>NC_052533.1:93787995-94387995 GCF_016699485.2 Gallus gallus | reverse complement strand
GGATAATGTCTAGACATCTCTAAAATACTGAGATAGGGTCAAGACCCGCCAAGAAACTGACAGCCCCATTTCTTTTAGTGCAGAAAGGTCAGACATCTCTAGAGAATAATAAGGATTAGGATATATATAAATCAATAGGGAAGGAAAAAATACTAAAAAGAAATTATAAAGTGCAGTCTTCTTAGAAGAAATATAGATTCAGTGAAACCCAGGTAAAATAGTATTAATCTAATTTTGAGGGAGTAAATGTAAATACTCCAACATTTTGTTTTTCTATATTTAGATTTCTTTAAGATTTATAAGGTCCTTTTGAGTTTGTTGCTGAAAAGGTGTAATAGTATATACTTAAAAATAAATAAATGAATAAATAAAATTAACAAAAGAGAGACAGATTTACTACAGTATTAAAGCAGATGAATTTTTAGCTAAAAATTAAAAAGTTATATTGGAGGCAAAATACACATAAAGGTAAAGTCAATTTCTAATTGCAGCATCGAACCATCATGTAGGAATCAACAAAGGAATTATTTTAATGGAGCATTTTGTCTTGTCTTTAATGAGATATTGACATGATTTTCAACTGTTTCATTGTTTATGTGTAAAACAAAACCACTCATTTCAAGTCTGTTTGCTCCAGAGTGACAGTGGCTCTGCCCCTGTAAGTGGCAACACCTCAGCACTAACTGAAGATATCCTTGAAGAGTCTGATGATTCAGGATATGTTGAAGAGATTTGTAACTGCTGCCCTGAGGTCTTTGGATGTGCAGCCATTGCCTCACTGATCACAAGCTACTTATATGCCTATGCTTTCTTAAGAAGAAGATGCTACTGACATTCTGCTAATTTTATTAACATTTTGAGAATACTTCTCCAGTTGCAGCATAAGTTCAAGCTGGTTTCTTCCTTCATATCTTCTTATATTTCATCATATGAATAATGGATAGAGGTTACGTCTACTACATCTTGAATTATCTAGTTTGATTCAGACTAGAAGCATTTTGGCAGCTGTAGCCAAATATCTGGGTTCAAGCAAACATTGTCTTTCTTTGCCTACAATTCAAGGTTTTGGCTGAATGCTATATGCTGAAAACACTGCAAAATTAATTCTTTACATATTCAACTTACAGCACTAGGAATTTATTCTCTTTCCATATGCATAACTAAAGTTCACAGCCCTAAAGTCACTGCAAACTGCAAATAATTGATTTGCAAAGCGTTGACTTTAGGTGAGAAAAAAATTCAAACATGCCTAATCCAGTTGTATAAGTAGATATTTCCAGTGCAATAATATTCAAAGTAACTATAAATGAAGAAAAGGAAGGAAGGGAGGGAGGGAGGGAGGAAGGAAGGAAGGAAGGATAAAACCACAACAACACTACTTTAATTACATTAAGGCTGTCACAAATATGAGCAAAGCAGAGCCAGGATCAAAAAACAATCCTTCAATCATAGCTGCAATACTGACACTCATATTGCAGTGAAGCTAAATCACTATGATCATCAGAAATGTTATTTATCAACAATCTGTGTGAGCATACACACTCTGCATGCCAGGATCACGTTCCTTAAGTATTTGTTTCAGTCCTTTTATCAGGTTAAACTTAGAAGTCATGCAATTTTTTTTTTTATTTTTTTTTTCCCCAGGTAGTTTATTTCTTCAGACTTTTTCAGCCCTTGGTTTTGTCAAGATCAGAATCCTTAGCATGGAAATAATATAAAATGTTGTTAGATAGCTTTTAGAAATACAAAAAGTTTGATTAAGCTGCTGTTTACCCTCAAAATTCTACTTTTGAATATTAATTTTATATTATTATTATATTGCAGATTTTGTTAAAAGTAGCTAAGCTAGTTGAATAGTGTGAAAGAATAGATCTGACTTGAGATACTGTTTTCCTTCCTACACTGAAGATTAATACCTCCAGAAATATGAAAGCACAAGGATAAAAGTATATTTTCAAAGTTAATTCGACCAGTGACCATTATGACCAACAGATGAAAATAAATATTTTGTTTTCATTGTCATGTGTCCTGAAAAGAAGCAGGATTCACTGAGAAAGAAAAGCATAAAAGGGGGGAAATTAAAGGTCAACACTGATCTCAGAGTGCACCTGGACTATTATTTCCTCTCTTCTGTCTCTAAACATAGCTCACATTCCGAGAAGTTCTGACAGTAGGAAATAAAGAACTTAATGCTAAACAGATCAGATTTTATGCAATCATGGATGTTTCTTACCAAAACAAAAGCCTTTTATAAATGTATCCTTGTCACTTCTACTCACACAATGAGTGTCATTTGGGCTCTGGGGACAACTTACTTTTGATACAGTTGACAGAAAGGAAAAATAAAAATTAAAAGATTAAGAGAATGTCCCTCCTCCATCCCCCCCATCAGTGTTAAAAAAAGAAAAAGAAAAAAAGAAACAAACAAAAAAACCCAACAAACCTAGGCAAGATTTTTTGTCCTCATACATGTATACTGTATATAATATTTATAAGAAAGAAAAGGGAACAATAGTACTACGTTTTCTGATGTGTTGGACTTAGCTCTGCAATACCAAAAAAAGTTAAAAAGCTCATCCCTACATGTTACATAACAGATCTTGTCTCTGTATTCTGTTCATCAACTATCTATAAATTCATCCACTATTTCTCCACACTATTCAATTTTTATTGATCCCAACATCCTAATAAAATCCCTTACTGACTTAATGTTTCTTATGTCTTTATCCTAAATTTGAACTTCCACATCATGCTGCCCTTATATATATCCTCCTAATTCTCCTTGGACTGTGCCTAGCTCAACTGAATTTTCAATTTTTCCTACTTGCATCTTCATTCTACTAACGTAATACTTCCCTGTGCTAAAACAAGTAGCTCAGGTTTACTATCTCGTTCAATTCTAGCATAAGACTTTTGACCACCTGTGTACCAAAATAAATAAACACATAAATGCATACATACATACATACATAAAGGAGTATTGTGGATCATATAGGCAATTCTCTACCTGAGTGGTTTGGTTATGGATGATATCACATTAGTTTATGAATGGTTATCTGAAATCTTACTCTGAACTTTTGATGTTCACTCTTCACTAACCATGGCAGCCTTGTGTAATAATTCTTTGACAAGAGAGGTTTATATTTCTTAACCAGAGGACATCAAGACCTTTGCAGCTATGTCCTGATTTCAGCTGTGATTGTGTTAATGGCACACCAGTGCTTTCGTTGTTGCTGTGCTGGGCCACTTGGCAAGAAGAACTGCTGCCATTATGGTGTAGCAGCAAGGAGCAAGATGGACCAGGACAGCTGCTCTGAATTAGGCAAGGTGTTATTCTATACCACATAACACCATGCAGAAAGACATCAAGCTGTGGGGAATTTGCTAGGGGGCAGCTGCTGCTCGAAGGTTGCTGGGCATCAGTTAGCATGTGGTGAGACACTGTTCTAGTAGCAGAGCATCAGCTGGTGGGTGGCGAGCAATTGCATTGTATATATACGTATATATAGATAGATAGATCTATATATATATCCTGAGAGATTTATAGTTATCACTGCATTTTAATTTCTATGTTCCTTTTCTATCTTACTAAAAAATTTTTATCTCAATCCATAAGTTCCATTTTGTTTCAAGTTTTCTCCCTCTTTCCATGTGGGGAGGAGTGAGCAAATGGTGTGGTGCTGTGCAGCTGCAGGGTTAAAGCATAACAAGCTACACGGACAGAAGCCTAATTGGAAGTCTTCTTTTAATGTTTATACATTATTGACAAAATCTCAGAGAATGAAAAAAATAGATGGTTTGGGGAGGCCCTTAAGCTAGCATTTAACATAAATGCAAATTCAGTTATGAAATTTTGAAAATTATAATGGATGTCTAGAAAATGAACAGAACAGCAAGAGCATACTTTAATAGCTAATATCTGCAAAAATCCAGTAGGTTGTGACAGATGAGGTGTTACAGACCCATTCAGTTTGATTTAGCTCTTATTGCAGTTTGAAAAAACTCACTTATGAGCAGACACCAAAATATATAAGCAAAACCACTTTGAATATATCAGTCTAAACTTAAGCTCAAGTGTATTTTTTTCTTCACTGAACCTTTAAAATTTACAAATGGTTTTTTTTTTTTTTTTTTTTTTTTTTGGCTTTCTGATGGATTTACACAAAAGGCTCCAGCTTTATTGATTTCTCAGGATAACTGATGCTTTGCTCCATCTTCTCTTATTGAACAAATAACAGCCAGGGCTAGGATAAGAAGGAATTAACAAGGTATAAGTGACGGAAGTTCATTTTAGGCCAAATATATATATTTATAATCTTTTGTTTAAATCCACCAAAAATTTTAGTTTAACTATTTGCTTTAGTTTAACTATCTTGCTATTTACTAGTAAGCCCCTCAGCATTTCTGCATTTGTTCAAAATCAACTTTTGTTGATATGCAGTCAAGCGCTGTCAGTATGTACCAGACTAATATATCTGAAAGGACTCTTTACTGTGAGGGTGATGAGACACTGGAATAGGTCACACACAGAGAGACTGTGGGTACCCCCTCCCTGGAGGCCTTCAAGACGAGGCTGGAAGGGGGGTTTGAACAACCTGATTTAGTGGGAGGTGTCCCTGCCTATAGCGGGGGAAGGGGGGGTTGAACTAGATGATCTTAAAGGTCCCTTCCAACTCAAACCATTCTATGATTCTGTGATTCTATGATTCTAATTGAATAATAGGTGTAGTCAGATACAATTTTTAGCTTTCTTAATTTGAAAGATTTTTGTCAAAAACATATTTTTTTTACTTGTAAAATGTACGATATTAAGAACCTAATCTTTTGTTATTGACCTGAAATGCTTCACCTCTTTTAGTATAACTTCCTTCCTTTTCTGTAGTCCTTTGAGGTACTGAAGAACTTTTGTTTTTCTTCAGAAATGGCTTCCAACAACAGCTTGAGGGATGTGCCTTTATTTCCTGTGTGCCTTGCCCACAGTCAGAAGTGAGCTCTGATTTATGGAGATGTGAACTCTTTTCTAGAAATTCCTACAAAATATTTATCATAGCAGCAGTCATCTTGCATAGACCTGTTGGCCCCACTATTGCCACCAATAACTATAGCTTCAGTGAAGAGCAAAAAAGATCTTCGAGTTCTGACATGTCACCTTTTGAAGGCCTTATTCTTTGCCCTTGACAATAAGCTCTACCACAGAAAAATGTAACTTACTAAAAGAAGGTAGAACAAGAAAAAATAATCATTAAAATTGTATTTCAGTGTCACAGTTGGTTTTGAGGTTTTTTAAATAAGAATGAACACCTTCATAGTATTAAGCATTTTGTAAACACAAAAACATACATCCATTCCTCCAAAGATCTAGTGTTTCTTGTTGTTTTGGTTTTTTTACTCCAGGTGTTTTGCCTAAATTTTGGTCTGCAATTTTTAGGAAAACTAAAATTAGAGATTTTATTAAGGGCTATAACAGAGAAATATTGTCCTGTTGCTTTGACCTTAATTCACAGGTTCTGACTAGTTCACTGAAGGCCTTGTTATGCCTAAATCTGGAATTCTTGCACAGTGTAGGCTGCAGTATACCTGATAAACTGCTTATTACAGTATATCACCTTTCACACAAACAGTATGATATATCTGATAAGAATTCATGACTCTAAAGCCGATGCATCAAGAAGATTCTGCAGTGTGCCCAGAACAAAAGGCTTCCTAAGAACCTGGCAATTAAATTGTACTAAAGAAGTTAAAATATACACTCCATATATGAATGTTGCCTTTTTGAAAACGTGAGCTAGCAACAGAACAAGAGGCAATGGGCACAAAATGGAATGCAGGATATTTCCTCTGAACATCAGGAAGTACATCTTTATTAATAGGGTGTCTGAGCACTGGCACAGGTTGCCCAGAGAGGCTGTAGATTCTCCTCCTTGGAGATCTTTGAGAGCCACAGACACAGCTCTGCAATCTGCTCTCAGTGGTCCTGCTTGAGCAAGGAGGTTAGATCAGATGACTTTCAGTGTCCCATCCCACTATCAACCATTTTGTCATTCAGTGAATCTGTGAAAAACTGCTAATCTTGAAAGACTTAAGAGTCCTAGATTTACTTAGACTTACATAGTCTCTTTGAAAAAGAGTTCTGGAAAGAATCATGATTATTGAACATGCTAGGGAAACAGCCTAAATGTGGTCCTCCTCCTCTGTTTTTTGTTTTGTTGTTGTTTTCTTTTCTCTTTATATTCACTACTCTACCTACTTTTCATAGCCCTGTTATTTTTCATGTTTTTTTGTTGGTTTTTTGTTGGTTTTTCTTTGTTTGTTTTTGAGGGAGTAGGGGGTAGGTTATTTGTTTGTTTTTTATTCCCGTCCAGAGTAGTGTTATTTAGGAGCAGCCAGATAGAACCACAACCTGTCCACTCCTTATATTTTTCCTCAGCAAAATGACACGCTGGAGTAAGTTGGAAGGTCACCCTGCAGACTGGAATGTGATATCTGAGTATCCAAAGCAATTTTGATCAAGAAAAACAAGATAAATTGTACCACACAGAGCACTGAACTGCCACAGAAAGCTTCCAAGATCAAAGTTTGCTTAAGGTCTCAGAACACCACACAGTACAACTGGAAGTATGCTTAGCCTCACTTTGTGTACACAGTAGCTGTTCTTTCTGTAGAAAAAGACTGGTGTGTGAAGTTACACTGATTTAAGTAAAATTAAAAACAAAGTTAGTTTCTGTTGCAAACTGATTTTTTACAAATAACTGATGGGGAGTAGAGGAAAGGGTTGTAGTTTCTTACTTCCCCAGAAAGCCTTCAGAATAAGCCTTCAGAATAACAAATATCTGGTTTCTACTGAAAATTGGAAGAGCTCAACTTGATGATTCCATGACTTTTCAAGCTCCCAGTGCTCTCTGCTGGACTCTGCACACAGATTTACTAGTATTGACACTGCTTCCTCTATAGTTAATGCTTGGAAACAGTGAAAGATGTCACATAAACATAGAATGCAGGTTGAATTGTAATCCTTCATTTTCAAACATCATCACTCTTTTATCTTCAGAATGCCATTATTTGTTGAAGGTCCCCCTCATAAAAAAATAAATCCACAAAACATTGCCATTCCTTAGCTAACCCCAAAGACCATCTCAAATACAAACAAATAACTGGCACCTTGTTCTTCTTGTGGAGATTCCTCATGGCGATGTAAAAGAAATCTCTTTTGCCAGAGTTAATTCACGAAGAAGGGCTCCACTGGGAAAATTCTATTATCCAAAAATAAGAAATTCCAAGATGATATAATACAAAATTTTATGAAACACTCCATTTGAAAGTGTATCTCATTATGCAAATCTGTGCTTATTTACTTCCGTAGTGTGTCACAAGGCTTTCATAATCATATTTGGAATAGCACCAGTACGGTGTATGCCATAACAGATCAGACCTCTCACCCATGTAAATTTCTGTGACACGGACAGTACTTGTCCTGGTATAAGATAATAAAATTTAAAACTAAGGAGTCCGGCGCCAATTTCCTAAATACAACAACAGAGGCAAAACAGAGGTTTTGCTTGTTTGTTTCTTCTTGGTTTTTTTTTTTGTTTGTTTGTTTTGTTTATTTGTTTTTGTTTTAAATACATTGCCCTTCTGTTGTCTGAAAATATGAACCAATTCTATTATCAGAAAACATGACTGGATTTTTATTTTATTTTATAAGAATAAACCACACAACTTGGGGAGTTTGATACATACGCTACAATGATAAGGACAGAAAATAGGGTTCTTCAAATGCCTTGAGAGTTTTGTAAAAGTATAGTACTCCCGCATGCAAAAACAATATTTGATTTTTTAAAAAAGAAAAATATCACAATGTATTATATTATTAATATTTCCAATTTAAAAAAAAACTGATAAGAAATTTAGACTGCTGCCTCTGGAGAAATAATAATACTAACAACAACAACAAATAGGAAAAAAGAAAACCTCTTTTACAAGTGACATTTATAGGGCACATGGTGCAACTGACTTTTTCTAACGTTAGCAACCAATCTTTTCGGAGGGAAAAATTACTCTTCCACATCTTAAGCACTGTAACTGCTCAGATATATGCTTGTTTCTCTTTAACTTCTCAAGGTGTATGTCTTCCATAAATATTTCACATACAATACAGAGCTGTCTGAAGAGAGAGTAAAGGTACTTGATTCTTTTGACTGAAAAAGTAATATCTTCCTTAACACTTAAAATGTTACTCTGAGGCAATTACTATCATTAATTTGGTGTGGATTAAATTACTGTGTAAATTGTTCATACAGAACTACAAAAATATCTCTTTCAACTATTCATGGTTACAATTTCAATCTATAACCACTGCGAAAAAGCACATCTATGAAAGGCTTTTTGGACACTTTCTATTTTCAAAAACTCTATTCAAAGTAAAAATTTCGGACAAAATCCCAGCTGCTTTAAAGCTTACTTTTAGAATCTATAGGGAAATATTGAGCAACACTATTTCTTACTTTGTCCTTCTTTTAAGCACTTTGGTTTACCTACATTATTAGATATGATCAAACTTAAAATTCTGCTGGTTTGATCCTTGAAAATTTTAATCCTTCTATTAATCTTTGTTTTCCTTAATAAAGCATGAAATTTATGAACAAGGTTTATAAAGAAAATTCGTGTGAAGATCTGAGGATCTCTGCACCTACCACAGATGTGAATTTGAGAAAAAGAATAAATTAAAAAAAAAAAAAAAAGGAATAGGAACATAAACTTGAATCATAGAATGGTTTGATTTGGAAGGGAACATTAAGCTCACCTAGTTCAAACACCCCTGCTACAGGCAGAGACCCCTCCCTCTAGATCAGGTTGCTCAGAGCCCCATTCAGCCTGGGCTTGAATGCCTCCAGGGAGGGGGCATCCACAACCTCCTTGGGCAACCTGTTCCAATGTCTCACCACCATCACAATAAAGAATTTCCTTCTAACATCTAGTCTAAATCTACTCTCTTGCAGTTGAAAATCATTACCCCTCATCCTGTTGCTACATGCCCTTAGAAACAGTCCCCCCCCTCTCCGTCTCCCTCCCCAGTTTACCTATAGGTCCTCTTCATCTGCACTGCAGCTAGCAATACAGCTACATGCAAACCAGTACCCCACTAGCAACACATCTTACAACCTCAGACACCTCTCACAGCTTTATTGCCGTCTACTTGATGTCAGCTGCTATGGAATAACCCCTTGCCTAATTCAAGCCACCTGTCCTGACTCTGCCCTGCTCCCTGCTGCCAAGCTGAGTGGCCTGGTCCTGTCCTGGGTATGCTCCCATCACTGAGCAACAATGAAAACACTGGTGTGCTATTAGTTCTGTCTTAGCTGAAACTGCAGAGCAGAGATAGATGAGTAATTGCATGCCAGGTCACGCCTCCATGAAAACTTAGCACAGCTGGATATATTTCTAAGGAAAAGTCTTCCGAAGTGCAGTTCTTTTTTTATGAAATTATTGAAACTACAACTCCTGCACTGAGGTTTAACATTAATGGTTAATTTGTAAACCAACTATTTCCTCAAGTTATTTATTTTGAAGTTAAATTCAATTTCTTATTACTGCTCCAACATTTCAAGTGAATTATGTGTCTGAAATTGCAATTGTTTTACTTTAGGTCTAAAAAGCCAGTGATCTTTAGAGTGACCTTTTCTCCACAGTGAGGATACACAAAAGAAAATTTTTAACTTGGCGCTTGAGATTACAATCTCATTTCTGGTGTCAAGATAGATGACAAACCAGGAGTAGAATCCCTAGTCTTGCATATGATAATACTGGGACATATACTGTTATAACATACAAATGTAATTCACATTTTCCATTTGATGGTAATCTTTCACATTTATATTTGTTCTTCCCCAGTTCCATCAGCAAAGAAAATGTTAAATAAAGGTTTGCTAAGAAATTATTGCAACACTGCAAAACATGGTGTATGACATTAGAATAAAGAAAGTGACAGAACAATGTTTTAGAGGACTGGAAGAAATACTGCCTTATCTTTTTCTTGTCTCTTTTTTATCTTTCATGCCATTAAAGAATAATAGGAAACCCACATATCAGTGCTGTTCTTTATGGTCTACCAAAACTGAGCAGACAAGGTATTTGCAGGTAACAAGTAGTCAATGAAGATTAAATTCAAGCATTTGGTGTTTACAATAAATAAAACTGTCATCTTAATCTACACAATGGAGTTCTGTTTGATGTCAATGTTTGCCTAACACCTGAAAAGAAGTTAGAACATTAGTATCAGCATATGGAAGAAAACATTATTACTATGCAAAATCCTTTTTCCTGTCAAAGGAGTAAGGAAAATTATCCAATTTTCATCAGTTTAGAACTGCACATACTTTTGCTGTTCATAATTGTTTCTACTTGAAGTTTACTTATTTGCCAAACATTACCTATCTCTCTGGTGAAGTGTATTCTCCCTCTCCCTTCAGCAACTTAACTGATCTTAATAAGATCACTAATATAGACCACATTATTTCATTATTGTCCTTTTCCTTTAGTTAATCTCAAGTTATGAGACAGTCTGTTCAACAGAGTGAAATTCTGGTACGTATACGAAAAAGTAAATTCCTACGAAATATTTTTTTCACAATTTAATGGAGTATTAATATTGGCTTAAGCGCATATCTCCAAATTGTTAGCATCTGTTTATTGGCTTTTAGCCACTGAAGAGTACTGGATGAATTATGGAGTGTTTACACCTCATGTTCTAAAAGGCCAGCAATTAAAAAAAGCTTATGTTTCAGTCTTCTTGAACTGAAGCAAATTTTATTCTTTCTTGACTGAATACTATGGAAAAAAACTAGAAATTACAAATGTTTTTGCCAAGTCATTAACACAAACCATCAAAAGTGGGGGATGTAGCTACTTGTGAGATGATTCATGGCAACACAAGCTTTACTACATCAATATGGCCCCGTAATTGATTTAATTTATGGCTCCATCTGTTCATTTCCAGGGTTTTCTGTCCAATTAGAGTTCTAGATTATACATTCAATTTTGATGAATTTAACTATGGTTTTTGCCCTTTTCCTCACTATTTCACAAACTTAAGTTTGATCTGCACTGTCTTTTCGGAACATTCAGTTTATATTTGCTACTGAAATAGTCCTTTGCTTTTGAGGAAACAAACAGTTTTGAGAAAGTTGACTTGGCTCTCAGAACTCTTTGTCTTTTCAAATCATACTGTGGTGACCAAATGTTGCTACCTAATTCAGAAAACATAATGTTTTTAGTTATAAACCCACAAGATGCCAGATCTTAAGAAAAATACTGTTAGCTTAATATTATTCATTCTCTCTCTCTCTTTATATATATATATAAAAATAGAAATAAAAAAAATAAAAAGGAAAAAGAATAGGTCATTGTAGCCTGTTTCACATAGTTGGCATTTAATATTATCCTTCATCAACTTGTACCAGAGCTTGCAGTAGTATCTGAACAATAAGTCATGAAACTGGGAATATGTTAGTGAGTGATTTCTCACATCTTGGGATGAAGAGTTTCATTAGAAAACTTTCCAGGTTTTAGATTTATTTAAAAAAAAAAAATCAAACATATATAAGAAACTGTAAAACACAATTATTTTTTATTTTTGACTTGTAGCCTTTCACTTATTCCTCCTGTTTGAAAAAGTATTTGATGCTTAAGATACAGCAATGGGTCTTTTCCAGATACTAATCTTCAGCTATAAAATCCTTGACAGGATTCACACATATGTATATGACATATTGAGGATTCAGAATCTTCAATGATATCCTGATTGATGCAGTCTATAAAAGCTCTAAGCCCATAAAACAAAGGTCAAGTGTATTTTTGGTGAATGGCATCTAGCTATTAGTTCCTTATGCACAAAGATACACTCATATGGAATAGTCTAAAAGAACTGAAGTAAGATAAACAATTTCCTTGTTCGTTTTGTTGTCGTTGTTGTTGTTTCCCCCAAATAACGATGCATTCTCTGATAACACACTGATTCCAAATGGGTGTATTAAACAGAAGCTGCTCAGCGATCTAACAGTGTGATATAATTTCTGTAGGACTACCTCAGTGCTTTAACAACAGCTGATGTCTGAATAAACATCTGAACTCAATTTTAAACCTTGTTCTGGCATATTATTACAAATATTATTGCCATTACTTCTGAGTCATTCATAATGACTAGAAACATGATAATATGTATACAAATATCCTGCCTCCTGCCTTCATAATAGCATTACTAAACTAGTGAAGGGTATTTATATTGCTAAGAAAAAAAAAGAATATAAACATTTGGGAAGGGTTTGGGAAGGATTTCTAGGGAGTGGGCAGAATAATTCTGGAAATGGTAATGTGAATTGCTAATATGAAATGCACAAACTATGACAATTATGAACAAACTTTATGTAAAAAAAAAAAAATCACTCATACTGGGATAATATAGAATCATAGAATTGTTTGAATTGTAAGGGACCTTTAAAGGTCATCTGGTCCAACTCCCCTGCAATGAACAGGGACACCTACAGATAGATTAGGTATACTGAGATAAGGGAGATTAATTGAAAAGTATCATGTTATAATATAATACAATAATGATGATATATGTATGGCATATTTAAATTAATAAGATAGAAACCATTAGAATATCCCTGTATATTTTAGAATATATAAGCTCGGAAAATGGCTTGGGAAAATAAATATGTAAATTGATGAAGCTAAATATAAAGTAAATGTTGCTCTCCATTTGTTTTTCACTGAGACTTATTCTTTAGAGAAGGAAAAGAAAAAAAATTCTAATAAAGGAAGTTAATTTGCTTTTACTGGTAGATAACTGAAGAATTGAATGATCGCAATTCAGATGGGTTGAATTATGTCTGTGATGAATGAATAATTGGCTCCCTTCAGATAGATTAGATCCCATATGTGTCCCTGTCCTGCAGGTATAACAATCATTACAGGCAAGCTCTGGTAGTGCACTGAGCTTAAGTGGCAAGACTTTAGAAGCAGACAACTGCAGGGCCCAGCAGAGCCCCATATGAGGTCAGAGCCAGCTCCAGCTGCTCCAGCAGGAACCCACTGCTGCGAGAGCTGAGCCGTGAGTGATGCTGGGTGTGCTCTAGTAGCAGATTTCAGAAAGGGAGAAACTGCTGTGCATCAGCAAGCTGGGAGAGAGGGGTGAGAGATGTGAGAGAACAGCCCTGAAGGCACCGAGGTCAGCGCAGATGGAGGACAGGAAGAGCTCCAGGCACACAGCAGCAGCTTTCTGCAGCCCAGAAGAGGTCCACGGAGGAGCAGGCCGTCCCCCTGCAGCCCGTGGGCACCGCGCAGAGCACATCTGCCCGTGCAGCCACGGAGGAGCCGGCGGGGCAGCGGTGGATGAAGCCTGAAGGAGGCACAGCCCGTGGGTACCCCCGCAGGAGCGGCCCGGGCCGGAGCTGCCGTCCGTGGGGATCCGTGTGGAGCAGTGCCTGAAAGGGGGGCCGTGTGGTACGGAGCCGTGTTGGAGCAGTGCTGGGAGAGCTGCAGCCTGTGGGAAGCCCACGCGATCTGTTCGGGAAGGATGGCATGCTGTGGGAGGGATCCACGTGGAGAGGAGGTAGAAAGTGACCACGGAGGAGCGGCACTGACAAAGCCCTGCGGACTGACTTTTGCTTTCAATGTTTCTACCTCTTTTAAAACTTGAGTCTAATTAGAGCTCCATTGCTGAAGAAGTCCTGGGCCACAGTGAAAGATCAGTCTCCTGGCAATCTACCTGCTGCCTTGGCAACTCAAAATTTAACCAGGATTGGAGCCTGGAAAGGAACTCCTCTGAATGCTTTATTTATATAGCCATCCCAATAATTAACTCTTAGTATGCTGTTTTTCATCTAATTCCCTTTCACATCACAATATCAGTTTTTTCCAATCTCAGTAGTAAAGAAAATGCACTTCTGAGGAATAATTTCATTAGTTGAATTCAGTCTGCAGTGTCATAGAAAATGTATTTATTTTTCATTAAGACTTGCTATCTTAAAATACTTTGGAAGAATCTGTTTGTACATTTGATCCCTTCTGCATGTTAAATTATTAGAAAGTACTGACAGCAGTTCAGTATGGCCATAGAGGTGGGATGAAAACTGGATTGTTAACATTAAGATGTCACTTGCTGTCCTCATTGAACTCGTGAGAGGACATAGGTTTTGGACACAAATTTGTGATGCTTGATCCCAGAGCTTGAGTTTTTAATGAAGGCTATCTGGACCTTGCCACAGGTGATTAGTCAGCCTACCTGAAACTGTGTGATAAACCAGATTGTGAGAGCAACCATGGAGACAGTGAGCAATTAAGATAGTAATGTGGGGCAAGAGTTCTGAAAGGAGATTAGGCAAGGTTTATATTAATTAGGAAAGAAGTGTTTAACAGAATACAATGATTAAGAGACACAGATCTGAAGGACATATAGAAGGCAGATGCTGTGAAATTATTTGACAGAATAATGGGCTGAAAAACAAAGGGCATGGACCAAAGCTTTGAAAAGATTGGTCAGCAAGAGAGTTCAGGATAAGTTTCTTCACACAGAAGGTGTGAAGAATGTATAGCACTGCAAGCTACTAGGTAAGGAAAAACAAACCCTCAAATGCTAAGTATATGTGAAGACAGAGAGATTGGTAGATGAACAGCATGGAATAATTTTGTCCCCAGTCTTTGTTATTCTACTTTTGCTGCCAGAATGGCAAAAGTAAAGCATTAATTAAATTAGTAGGATGATAAATTGAGTGGTTTTAATGAGACTTACAGTGATAAAAATCAAGAACAAGCACAATTAGTTTAGTAGTGTAGGTTTCCATGAAAAATATTCAGAGGGCTTATTTTGCTCCAAAATATTTAAGCAAAATTATTCTTCCTGACTTATTGCTAAATAGGACATGATAATTTCGAATACACCTCCCAGGGAAGTAAGGTATCCCTAATAAGGGGCCAAAATATGGCTTTTTAAATGACATAGCTTTTTAAGGGAAAATAAATAAAGATCTTGAAAGCTCAGATGATTTCTCACACCTAGTCTGTTTGCTTCATTTCCTGCATGTAGGTCCAGACATTGGACAGGCTGAGCATATGTTCAAGAGAAGAGTTTCATAGTGTAATTTACCAGCATAATAACAACAGCGAAGCGCTGAGTCAGAAAAGTTAGGCTGTGTGCCAGCCCACATGACCGTTGACTATTCAGCACTGAGCAGGTATGGCATTGCTCCATCCCTTCCACATCTATGCCCCCCAAAGATCTGCCTTTTCCCATTTCTGCACTGAACAGCTCAAATCGTGTTCCTGTTTAACAATACTACTTTGTACCACATTCCACCCAGCTGTTTTTTCTCTTGTCATCCATCCTAAACTGATACTTCACTTTTTAATTTTTCTCCCCCACATTCTGCCATGTAATTGTAGAATTATAGAATCGTTTGAGTTGGAAGGGACCCTTAAAGGTCATCTAGTTCAATTCTCCTCCAATGAACAGGGATACCCACAGCTAGATCACATTGCTCAGAGCCCCATACAGCCTGACCTTCCAAGTGTCTCCAAGGTCGGGGTTTCCACCGAATCTCTAGGCAACCTGTTCCAGTGCCTCAACACTCTTATTGTGAAGAATTTCTTCCTCATATGCAATCTAAATCTCACCACTTTTAGTTTGAAACCATTTGCCCTTGTCCTATCACAGTAGACCCTGCTAAAGAGTCTGTCCCCTTCTTTCCTGCAGCTCCCCTTTAGAGGAGTTGCTATCAGGTCTCCCCAGAGCCTTCTCTTCTCCAGGCTGAACAGCCCCAGCTCTCTCATCCTGTCTTCTTAGGGAAGGTGTTCCATTCCTTTGGTCATTTTTATCACCCTCCTCTGGATGCACTCCAGCAGGTCCACGTCTCTCCTCTACTAACTTCACATCTGGATGCATTACACCAGAGGCTTCACTAGGGCAGAGTAGGGAGGCAGGATCACCTCTCTGGCTCTACTGGGCACGCTTCTTTCGATGCAGCCCAGGATATGGTTAGCACATTGCTGGCTCTTTTCCAGCTTGCCATCCACCAGTACACCCAATACTGCAAGCATTTAGAGACTTGGGAGCTCTCTCTGATGCCTACAGAGCTAAGAGATCCCAAAGAGCTGGAAGATCAGCAGTAGTTGTTATTTTGTAAACATGTTTGTAGGCATGCCATACAAATACTGATGTGCTGCTGTGAACTCCCTCCTAAAAGGCAGGCAACTGCATACAGCCAGTAGGGAACTGCTGCCACAGACCAACTGGTATCAGACCTACGTCTCTCCTGCTGGAAAATTTCAGGCTTAGACAGCAGAATCTGTTCTTATATAACTGCCAATTATCAGGCATGGAAATACCAATACACATTTTTTTTTTTCCCCACAGGATAAAAGCCTATGGTATGTAGGCTTTGAATACCCACTGTGCAAAGAAACAGATGAGGCCAGCCTTAGTGAATTCTCATTACTCCTCTGTGTCTCCTGCAGTCTTTGAGCAAAGACAGGGATGAATAAGATGGCACTGAACACAGCTTAATCCCATCTGTGTGTAGACACACATATACTAAATATAGCCCTCCTGGAGCTCAGTTCAGAACTGTATCACAACACCTGCTATCATATTTAACAACTTTAACTTTCCCTGGTGGATTCTGAAGCGCATAGCCTTCTAAACAGTAGGTAAAAGAATCTTGTTATGTATGTGGATTTTCTGTAGGCTTAGCAGTATATTCAGTGAGATCAAAATCATTAGCCTTCATTCTCCTGCAGATGAATTACCATGATGAAAAAAATAAAAAAACAGAATTGAATGTTTTAAGAACAATGTCTAGATAATATATTGCTACGCAATTTTAAATTTCACACTGTTCCACTTTTCTTTAGCTTCCCTCCCTCCTCAAAAGAAAACAAGCCAAAACTGTCAGTGATGGATTTTCTACAATTTTGGAATGTTTTTATAAAATAAGGAATTGAATTTCTACAATAAAATCAGTATGATTTTTACATCTGTCCCCTAAAATCCAGATGTTATAGAAAAGCTTTCAATTTCTGTATTTCCACAGAACACATACAATCAGAATTCAACTGATCTAATGTGTTAACTATAATTATTTTTGAATAAACTAGAGATGTAAGCATTTAAAAATGAACATTTTTTAAAAGGCTAATGCAACTTAAGTATTCTAACACTGAAAAAAGCATCATTTACACATTGCATATCTGTAAGTTATTTTATGCAGTAATGGAAAATAGATGATTTTATAAAACGTTTTTGGAAGGGATTTATATAACAAGATACCATAATGAGTCATTATCCAGTTCAAATGATTGGCTTTTATTACATTTAAGATCATTAGTCAGGTTGATCTATGAGTTTGAAACCTGCATGCACTCCAGGCTGTTAAGGTAGTTCAGCCCAACAATAACAGAAGTTAAGTTACAGTATAAGTGCAGGAGAAAATAAATACAAAAGGTAATTTCTGCCAAAGTTTTACTAGTTATTCTGCTCCCGGAATAGCTGAAAAAAAGATACAAAACTGTCCTCCAAACTGTCAGTGGGAGGACAGCCTGGACAGCTTGTGAAAAATCTGCTTAAGCCAGGAATAGGTCTTCTGCCAGACAGCTCACATTAGAGCAATTGATAGTTTCGGTATATTTTCATATGTGAGAGAAGAGATCGGTGATAGTAAACTTCTTTGTACAGCTCTACAAAGGAAGAGTGATATTTCATGAGTAGATAGTACAGTTACTGGGAAATTACTCATTTGGAAGTGCTTGGTATGAATACAGAGCTGCAAAATAGTATTTAACAATTTCAAGGATCAAAGCTGCCAGGAAATTCTGTTCATATATTTTTGGCTCATGTATTTCCAGAAAATTTCTTAACAAGCCAATTTTTCACATGTCTAGATGCTACTTTGGCAAGAAATTCATAGAACTATAGAATTGTTTGTGTTGGAAGAGACCTTAGGGGTCTCCAAGTTTCAACATCCCTGACAAAGGCAGGGACATTTACCACTTTAGACTGTGTTGCTCAAAGCCCCTTCCAACCTGACCTTAAGCACTTCCAGGGATGAGAACCCATAGGTTCTCTGGACATGCTATTCCAGTGCCTCACCACCCTCACAGTGGAGAATTTCTTCCTAATGTCTAATCTAAATGTCTTTTAGATTAGTCTGAAACTGTTATCCCGTGTCCTAGCACTAAACTCCCTGTTAAAGAGTGGTGTGGAAAAATACAGATCACAGCCTTAACAGGTGACTTTCCCATGAGAAAGGGTTTGTGTTAGCTTGGGAATGCAAATAAACTGCCTTTAGCTTCTGTATCTATCTAGAAGAAATTTGTTTATGAGAAACTTGCTTCTGGGAAACTGCTCTGTAGCTATAAATAAATCTGCTTGCTTTCCATGAATGACCTTGCTTATTCTCATATGCTTTATATATTTATTGCTTTATTATGTATATTATATGTTTATATTCAGTAATACTTTATTGTCTCCTGTTGTTATATATTTGTGACCATGGCACTAAAGTCCTGTGTAAGCATCTTTCTGGCCTGTTGCTACCGGTGTCTGCCAGGGGTAGTCCCAGGGTGAACGCTATACCAGTTGGCAGCCACCAGTACTGAGAACTTGGCAGAGACTCTACTAGTCATCTGTCCTCAGTAACCTGAGTGCCTCCCTATTAAACTGATGAATATTAACTGTCTTTGGAATTGGAAAACCTTATCCAGAAGTGCTGGCACTGTGGCATTACAAGAGTCCCTCCCCATCTTTTTTGTAGGCGCTCTTTAAGTAGTTGAAAGCCACTTCAGGATCTCCCTGCCTTGTCTTCTCTAGACTAAACAGTCCCAACTGTCTCAGCCAGTCTTCACAGGAAAGATGCCCCAGACCTCTAATTATCTTTGTGGACTTCCCTGGACCTGTTCTAACAGATTTGTCTCTAGATGTTGGGGATTCCAGAGATGAATGCTGTTCTGCAGATGAAGTCTCACAAGAGCAGAATAAAGGGGAAGAATTGTCTCCCTCAACCTGATGGCCACATTTCTTTAAATGCAGAAGAGGATACAACCGGTTTTCTGGGCTGCAAGTGCACATTACTGGTTCATGTTCAATTTTTCATCCACCAACACCCTCAAGTCTGCCTCCACAAGGCTGCTCTCTATCCACATGTCCCCCAGCCTGTATTTGTGCTTGGGATTGGCCCAATGACCTATATGTGAGACCTTGCACTTGACCTTACTTGTAATGTTCACACAGGTCCAACTCTCAAGCCTGTCAAAGTCACTTTTGGTGGAATGCCTTCCCTCCAGCATATTGACCATATCACTCAGCTTGGTGTCATCCACAGACTCGCTGAAGGTGCACTCAATCCCACTGTTATGACACTGGAAAAGACTAAATAGTACCAGTTCCATCACACACTCTTGATGGAAACCACTGGTCTCCACCTGGACACTGATGTGTTGACCACAGCTCTTTGAATGTAGCCATCCAGACAATTCCTCCAGCAAATACGAAAAATTGTAGGGGTTTGTCACCAGAAAGTGACTATTACAATGTATTTTATGAATCTTGAAATTTTGAATTGGCAAGGGGAGAGTTTCACCACTACCTTTTTTAGACTAGGCAGCACAGAGAAATCTAAACACTTTTCTCAGAAATGAGTTCAATTCCCATTTACCACAAATGCCAAGGTGGCGGAGGCTTGAAGCATGCTGCATGGTACCAGCATAGGTGAACATCTCCTTATCACTAATCCACAAATTCTAAACTTGGGAAACTCAAGTTTATTTCACCCCTACTAGCTGAAGTGAAATGATACGGTCACTTCCTTGTCTTAGGTAATTTCTTGTAACACCAATGTGAGCATAGGAACAAACCCTGGCTGCACAGCCAAGATAGTGAGGGATCTATTTACCCCTGAGTCTCACTAACATATTAGTAAATCACTGACTTATTTCTGACTAGAAATCTACTTCACCCATCTGACACTAGAGGATAAAACCTTAAATGATTCCCATTTTCTTTTCTCTACTTGTCAACTAAACTGCTCTTTTCCCAACATCCTTCTGTCCTTAAGATTCTTGTATTCAGAAAGGCTTAAGGCAGAACGTCATTTTCCTAAAGCAAAAAATTGCCTTGCTATACCTAAAAATTATTATTTCTTTACCATTTGCCGTATATATTTTTTTTCTATTTCCATATTGTTCAGTGAACACAGATCTCTTCTACAGTTGAGAATCTATGTATTGGGGAAAAAAAAACCAAAATTGTGACACAATTTCAGTTATCAGTAGATTTGAAGCTACTGCATATAGGTGTCATATCATTTATTCAAAGAATTATCTCCTTGCTTCCAGTTACATTACTTCCAACAATAAGATATTATTACAAAAGTACAGTTACATTATTCTTATGCATCCATGCAACAGAAGTTTGAAATTATTAATTTTTAAATCAAATGCATTGCCTGCAGGAGTGTAAAAGTTAAGCTGTGTGAATTCAGAGTTTGATGTTAACATTTGGCTTGCAACAAGGAAACAGAGCTCTGATTAAGTATATTTATGTAAAAAGACCAAACCAACCAACCAATAGCAACAACAGCAAACGGAAAAACATGTAAATGGACACACAGGATTCCTTACTGAAACAGGAATATTAAGCAAAATGAGGAAGATTACATCTTCAGTAGAGTCTGAGTCAACTTTTAAAATATTATTCTACAGGTGACTTATTGCATTACTCCTTTTCTCTAACTCACCATCATAATGGAAAATCCTTGGGGGAAAAAAAAAAACAACAACTATAATAGGATTACTTTGAGTACTCAGTCCAGACACAGTGTAAAGTTCCCATTCACCTTGGATTCTGTCTTGAGGTTCACTCAAGTTTCTTGGCTACATTAACCTTCGAGTTTCTTGTGAAGAAAACAAATTTCAAAACAAATTTCTTGTGAAGAAAACAAATTGCAATTGTTCTTTGCACTGGGGTAATAGTCAATACACTGGAACTCCTCCAAGGCCAAGGCAGAGTTGAATTTCCATGTTAGCTCTGAATTTGTCAAAACTTCTTTTTATGTATGTATGTAATTTATAGCCTTCTAGGATTTATAGCATTCTAAGTTTTCTTTCCAGATTTTTTTTTCCCCTGGAAATTATTTGTAAATTAATGTAAATCTTTTACATCATACATCATTAGTATGCTTATCCTAGACTGTTCTGAAATTCTTGGTGATGGATTTAGTGGTTAGTGCTTCTTCTGTCAGCATTTAAAGGTGGATATCAAGGTGGATCCATTACACTGCCTTTAGTTGATCAACTGGAAGGATATTGCAAAAAACAATCTTCAGATTCAACCAGTTGTCTTTTGATGAAGATTTGTTTCTCAGTGATGCACTACAGGACTGCCACGTGCCAGCATAGGGAAGAAAATGATGCATGGGAAAATGAGAATAGGGATACTATATTGCTTATCACTATGGTTCCTCCTCTTCTGCTCTGTTGTCAGTTTCCTTCACATTTAATTGGCAAGAAAAATAATTTAAAAGGATAACTTGTAGAACAAGCATCTCTTGTGGATAAGCCTTTGAAAAAAATCTCTACACATTTATATTAAAAAAAGAAAAACCCTACAAATAGAGTTAGTAATTTAGTAGTTGGTTGGATTCTAAAGCCTCAAGCCAATTTTCATGTTAAGATTTAACTAGCTGTGTCCTACAGACTAGAATCAACCAAGCAATTAGGTCCAGAATGGGATCATTTTCATTTTCTCAATAGGAAGCCTAAACATATAGGCAAACGTGCAATAATCAAACAAAATTAGCTTGATTTTCTAATGAAACAAATATTAAGTAAGTTATCAATACATCAGTCTCCTATAACCTAAATAGGTTTTGAATTTATGAAAAATTTCAACAGAATTTTTTAAAAACTATGAAAATTATCAACAGTAAAAGATTTTGCAACTGCCAGAAGAAGGGTATTGCTCCTTCTGCTGAAAGAAGCAGAGGCTGAGGCTACTGGACTTCCTTCACAACTAATGTCCATGCAAAATAAAGTTGGTTAGTATCCAACTTAGTAGTGTTTTCTGTTTGTGAAACAAGATTTTCCAAAAGAAAATATTTTTGGCACTGGTATTTCTGTAAAAATAAACATTGGCTCTAAATCCAATATGTGGTTATACACATAGGTCGCACTGAAAGTAGTGCCTCTCATTTATTTCCATGGAAACTACAATGGATACAAAGAACACAATAACACTAGTTGATCAAGCAAATTCTTAGCTACAGAACACTATATTTCAGCATAGTCACCACCATTAGCTATGAGTTTTCACCAGCAATGAAAAAGAGCCTGAATGCTATGCTCATAAAAATTTGCATGGCTACTGATTATGCCATTGGCCAATGTAATAAAAACATTACAGCCCATGTAATGTTAGGAAGTTCTACTTCTGTAAGTGCTGCTGAGATCAGACCTTATTAGGCTCAGAATTACTGTTAAAGCTGTCCTAACAATACTGCTCTACTATCTACTATCATTCCTGCCACTGATAGTAGGAGTATTTTACCTTCCCTTTTGAATGTCATTATGTTCTAAAAGCAGTTGTTCTTACTGACAAGTAGGAGTAGTGCAGCAAGACAGGTACCAGGAAGAGGGTAATTCAATTGCTTTATTGCAAAATTATATGAAGTAAAAATCTTGTAAATAATTTTTTCTTGTTATTTAAATTTATATTAGCATGCAGAAAGTGTGACTACATTTGAACTAATACTTTGTCTGTTCTCTTAGCTGACCATAATGGCATCCATAACCCTAAAGACTGAAAAAGAGGCAGTTTACAATTACAGCATTAAAGACCTTCTAACTGATGACTGATGTAGTCTCAGCCTCAGCCCAACACAACACTGCGTTAACTTAATTCCTACTCTGATATCGTCCAAATGTCTTTGGAAATGGGATCTTAAATTGTTGGTGTGTGTTGCCTCCAGCTATGCCTATCAGCCAATTCCTCTGACTGGCCCACCTGAATCAACACATTTCCCATGGAGCACAGTACTTCCAGCAGCTTCACACAGTTAAGTAATTTATTCAAAGTTAATGCAACTAAAAGAAAATACCAAGGACAGTACATAGACAGATCTGTACAGGATCAGGGACAGCCTCACATGAAGACTGATGCAAATAAAAAACAACCCAGCAAGAGAAACAAGAACAAACAAAAAAAAAAAAAATTAAAAAAAATCACATTAAATCTGTTTATCACAAAAAATACAAAAATTTTGTGCCAAAGAAAAGAAGCATTTCACTACCGTTAAGTAAGATCTATACCAGTATGTTCATTCCTATAATTAAAGGAAGTCACAGAAAAGGAGATGAAGAACAGCAGCTGACAAGCTCTGTTCTGTCTGTGAATTTCATTGAGTTCAACAAGGCCAAGTGCAAGGTCTCACACATGGGTCAGAACAATCTCAATAATGAATAGAGCCCGGGCAATGAGTGGATAGAGAGCAAGCATGTGGAGAAGGACCTAAGTGTCCTTCAGATGAAAAACTGGACATGAGCCAGCAATACGCACTTGCAGCCCAGAAAAGTGATTATATGATCATAGATTATAATATAATATCCTGGACTGCAACTAAAGAAGTGTGTCCAGCAGGTTGAGGGAGGCGATTCTCCCCCACTGCTTTCATAAGAACTTCCTTAGAGTATTGCATCCAGGTCTGAGTCTCTAATATGAGAAAGATAAAGAAGTGTTGGAACAGGTCCATGTGAGGGTCACAAAACTGTTCAGAGGGCTGGAGCCCCTCTCCTGTGACAAATGGCTTAGAGAAGAGAAGATCCTGGGAAGACCACGAAGTGGCTTCCTACTACCTAAAAGAGGACTACAAGAAAGATGGGGACGGACTCTTTATTAGGGAATTTAGTGCTAGGACACGGGATAACAGTTTCAGACTAATCTAAAAGACATTTAGATTAGACATTAGGAAGAAATTCTCCACTGTGAGGGTGGTGAGGCACTGGAATAGCTTGTCCAGAGAACCTATGGGTTCTCATCCCTGGAAGTGCTTAAGGTCAGGTTGGAAGGGGCTTTGAGCAACATGGTCTAAAGTGGTAAATGTCCCTGCCTTTGTCAGGGATGTTGAAACTTGGAGACCCCTAAGGTCTCTTCCAACAGTAACCATTCTGTGTTTCTGTAATTTCGAGGTTCTTATTGATTTTCAACCCTCATTTAGATATCAGTAAGTGACTGAAGACGGATGTTCCTCTTTGGGGAACAAGTGATAAAATGTTTTCGAAAGCTCTGTCCCTTCCAATTAATCCTCCAGAAAGAGAAAGTGGGAATGCTTTATGCTTGCTTTTTTTTTTTTTTTTTTTTTTTAAATAACACAGAACAAAGAAACCTACTCCAAATGTATTCATATTTTTTTTTAAAGTGCTTTTATTTTTTTAGTTTGTATCTTTCCTAAATGAAAAGAAAAATACATTGTAAAGGGGATAATTTTCTCCAAAAATATCTGTTTAATATCTTATAGCTGTACAACAGAGCAACCTGTTATAATTATTTTTGTAGAAAACATAAACATATTGCTTTTAATATGAGCATGTTAGTCCATTTTAGAAATGAGTAAAGTGTGGTTTGCTGCAATTAATAACTGAAAAGCTAAAAAAACAATCAGTATAAGCCTCTTATTTATATAATTATAATTTTGCTTGCCAGAAAGATATGATGAGCCAAATGATATTTCATTATCATTACGGGATCTGAAAAATACCTTTGAGAGCAGATAGCATTTTTGAAAAATCAGCCTATCTCTGCATTATCCACATTGGTAATTAGAACTTTTATATCCACTCTGGACACGAGTTCCAAAAAACTCATTCATTAGATTTTCTATTTTGAAGACAAGAGTTCATTCCATGAGATTATTGTCGTGTTACAGTTTTCCTGTGTCTCAGGCTTTCCATTCATAAAATATAAATTAATTATAAACAAATCATTAACATAAATTATTTTGAATCTGAACAATTACTTTATTTTTAGTTTGAATAAATTTGTTTACTCCCTCCCAAGTAGTTGGGCACATTGCTTCACAGGGGCCTTTGATATATTCACTGCTATTTCCTGAGTAGATACTTGGCTAAGGTTAAAAAGAATTTGGGATTTACAGAATTATGTGAGTTAGTGTTTGATCCTAGTTGGAAAGTTGGACAGAAAAATATCCCTTCTTTGGAAAAAAAATATTTCTAATATTAGCATTTCCTCCATTTTGCAACAAGTTGAAAAAAATAAAGTTCTGAAAATAACAACTTTCTGAAAAATAAGTAGCTGATCTCTCACTACCTGTATCCTCAACACTCAGCAGGAATACCAGATACATGCAGTCAGTTTTGGTGAGTGCTGGAGGAACCAGCCCATTTACCTTCTTATGTAAATGAAAATTAATATAGTTGATTCTGTTTCTTACTTGAAGAGACATTTATAGGACTGAAAGTTGCTTTCCATTTTTTTTTTAATATCTACTTACTTTTTTTTATATCTACAAAGTAATGCCTCCTATTTATTTCTGTGGAACCTACAATAGATACAAAGAGCACAACACTATTAGATAGAGCAAATTCTCAGCTACAAAACACTATTCTTCAACACAGTCACCATCATTAGCTATGCATTTTCTTCAGCGATGAATGAGAGCCTTCATGCTGTAGTCCTAAGAATCTGCATGAGCAGAGGTGACCCACTGTTTCACAGCTGCTAGGATGGTGTCACTGCTAGGAAAATGTTGCCTATGCAGCCTTTCATCAGCCTGAACAGATGGAACGCAGAAGACACCAAATCGTAACTATGTGGTGGGTGTGGTAGGACAGTCCAGCCAAGATTGGCAATGTGCCATGTTATCAAACTGCCCCTCTGCTGCCATCTGTTGCACCAAAAACTTTCCCAAATATTGGGAAAGTTAAACCCCAACTGCCGTACCACCACCATTTGCCTCTGACACTGTGGGCCAACATCATAAAATAGGAGGCATTACTTTCAGAGCAGCCTGTTCTATTTAGAAAAGCTGTGTACATTCCTGGCAACTGCTACAGCTGAGATGTTTTAGGAAAAAAAAAGAAAAAAAAAAAGAAAAAAAAAACATTTTAATAAAATAATCTAGTCACCGGACAGTGAAGAGAATCAAAGTGGGTTTTTTTTCCATTTAGGATATACAAAGCTATTTTTCTAAACTACTTAAGTCACCCTGCTTACCATAATCCTACACTTGCTTATTGAAGTTAATAATAATTCTCCTATTGATTTCAGTAAGCATAGGATCAGATCCAATGCCAGGAGGTGGAGAAGAAAATAGCAGCTAAATATTGAAGATATGATGAATACATGCACCTTTTAGCACTGCTTTTACACAGTATAGATGCTTTATCAGTGCATAAAAATAGAGTAGAATTATTACTTTGCCTTTTGTATTGATGATGTGAAAAAGCATAGTGGATCTATAACCATCTCCCTTTATTCAAATAATGTCAGGAACTCTAATTAGGCACAGGATGGATCAAAACTGTATGTACACAGAAACTGTGGGTTTTTTTGTTTGTTTGTTTGTTTGTTTGTTTGTTTGTTTTTGTGACAGATCAGGCTGAAATAAATCTGTTTTTTATTACAAATATTGTTTTTAGTATATGTCGATCTGAAAAAAAATAGATTACTAATTTCAAAACAATCTCTACAGATATCTGTTTACATATGTTAAGCCAATTAGTCCAGTGTAAACAGATTCTAAAGGCATTGCTTTAAAACTGATTGCATTAGTAAATTATGACTATAGAAATAAAAAAATATTTTTGAATAAACAAGTTATGGTCATATACAGGTAAAGAGCAAAAACTATATGAAATGTAATCCCTGAGCTTAAAAGCAGAGTAATAAATGGTTTCTTTTCTTCTATAAGATCTGATTTCTTACAGATTCCTTCTGAATTCAGCTTTGCCTACAGCAAGTGGTTAGAAAAAAAAAAAAAAGTTAAAATGGTTTCAACACAAGAAAGCATAAAGGATCATAAAGAAGCCTTTTATGTCTTTTCTTTCTCACTTTTCCTCAAAATATTTGTTACTTCCAAGTGTCTGTAAAGGCCTTTGCTCATACAAAATTTGACACTGTCAAAACCAGCACTGCCTATAAAAGCAGAAATACATTTTAGACAGCACATATATTTCTAGGCTATTTGAGCTGTCTATTGAACTTTTAATATACTTTCTGCTGTGTTACTCACAACCCTCATGCTCTAAAAGGAAAGCTTATTCTCAGTATTGGACAGCTGAAATAGCTGTATTCAGCTGAACTGGTTTGAAGTCAGTGTAGAGTTGGTTATAAAAATAAAGATCATAAACATTCATTTACATAATTTATATATTATGCTCATGTCTAAATACCATAGCTATTCTGATTATGGCTATTTGCTTCTGAAAGGTTTCGTTGTAGGTGTAGCCAGATCACTCTACATGTTCATTGTTATGACCTCCTTGTCTTGGTAAGTAAAGGACAAGTGAGGAAAGAGGATGGGTCTTGGAAGTCAAGAGGTCCATCAGAGCCTAGAAAATTGGATTCACTCCCTACAGTCTGTGAGATAAACTCTGGTTTATAATGTATGGTTGGACTCTGTGTTAGTACCTAAGAAACGAGAGAGAACATAAACACTCTGAATTTTAAGAAAATACATAACTTCCTGATTTCAGTAGGTTTCAAATACAATTTCCTAAGATCAGCCTTTCCTTCTTCCTTGTCTTGCAATAGCCAGCATTCCTCATTTGAGCAAAGTGCAAGGTGACAAACCTATGAGTTCATAGCCTTGTACTCTTATCCAAATCACTAAACTATTTAGCATTTACCAACTCTGTTGTGGTGTTTGATGCTGTCCAACATTGCTGACTCTCAAATATGCTGCAAGTGAGAGAACAATTATTTGTTTTGCTGGCTGCTTAACCACAATTGATTTTTCAGCTCAAATAAGTAAGCAGAGCAAGTAAAGCAGAGCAAGGGCTGAAATCTGTGGATTCACTACTCTATATCAGCTGAAGATCGAGTCTGAAATAAAGCTCTTTCTTCAGTATTGGATATGGAACATGGAGGTTTCATGGCTCTCTTCAGCAGGGATGTGTTGTTTATTTCATTCCCAAGGGAGAAAAAGAAGAAAGAACTTCCACTCAGAAGTATCAGGCTTTTGCAGGAAATGCCTGTTGGACAGAGAGCACTGACATTTCTGGTAGAATTGTTATTGGTAATCCTACCTGAACAGCTGCAGAATAAACTGTAGGAAATTACAGGGTTTTCTTCTGCACCCAGTGGTACAGATTTGGAAAAGATGTTAAAGAGCTTCCAAGCAGCATCTGTTCCTCTCCAGAAGGGAGAACTGAGACACACCGGCAACTGCAGGGTGGTGGCTCTTTGCTTGTACTCTTGTCACAATCCACTTTTAGAATCCCACTTCACAAACCAAGGGTTCTGGCCCAGGTCACCGAGCAGACCATCTGCACGTCCAACCAGTGCTCAACAGCAGCCAAAGGGGAGTACCTTCACTGCTAATTCCTGTGGCTGAACAACTGTCACAAGTGTTTTCTTTCAAAGGAGGTAATAGAGTTGAACTTGGGTTGCCGAAGATAATCAGAATGCTGAGAGGACCAAAGCCATGCAGAACTACATTTGTGGTGTAGATGCCATAGCCACGCGTTCAGATATTGGCTCCTGAGCTAAAATTAGGCCCTAAGACAAAATCTTGTCACCAAAACAGCACCAGAGCATCCTAACCATCACTGTAAGACAAATGGGATCTCTGCCCATATGTGCTACTTCCTGGCTTTCACACATCCAGTTCAAACGGCAGTTCCCTAACAAAAGAAAAGCCCATGGCAGCTTTGGTCTCATGCTTACCCTGCCTCCATTTTGCAGACGTGTTCACCCAGGTTACAGCTGCACAGTTCTTCTCCATCAGTCCTTTGTTTGAGTTTGTTCTTTATGGTTGCTAATGGAAAAAAAAAAAGGAGAAAGTGAGAAGCAAATGTCTGGCTGTGACAAAGCAGTGGCCAGAAGTCACTGTAGGCACAGGGAATGATTGCAGTACGCATTCAACATCTAAAATCTGCAATTATATCATTGCTTGACATTTTTTGATGTCAATAAATCTGTAAGAGCAAATAGAAGCTAATGAGCTGATGCACCTTTAGAAGACCTGCACTGTTCTTGTGTGCTGCTGCTTTTAAGTCGTAGCTCAGACTAAGCCCAAATAGCTGGGATGTTAAGTCCTGGGCACATAAATCTACAGCACTGATCTTGAGGGATGATCTCTTTCAAATGCCACTATGAACGTAAGCGGAAGAGCCTCACAGAGAACAGCTTCCGGTCATTTAAAGACATTCTCAGAATTCTCATATCCTTTACTGATTGTGATTTACTGTCAGTATTGCCTTTATGGTGAATACCATTCTTCAAATCAAATTAAGATTTTTTATTTTGGTTTTTTTTTTGGACTACATGAAGAATGATTTTTACAGGAGACAGCTGTTTTCAATTGCCAAAGCAGACACGTTCCCTGGAACGAGGTGATCAATGCTAATTTTCCAAAGGGCAGTGTGTGTTGGTGACATTTTATCTTTTGTTAATATTTATAAAATAAGCCCGTAGTTTATCTTCAGCTCGGCCTGTAAACGCTGACTTAGAGTCCAAGTTGTATTGCTTGCTTCTTTTTGCAGACATCAGCTTTAACATAAATCCCTTTGCCAGGATACGATCTCTTATCATTAACCACCAGCACAGTCCTTATCCAACTTTTCTGGACAGAAAAGCAAGATAAGTGTATAATATAGCTTTGAAGAACCTAGTTGAACCCTCTCTCAAGCAAAGTTCATCAATGGTTAACTATTAAGCTTGACTAGTATGTTTGCATTTGACCTAAAGATGACTTAAGAAACTATTTATCTGCATGAGCCCCAGCCTTTGCCATCCAGCAGACGTTAGGCACAGCATATGCATATCCTGCACAGTATTCCCGTTGGTGTGGATGCAGTACTGATACACGGGTCTGTGTTTGCAGGCATTTTAGGATTCTCTTCCAGAACTCTCAAGAGATATCTACCATTTTCTTAGATCACAATTGCAAAGCCTGGGGAGTTAATCATTCCTTTATGATGTTTCCAACACATCAATTATGAATGAACTCTCTATATTCTGTGGCTTTCTACTTTTATACCCATGTGTGCTTGTGGTGGAGAGGATGAAGGGGAGAGGCACGGAACTCAGAGAAAGAATTATCATTAGAAACACTTCAGTTGGAAGCCCTCATCTCCCCAGTACATTGCCTTGCAACTGATGAGGCCTGAACTTCAGAAAGATAAAACTTTGATAAGAAGCAGAGTGAAGGCTAACATATAGAATATTCTAATGCCGACTAAGAAAGCTAAGCTGGGGATTGGTAGTTGCCTGTGGAGGAAAGCTACTTCCAACTGCAGACAAATGAGGCACGTCCAGAATCGCCACTCACTGAGCAGTGTCATAAGGCGTGACTGGGACTCTGCAGACACTGCTTTGGGTAATCTTCTAGGTTTTATAACCTTTACCCACAAACAGTGTGTATTTACTATCACCTTCCTTCCTTTTCCAGAAAATGTCTCATTGTACCCTAACGCACAGGCATGGTTGTGTTTCACCTGGGGGATGTGAATTTTCTGTGTGATTTACACTTCTCCAAACCAGATCTAATATTGCTATTTAAATCAGATGCAGAATGTCATAAAAATAGCTGTCTATACAAATGGCTTCATAGGACTAGATCAAAGATTTGTGTTTTGGGTTTGCATTCTTTTTTTTTTCTTTTTTCTTTTTCTTTTTTTTCTTTTCCTGAATGTGTAGATTTGGATGCTTAATGGCAAAGAAAAAATATCTGTAGAAAAATAAATTAAAATTGAGAACCATACATTCCAGCATTGAAATATCACTCACATTAACCCAACCCATATAAGCTAATAAGAATACTTTTCGTTTGCTTAAATGTTAGTATTTTTTTTTCCAGTGAAAAAGTATTTTTATTCAATATTTGCATTTTGGAAAGCAAACAGACAGAAAGGAAGAGCCTTTGGATAATATTTGCAGGTTTCTCTTTGGAAGGAGAAAGAAAACGATGAAACTGTTTTGCTGTACAAGGAAAATATATAGTCTTTCTTTGCTAGCATTCAAAATACTGTGACCTTCAATGTTGTTTGTTAATAAGGGTTCCAAAATCTTAGAGAAGAGCTTGAAAATGAAAAAAACCACTTTACTTGAAGTCTCTTCTGGGAAGCAAATATCATTGATCACCAGATCTGGGTAACAAATATTAACGCAGGTCAAGTTTCAGGAAGAGAAAGGCATAAAAACACAAAGGGAGACCCTTTTAGTCTAGTGTACTTCAGAGACCTAAGATGATGACTTTGAATGTTTGTAGGAGAACAAAAACTCTTGACTGTGAGAGTCAAAGTTCCTTATGATGCTTGCCAACCGTATCTTGGGTTGCATCAAAAGAAGTTTGCCCAGCATATTGAGGAAGGGGATTCTACCCCTCTACTCTGCTCTCATAAGACCCCAACTGGAGTATCGCATTCAGTTCTGTGGATCCCAACACAATAAGGACATCCAGAGGAGGACCATGATGATGCTGTTTAAAGATGAATCATAAATTTTCTTTAAAGAAGGGAAAAAATAATGTATAGTTTAATTGAAATACACAGAATGTGCATTCTTTAAATTTGCTACTAAAATACCATATATATTGCAAGCTCACTGCAGTAGCAAGGTACTCAGCTGTATACAGTCTCCCTTCAAATGAAATTATATCCAAAATTCCATTTCTGTGTGTTTGGGTTTAGCCCAGCAGGCAGCCAAGCATTATGTAGCCATTCACTCACTTCCCCTTCAGTGGGATGTGGAAATGAATTGGAAAAAAATAAATAATAAAACTCATAAGTTGTGTGAAGGACAGCTTAATAGGAAAGAAAAGGGGAAAACACTGAAAAGAATATACAAAACAAGTACATTATTGTTTGCTATCAACCGGCTCCCAAGCAGCAGCAGGCTGCTCAGCCAACTCCTCCGGTTTTGTTGTTGTGCATTACATCATATGATATGGGACATCCTTTGGCTGGTTTGAGACAGCTGTCCTTGTTCTGTCCCCTTCCAGCCTCTTGTGCACACCCAACATTCCCACTGGCTGGGCAGAATGAGAAGCAGGAGAATCCTTGGCTCTGTGTAAGCATTGCTCTCCAACAACGAAAACATGGATGTATTATCAACATTATTTTCCTCCTAAATCCAAATCACAGCACTATACCAGCTACTACGAAGAAAATTAATTCTATCCCAGCTGAAATCAGGAAACTACAGAAGCCACAAACCAGATATGTGCCTTGTATGAAGAACTGAAATCAACCAAATTATTCCCAAACTACAGTTCGATTTGATCCCATTGAGTTATACAACCTCCAGTTGAAGACGTATCCATGTTGCAGATGGAAATCTTGATAGCAGATAAAAAGGCTCCAGAGGAAATGAACATCTTTTTTTCTCTTTGGATAATTGACTGTGGTAGGGCTATGATTGCTTAGAAACCCTTCTAATTTCCAGTAAACCAAATAAAATTGCAAATGGAAGTATCTCCTGAAGTAAATGCATTGATTACAGTGGGCAGGATCAGCAAGATGACTGTGATTCACTTAACATTCTTTATGGTTAATAAACTAAGTACAAGAATTATTGTTCATTTAACTAATAATGATTTAGAGAGACTTTATCCGTAATTACGTTTGTATTACACCCTCCCAAGCACTATTGAATAACGTTATGCAGGTTTTCTTTGAGCAAAATTGCATCAATTTGAACCACAATTGCTTCTTTTTGTCTGAGTTCAGGTTTAGTTCCATAGTATTTTATACTGACGTTACTGTTTTTTTTTTTCTATTGATTTCTGAATAACATTGTACTTTTCATATGTTTATATAAGAAAAAAATCTATCTGGATTCAGAGAGTCCTAACTAAAGCTGTATATGACTAAAACTGTAATAGAAAGTTCCCGGAAGTGACTCCAGGTTTCCTGTTCTCCTTTGTGACTCAGAATATAATGGGAAGCACTCTCTCCAATCTCTAAAGGAATCCATATAAAGCATAAGTAAATTTAAATAGTATAAAATAGTGTCCAAGCTAATTAAATACTCAGCCCAAATAGTTTAATCCTTAATATACAGAGTTATCCTTGTATCTACGAAGTAATTACTTGATCTGGAATGGACTGCTATTCTGACAATGAGTAAAGTTTCTGGCTTTGCAGTAATTTGTTGGTAACATGAGAGAGAATATAACTCTCTCACCTAAGAAGGCTGAAGAACAGTGTTACAAAATATCTAAGTCTAAAATACTAAAGTTATGATAACTATGAACTTTTAGGGCTAGAGCCTTTACTAAATTTGCCTTGTACAATCTGTGACATACAGAAGAAAATGGTCAGTAAATTTTATGATCTCCACATGATCAAGAATGTCCCAAAAGTCTTTGCAACTCCCATGCAATGATGTCTTTATGTTTTATATCACATATTTAAAAGGAACTATACATTTTATTATTTTCAGTATACAGTTTTGAATGCCCTCATTATAGTGAATGGGGAACAACCACACACGTACTTGAATATTTCCTTTGCCTATTGCAAGTGTGCTAAATAATACTTCATCCATTCCCAACATACCACTTCCCCTAAAGACTTTCCCTTAGGTGACTCATTAATTCCATAACTCATATGGGTTTTACTGGGAGGATTCTTTCAACTGTTTTGTCCAAGAGGATTAAATTTATGAACCAAGTTTTAACACTGACATATCTTTCTGTTTTGTTTACTGTCACTGAGATAATAATCAGCTTGTAAAATTCCATCTTCTATCTTGGATTTTATATCTTTAAGAATGTCTTGATTTTCAGTAACACATTCCTCCTTGCAAGAGGTATTTTTCTTTGAAGGAGCATTAATTTAATGCCTCCTTATTACATTAATGACAGGAATAGTCAGTACAGTAAGAATTTTGTTACTTACTACCTATTATGTATGTCATTCAATATTTGTCATTATCTAAATGACTAATCTCATAATTTTATTTAGGTATAGGTTGAATCCCAAGCACAGGAAATTCTATAACAAAAACTTTATGTATTTCATTTATAATGGGCCTGTAATATGAGATTATTTATTTCTGTTATCATTAATTTTCTTAAGTTACTGTTTAAAGAAACCAGTGTGGAACTCCTGAGAGATATCATTTCTTTACAGAACACACTAGTTTTTCTCAACAATAAAAAACAATGCTTACTATCAAAAAGTAACTACTTTAAGGCCTTCCTACCATTAAGGCTTAGGAGAAATTAACACTTAAGAAATATCCAATGAGAAACGTATTGAAAAATGGAAAACTAGAATGAAATTTGTTGACTGTCACCTAAAGAAGAAAAGTTTTGTTTTGCACTATTCTTCAGCAGTACCATAAGTTACCTTCCATGACTTTCATTTTGAGTAATTAAAATGTTCAAAACAAGACAAACAACAAATAAAACAAGCAAGGAATTCAACATTTCTTCAATACCTTATAAGAAGTTACTAGTGTAGTAGCTAGGTCATAAGGATGTATAAGGACATTTTCTAGAGATATAGGATAATCAAAGCTCCTTTAAGAAGTTCTATCACATTAAAAAAAACATAGGTGTTTAATAAAAAGGTGACATTTGTGCTACTTCCAAAAGACCAGAAAACTTCATGGAACAGATCTATGCTGATTCTTCTACCTATGCTCAGACCAATCTGGTACATTTAAACAAATCCCTCTTCTTATTTTTAATGTCACTTGTTTAAATTAAAGTACTGTTATACCCAGACTATTTATTGCATATTATTGAGCATATAAAGAAGCAGAATCTTCTGTATGGATAAATGAATCAAAATACTTGTATCCTGGAAAAACTGCTTATTTGGTATTGCCTTCTCTAATATAAATGTGTGAAACGTTTTATCAAAGCAAAACAACTGAAACCAATGATAAATAAAGAAAATAATTACACATGCATACACGGAGAATAACTTCACTGTTTGGAAAGAAAATTAATCACACAGACAGGCAGACACCTGCTTAGAGAGTGGTTTAATACCAATGTGCTAAAAGTGGTAGCAGATTTTTCATGAAATAGAACTAAATTCAATACTCTTCAAAGGGAAAAAATATGTAAATGTAACTAATAGAGCAGCACTACTGTGCCTTTACTGAATTCTCTCTTTCTGTTTCCCATTTTGAGAACCCTAAATGGCATCACATCTGCCAAAAAAAAAAAAAAAGCAACGCATAATGCAATTTTTAAGCAGTACTTTCCCTCAAATAATCCAGTGTTGAAATATTAATTAGTTTTCTGTGTAAGACATAGATACCTTTTTCTCAGCAAAGTTTTTGCAGAACGAGGGAAAAGGAGATTTAACAAGCCCCCTCCCTCTCTCCAAAACTGTAAAAAGAACAGGTAGTAAATGGTGTAAACATACACTGAACTAAAAATACCTATAAAAAGCATACAATTAAGTTCATTCTGCAAACACTTGCCAATCTGTTTGACTTTAATGGAGAAATAAGGTTGATTACGTGACTAATTTCAGTGATATTGTTTTGAATCAAAAAGCCTGCATGCAGGCTCTACTTCTATTAGCTACCAGTTGCCTACAATTTAAATGCTAAATATTCAGGTGACTTCTCATTGCATGACACATTTGCTGCAAATTACTAAAGAAACCAATTCATCTGCTTACATTATTGCATATTAAAACCTATGCTAGTCAGTATTATAAAATTGTACTTCCATCAAATTTGGAAATGCACATAGTGCCACACCCTTCAAAATACAGTTGGATAGAAATTAAAAACTAGGCAGAGAATATATGCTGATTTTTTTTTTTTGTAATAGGTAAATACAGTGCTGGTTATTTCTTTCAAAATGTTTCCTTTCAGATGCTAAAAATAGTGAGTCTAGGTGAACTGACTCCTGAGATGTGAAACACTCAGTAAAGCTGAGGGAAAAAAAGCCAACAGAACTTTAATCTTATCTTAATTTATTGATCTCTATTCCTCAGACAATGATAGGAAAATCAAAGATATAATTATATTCATATTTCATATTTCATGACAATTTTTAAACCGTTATTTTTTATTATTTTTATTTATTTATTTTTGTCTGACATATTTCTGTAGTTGTTTTGAATTTGCCATGCACTGAACTGCTTACTAACTATTGAGTTTTATTTAATGAGTTTACTGTCTTGATTCTAAACTATCAGGTGCTTTTCAGTAGGTATTATATTTATGTAGCAGAATTATACAGTACCAAATTCAGTCCTATAGGTTGGAACTTCAGCTTTATAAGAGCGATCATTTTTTTAAAGCTGTTACAATCCCCAGTAAGGCAGGTAGCCTGGTCTCAGGACCATACCAGAGACAGATGGGACAACAGACTGAGAAGTCCACAAAGAGAGAAAAAGAAGGTAAAGGAGGAGGCAAGGACTCCATGAAGAAAACTCACTGGTGAGTTGAAATGAGGACTGTGGGAAGTAAAAAGGGAAGGATGCCTGGGGAGGGTGGCAGTGAGTCAAGGAAAGGCAAGGATATCTTCAAGGGGGGTGACGATCCCTTGATACCCCCAGATAAACCCTTAGGAAGGATGTTGAAGTTCTGGAGTAGCCAGAGATGTGAGACAGGACAAGGAAAAAGTAAAAGCAAAGGCTAGAGTGGTGGCCCAGTTTCTACAGCCTCCTTGGGGAGAGGTACTGAAGCAGTAAAACCCCAAGGAAGAGGAGCTGGGCAGCTCCTGAGGGGAAAAGGAGTTGGACAGGAATCTCCCCAACCTAAGCCAGGAAGTGATCAGTGATGGGGACAATATTTGAGAAACTGACCCAGAATAAGGCTGATCCAGAGAAAACCCATAATCAGGCTTTTTAGTGCTGGACGTCTTCCTACACATAAATTGACTCTATGGTTTGGGCTACACCAGGAAATTATGGAAAGTTAGAAACTGAATCCCTTCAAATTACATTGAAACAAGCAGGACAAATTATTTCTAGGAAGCAATATCCCATCTAAAGGAAGGAAGGAAGTCAGCAAGAGGGAGATGAGTGAGACTGAGAAAGAGAAATGACTTAAGTAGGATGGGCGCCTTTGAGGCAGGTGCTAGGACCCAGCAGCACTGACAGATTTGCAATTGTGGAAAGAGCTGGTGGAAACATACAGAGAGGACCTAGATAAGAAGATCGCTGAAGTGATGAATTGTAGCTACTGTCAGATAAAAAAGGGAGAAACAAAAGGGTATTGAAGGGAAGGGAACAAAAATGCTGAGATTTTGGTAGCTGTATTAGCTCAAGCACAAAACTTCTCTCAGGGAAGAGGTTTCAGGTTTCTCTTGACAATGAGCAGGAGAAGATGCAGAGTAATGAGACAGTTAAAACTCCTTTTTATGCGGGGGCAATGTATTGCATGTTAAATAGTTGAAAGGACCTGTGAACAAGTTTTCTGTCAGCAATTGGTGCCCCAGGAAAGCAGAAGGTCAGACCTTTCTTTCAAAGGATTAAGTGTGAAAATGGCAAATAAAACATTGTGTTTGTGGGTTTCTTTTGTTTTGTTTTGTTTTGTTTTGTTTGTGTGTGTGTGTGTATGTGTGTGCGTTATTCTATAAGGAGTAATACACCTATGTTGGAAGGGGTGTAGGGCAGTTGAAGAAATCTCCTTTAGGATTTTTATTGAAACATTGGAGAAAGGGCAATGGGAGAAGAGACAGAGGGCCCTATAGGATAGATATACTATACCATATCCTCAATTTCCAGCATGAGATCCTCTCATGATTGAAATAGCTGGATGTATTGTATATGATTTTTTTAACATATAAAATGACCACTATAACTGTTTTCAGTCCACAGACATTTCTTTTCAGAAGCAATAATCTCTGTGGGTAAAAGTTTACAAACAAACAAACAAACAAACAGAAATAAATAAAAAAGACAACAAGCAAGAAATTCCTCAGACCTGAAAGTTGCTCATATAAAATAATAGCAGATTGCCTTTCTGTTTTATAATTTTCCAATTGCTATTCCTACAGTAAAGAAGATTTTTTTTCAGAGCTTACTGGAACACATGCATTTGATATGAAGGTCTATATCAGTATATCTATATGTCCCTTCCCCTAGACAGCGTGCCTTAGGGGTGGACAGTTCATCTGAATGCCACTGAAACTTCTATGTGAAGAAGTTTCTAAAAGAATTGTGTATTAGATAATATGAAATAGTTTCCTTTCACACTGTGCCACACTCAAACACTTAAAATTACATATAAGATAAAATATATTTTTATTGCAAGATGGAAGAAACATAAGAGGAGAGTGCCAGAGAGGACCTGAATGTGAAAGAGATGCTGAATTTGATGGAAACAGGCTAAGTAACTCAGAAAATAAAGACAAACATAAACAACTAAAAAAGCTTCAATGTAGAGGAGCAGCATTGCTCTTCTTCTTCCTCCTCTTCTTTCTCCTTTTCTTCATTATGTTATGATGAAAAATGAAGTTTTTGTTTCTGACTGATCAGGGTGAAGGTTCGTCAGTGGGAAATATATATATACCTGCAACATGGATCCCTCTGGTAGCTGACCCTGCATCTTCTGTCCCTCCAGTGGTAGCCTCTGGGTCTTTATTCTCTCCAGCTGAGCATATCAGTCCTGAGGCTGCAGCCTTATTACCTGCACACACGTGCACATGCACACATCTCACAGATGAACCTCAAGCCAAAACTGCATGATTCCGAACCCTTGTTCCTGTAGCCAGTTCCTCTAGCTCATTGTAGGTACACATAGATGTATCCTGGGCTACTAGATAGTCCACGTTGTTATTTGCTTGCAAGTCGAACACTGACACCCCTGCCCTAGCTTGCTCCAATTGCTGACACCACAGATATGCAAATATCTGTAATCTGTGGTCTTACTGGTTGCTGGCACTCAGAATCCCCCATACACACAGATGGCCACCAAAAAGAGAGCTCTCAGCTATGAAAATAGTTAGACATTAAGCTTAATGAGGACAGACTCTACTGACCAGGTGTAGGCTATGGCCAGACAAGTGTGCTGGCCAGCAGCCTATTCATATGCAACTAGTCCCAGTTGGTCCATTATCTCTCTGTTTTCCCATACTTGCTTATTCCCAAACCACCTTGATGTTTTTCTTTCTCTACTTTTGGTTCCTTCTCAAAGCATCCCATAGTAAGTCATGTGCAATTCCCAAATGTTCTGCTCCTGCACCCCATAATGAGCCCTGTATCCCTTAAGCAGTATCCCCTAAGTCTGACAGGTGGTCCAGAGACCTGCTTTTCATCTGATTGATGGTGCTGGGTCTCGCCCAGTCCATGGGCCGATGACACCAGGGCAAGTGCTGGGGACAAGGCTGCATTTCTCTGGGCAGTTTATTGGGGTTTCCCCACCCACTCACATGTTTCTAAGCTCCTTCACATGTGTATGGAGCTGTTTTTTTTTATCACACAACCTAAAAGAAGTTCTGGGCAGAACAAAGGCTAAAATACGGAGATCCTATTGCTAAAATCAGTCACCCTTTTTTTTATTGCTGAGCTTCTGGCCCTACTGCAGAAGGGAGTGTATAAACAGGAAGGGGAACGGCTGTTTATGAAGGTGGACAGTGATAGGACGAGGGGGAATGGTTTTAAGCTGGGACAGGGGAGGTTTAGGTTGGATATTAGAAGGAAGTTTTTCACAAAGAGGGTGGTGATGCACTGGAACAGGTTGCCCAAGGACGTTGTGGATGCCCCATTCCTGGAGGCATTCAAGGCCAGGCCGGATGTGGCTCTGGGCAGCCTGGTCTAGTGGTTGGCGACCCTGCACATAGCAGGGGGGTCCTTTTCAACCCAGGCCATTCTATGATATATACAAAACAAAAGCAAGTATCTGCAGCTGATTTGAAGCATAACAAAGTAAATGTTAGATGTAAAAGAAAAAAAAAAAAGAAAAAAGAAAAAGAAAAAAAAAGAAAAAAACAATGGAACAGTGTTTTTCAAAGTGAAAAAAAATGCTATAAATTTTAGTGCAATAGTATCTTGATATCTCAAAAAGGATTAAGAGCACTTATTAATGATATAGGCACTGCGGATGTTGAGAAGCAAGATCCCTGTAGAAATGAACAGGAAAGTACATCTCTGAAACCAAGCCCTTCAGAATGTCAGAATGTCCCTGTATATTCTGATTGATGTTTGATTTGGTATGATCTGCAAAGGGGAGGATATTAATTGCTGTCTAGTGAGGGAAGGCTGCAGGGATTTTATTGTTCTAGGAAGAGGTGGTAGAGTGGAGGTTGGAGCAACAACAACAACAACAACAAAAAGTTGCTTGAAGAGACTCAGTCTTTAAGCCAACAGATTATGTTACTTGAAACATAAGAGGTGAGAAATAAAGCCCAGCAGAAACTTAGGCCTCTGGAATGACTTGTTCCCAGTTTGGCTCCTGGTCAATTACAGAGGATTCACTTTGGTTATATATATAAATATATAACAATCATCTTTTGTAGATAATCTTTTGTTTTGTTCTTCCACAGAATTCCATGTGGTGAAGGCCGAAGCTAATAGCTCTCCTTTTTGAAATGATTGTCTACTTAAAGGTATTTAGAAGTGACAGACATTTTTTTTAAACACTATTAAGTGTATTCAACCTTCAGCAAGAAACTGTGAGGATGATCATTATTACCTATGACATATGTTAGCTTGCCTGACTTATTTATAATACTTGTTGCTCTAAGACTTTCACTATAATTAAGGATAAAAATCTCTCTTGTTTTTGTGTGTTGGAGGTAATAATGATAAGGCTTGTATGCCAAGCTAAGTGAATTCTGGCAAACCTAGAGAATGGTTGGGAACCAAGAAAAGGTTGGAGGCCAACACATTTAAAAAAAAAAAAATCATTTCATGGCTTTTCTTCACTAATTTGACTATTATTTAAAATGACCTCTAGCAGCATTGGTCACATGAATTCTGTAATGATTTTCTCATATTTAAACCATGGTAATTAAAATGTTCAGAGACTACTTCTTATTCCTGCTGTAATACAATATTTTCACTTGATTGAAAGTGAACTGCAACTTGGCCTTTATGTTATGTGGGAAAAAAAACAGGACTACTGGGAGCATATGGATCAATTAAAAAATGTTCTTTTGTAATGAGGGTTACATCATTCTGCCAATGATAAAAATGTGTAACTGAATCTGTCACTAGTGATATATGCCATCTTCTTAGCCCTGTGACACTAACCAATCAGGAAGCAACTCTCAGCTCTAGCTTTACATTGATTCTTGCATGTTCTGTTTCAGAAGTCAGTAAAAATTGTGCATCAGCTCATTATAAAATACTGACTTGATAATCAGAAGCTACTGTAGGCTGAACACACCGAAATATGAATATCGAGCTGAGAATGTCATTTGTGAACACTTCTCTAACCTGTATTCTCATTTCTCACCTTGCCATTTGTACAGCAGTACTATTGTCTCAATTCACAGCCAAACTTCCAGGGCTGGCAATACATCAAACACTGGGAAATCTGGCTTTGTGTTACCAAACATACCGAGCACTATAGCACAAGATATTATAGTAATCAATTCTGAATACTTAATTCTTGGGGAGGAGGGGGGGGGTGAAAGGACGGCTTGAATGACTTGTGGGCTTTATGCATAGTCTTGCACACCTCACAAAGAGACAAAGAATTCCAGCTATAGTATTAGCTGTGGAGATGAAGTTAGGACTCATCACTAAACAGAAAGACCCTCAGAACATCTGAGGAGCAACACAAGAGGATCTTAGTCACAGTGAGAACAGAGCACACTGAAGGAAACTCACCATGATGGGCCCATCAGGAAACTGTGGAAACACCACTGTAATGTCCTGTAGAGTAAAGAGGGCCATTGCCTAAAGAGCTACAGGAAGGAGTTAATCTGAGGCCACTGTGTAGTACTGGGTGTTTTGTAAAGGAATTGTGGAAATGTATGAGACTTGTAGATTGTTTAGGGAAGGAAACAAATAGAATGATAAAGATGAATTGAGGAGGGACAAGTGTAAGAGAATAGAGAGAAAAAGAGGTAAAATGGTCTGGTCAAGTATAAGCAAGAGTTTGGTTAGTATGCTTGCCTGATTCCACGCTTGATTTTGTTCTTAGCAGATCTTATTTCCAAGAGCTTGCAGGGACTTCCTTTCATTTATATGCAAATACCAGTGAACTTAAAGCTTCTCTTGGCATGTGAGCACAATAAGAGTGCCACTTGCAGGAGAGTGACCACAGAATGCAGCACTGGGAGAGGAGTCAGCTACTTAATTGGCCAATGCAGATGAAGGAGAGATCCATGTGATGTGCGGAAGTGAGTTCCACTACCAGACTTCGGTTATGATTGGCTAGAGAGGGACAGGAAGGGTTTGTCAGTGCTGCTCAGATTCATGCAAGTGTTGTGTGTGTCCCTGTGGGTACCTGCAAGGCAATGTGTCGGCACTGGAATTTTAAGTTGCATATCATTTGTATGATTGCATACATACACACATAAGGAATAACACATATATGTAATTCTTATAATTATATATTGGTCATATATATGTATACAATGCCTTTTTAACAACTTATAGTTAACATATTGTTGTAAGTTAGTACTGGCAGGTAGCTCAGCACCACACAGCCTCTTGCTCACTCTGCCCCAGAGGGCTGGGGAGATAACTGTAAGAATAAAAGCAAACAAACAAACAAACAAAAACATGTGGATTGAGATAAAGAGAGTTTAAAAGGTAAAGCAAAGCTGTTTAACAAAAGCAGAGCAAAGTAAGAAATGCATTCACTACTGCACATCAGCAGGCAGATGTTTAGCTACTTTTCTGGGAAGCAGGACTTCAACATGCAGAAATGGTTACTTGGGAAGACAGACTCCATAACCACAGACATTATTCTTCTTTCCCTGAGATTTTACTCTTGAGGATGATGTCATACGGTATGGAAGATCCTTTTAGCCCACTTAGGTCACCTTCTTATCCCTTGCACACTCCCAGCCTGTTCACCAGAGGACAGAGTGCAAAATAGAATCATAGAATCGCTAAGGTTGGAAAAGACCCACAGGATCATCCACTCCAACCATTAAAATAGGGTAGGCCTTGATGCTGTGCAAACACTGCTCAGGAGTAACTCAAACATTGGTTTGTGTTCAACATTGTTTTGCTCACAAATCCAGAATATAGAACTGTATGGGCTGCTATAAAGGAAAGAGAACACTGTACCAGCCAGATCCAGTGCACATCTTATCATCTGGCAAACTGTGCCAGTACCCAGTACAAGCGGAAGCTATGAAAGTTCTTTTTTTTAAGCACAAATACAGTTGATTCTCTTCAGAATACAACAGTAGGAATGGAAAAAAGTAGAGAACAGCAGAAATGAGCCATCTCTTGATAATATGGATCTTCAGCATTTAAAATGCTCTGCACTGCTAAATAGCATTATAACAGATGCTTCAAAATGTCATGCATATATAATAAGATTGAAGTCCTACCACCCTATTTATTCATGGGTATGTCACCAGATTCTCTGCTATTAGAAAAGCCACATAGTCCATGCCTGAAATTGTCTATATGTACAGAACATGTGAAAATATAATCTGAATGTTTTGTTTAGTTGGCTAAAGCTAGAAAGTATTTCAAAGTGTTTGGACAATGAAATCCAAAACACATTTTTCATTTTATCTGAAGCATCTGGTCTATCCCTTAAAAAAAAAACAAAACAAAAAAAACCACCATAGCCAGCTGTACATCAAAAAAAGAAAGTGAAAAATTATAACTTGCAGACTTCTTCCACTGGAGTGTTTGATCACCAACATGAATTTATATCCTTACTTGCCTATTGTCTTGAGGATGATTTTGCTGATTACAAAGACAGCACTTGGGATTCCAAATATATTTGCTGAAGTGCAGTTACTGTGAATTTGAGAACATGACAGCGTACCAATCAACGCATTTGTTCAAGCAAACTGAAAAGGCAAATTCTGTTTTTCTTATACCTTCCCTGAAATACCTTGAGGTTACCTCAAGGGCAATTTTGATCCTTTAAAAGTACTGGGGCAATGTCTCTTTCTATGTTTTCTATAGGAGTCTGACCAAGCAAGGGAACTTGAGTTCATAGACTTCCCTTAGAGATGGATGAAAGTTAGACCTGACAGATCTCTGAGGCAAGAGTAGTGCATAAGAAAACATTATATCTGTGCAGGCAGGGCCAAGGGATACACTTTTTTCTAGCTATGTAAGTGCTATCATACTGAATGTTCAAAATGCTTAAGCATCTATTCCTGAGTATCTGGACATCTGTTGTTCTGGTCCAAGCATGCTACATAACAACAAAATGAAATGGGAAACACCACAGATATGTGATCATAATTCATTCTAGTCACTATTTTCTTCACTTTAGCTCAGATAGAAAACATGAGTTATACCTACTCAAAAGCAGGAACTGCTTCTTTAAATCAGGTTTTTGTTGTTCCTTTTTTTTTTTTTTCATGTTTTTCTACAAGCTGACATTGAAAAATATTAAAGGTCATTAGTCATATATAATCAGTTGAGTACAACCTATTTTGCATATCACTACCAAAATCTTGCTTATGGGAGGAGATAGCACACCCTAGATACATATAATAAAACTCAATAATTTATTGTTAATATAACTGATATATTTTCTAGTCATTATTAGTCCAAGCGTGTTTTTATAGGAAAATAAATAATATGGTTTAATTTAGTTGTACACATGCATTTCTTCATTTCTACCCCACTTATTGCAGTTATGTAGACTCTTCCTCTGCTCCTTTGGGTCCTAAGGTCAGAGGCTTCACTGTGCTGCTTGCAGGGGACACCACCTTTAGTAGCAAATTATCAGTATCTGAGTCCTTTGACAGGGGGAGAAAAAGAAAGGAGAGGAAAAAAATGAAGGGAGAGAAGAAGGGAAGAAACTGACTTTAAATTAAAACCAAATGGTAAAATTTTCTAAGGCTCAAGGTATTATCTGCCTTTTGACATCTCTTGAGATTTCTGTTCAGGAAGACATACAGACTCCATTGATGAACAGATGCCTTTGAGAATTTCTGAAGAGCTGTCAGTACCAGGAGTATTTTTTTATTTGCCTGGGCAAGTCCTACAACACATCAGTAAAACCTGAATCAGACTTTTAAAACATTATGTTCCGTGATCAGAAATGTTTTTTTTATCTGCGTAGAAGGGCCTCCTGCTCACAACAGGAAAAAACAAAACAAACAAACAAACAAAAATGAACGAACAAACAAACAACAACAACAACAACAAAACCCATGAAGTAAACTTTTCTTTCCTCTTATGGTTTTAAGCAGGAAATACATTCAGAGGAATACACTCCTCTGTACATATAATAAATTCAAGTTAATTTTGCCCTTGGGACTTAAAATGTAAAGTATTTCTGTATTATTATGGTTTGAAGGTGTTCAGTCATAGCAATATATTAATATAGGATCATCGTTTGTTTTCAAATATATGCTCATTCTTCTCTGAGAGAGGCAACTAACTTCAGCTGTTAAGATCTTATGAATTGAAGAAGGGTGGACTGGATCAAAGTTTGAATAGAAAACCACTGTAGTTTTCTGCAGTGGGAAAAGAACCCTGAGGTGCTTTGGAAAGTAGCATCATGATAAAATAGCTGTATAAATTCGTGTTACACGTTTAAAAATACTAAATAACATTTATTTTCCAATGTGACATTGAATATAGTGATATTATTTAGCTTTTAATATCTTGAAACTATATCTAATGCAATATAATTTATTAAAATATTGTGTATTTTAATTTTTGTAGATGATTATGTTTCTTACACAGCAAGTCCATGAGATTAAATTTACCCCTTGCTTATTGGCATGACAGATGCATCCTTACAGCGTTTTTCCAAATTGTCTTTGCTTGAGGCTGTGCCTGCAACTTACAGAGACTATCAAAGGAAAATGGTGACTGAGATTCAAACTGAACTGAGCTGGAGGGAAACAGCATTCTTTTTAAAGTTTATTTCAGATCTTTAAATCAAGATGTTTTTAAAAATGCAGTCAATCTCAAATACATGAAACAGCATTTGAGTTTAATTTTCTTTTAGCTTTCTACTACAGGTGCAAAGTCTTTAAAAAAGGAGAGCAAGAAGGAGCTTTTAAAGTCCAATAGCAACTGAAAACAATGTAAGGATAAAATAGAATATATATATTTTTTCTTATTCTTTTGTAAATAAGTAATTTGGAGGGGACACACTAAATGTTTTTATTTCTGCATCATTGCTCAAAAATGAAAGAAGCTGTAAATTTAACAAAATCTTATTTTAGTAATTCTGAGGATTATCTGAAAGTTAAAACTATTAATTTGTACCATGACAGGAGGAAAAAAAAAAAAAAAAGATGAAACCAGAATCTTCTAGCTTTTTATTATGTAAACAAACATTTTTTCTTGGCATGTTGCTAAATTTCCATTGCATTGACTATGTTGTTTAACTAGTTAACTCTTGAAATAATAAATTAGACTAACTTGGGTTAATTTCATCCAAAAAAATACCTGAAAATTCAGTATGTTATAATGAGTTACAACAAAGAAAGGCATCTGATCTAGACGCAATGTCATAACCTTCCTTTACTTCCTGTGTAAAGATTCTCATTACTGTTTAAACTAAGTGTGACCTAATTTTACTGCATTTCCTCACCACATCAATTACTCAAGCTAGATTGTGGAGTGTGGCTGGAATGTGGCTATCAATGACTACAAGCTCTTCAGAAGGGACAGGTGAGGAAGGGGGTGTTGGTATTTACACCAAGAAGGGAATAGAATATAAAGAGCTGTCCCTAAAGAATAGTCATGAACAAGTCAAAAGCCCATGAGTGACAGTTAGAGACCAAGGCAGCAAAGGGAGCCTTGTGATCGGTGCCTACTTCGGCCATCCAATCAAACAGAGCCTGTTGATGAGGCCTTCTACCTCCAGCTACAGGAGGTGTTGCAGTCACAAAGTCTTGTCCTTCTCGGGGACTTCAAGTACCCAAACATCTGCTGGAAAAGTAGCATGGTGAGCTGCAGGCAATCCAAGAGGTTCCTGGGGTACACTGAGGACAACTTCCTGAGTCAGATAATAGATGGCCCCATCAGGGGGGATGCAGTACTGGACCTGTTTCTCACCAATGCAAATGAATTGATCAGTGATATCAGAACTGGAGGCTGCCCGGGCTGTAGTGACCATGCCATAGTTGAGTTCATGCTCCAGAGGGATATGAGACAGCCAAAGAGTAAAATTAGGGCACTGAATTGTAGGAAAGCTGACTTCCAGCTCTTCAGGGAATTAGTCAATAAAACACCCTGGGAAATTGTCTTCATGGGTAAGGGTGCAGAGCAGAGCTAGTAGATCTCTACGGAAGCTTTCCTCAGCATGTAAGAGCTTTCTATCGCCAGGTGTAGCAAGTCAGGAAAGGAAGACTGGCATGGCTGAACCGGGACATGCTGGTCAAACTGAAAAGCAAGAAGAAAATGCAGAGGCAGTGGAAATGGGGACAAGTAACATGGGAAGAGAATAAGGAAGCTGCTAGGCTATGTAGGGATTGGGTCAGGAAAGCCAAGGCCCACCCTCTACTGAACTTGGCAAGAGGTGCCAAGAAGAACAAGAAAGGCTTCTGTGAGTACTTCAACGAGAAAAGGAAAGTCCAGGAGGGTGTACTTCCTCCAAGTGAGTGACACAGGCAAGCTGGTAATGACAGACAAGGAAAAGTCTGAGATATGTTATTTTTTTTTTCTTTTTTTTCTTTTTTTTTTTGCTTCAGTCTTCTCTGATAACTTCTTGTTACACAGTCCTCAAATGTTTGGTTTGGTAGAAGGGGATTGGGGAAGCAAATTTCCTCCCACTGTAAGCGAACATCAGATTTGTGACCACCTTAGGAACCTGAACATTTACAAGTCTATAGGCTCCAATGAGATGCATCTAAGAAACCTGAGGGAATGAGCTGATGTAGTCACCAAGCCACTCTCAATGATATTTGAAAAGTCGTGGCAATCAGGTAAAGTCCCCGGTGACTGGAAAAACGGGCAACATCACATCCGTTTTTAAGAAGGGCAGAAAAGATGACCCTAGGAACTACTAGCCTGTCAGTCTCATCTCTGTGCCAGGAAGAATCATGGAGGAGATACTCTTGGAAGCTATGCTAAGGCGCATGGAAGGGAGAGGTGATATGGGAGACCCAGCATGGCTTCACCAAGGGTAAATCCTGTTTGACCAACCTAGTGGTCGTTTATGATGGTGTAACTGCATCAGTGAATAAGGGAAGAGCCACTAATGTTATCTGGACTTCAGTAAGGCCTTTGACACAATAGTCCACAACATCCTTCTCTCTAAATTGGAAAGATGTGAATTTGATGGGTGGACTGTTTGGTGGATGAAAAACTGGTTGCAGGATTGAGTCCAGAGAGTGGTGGTCAATGGTTCCATGTCTAGGTGGAGATCAGTGACAAGTGGTGTCCCAAAGGGGTCAGTCTTGGGACCTATACTCTTTAATATCTTCATCAATGACACTGACAGTGGGGTTGAGTGCAACCTCAGCAAGTTTGCCATTGACACCAAGCTGTAGGTGTGGTTCACACAATAGAGATGGGATGCCATCTGGGGGGAACTAGACAGGTTTAAGCAGTGGGCTCAAGTGAACCTCATGATGTGCAACAAATCCAAATGCAATATCTTGCACCTGGATCGAGGCAATCATCCCTACCAATACAAGCTGGAGGATGAAAGGATTGAGAGCAGCCCTGCCAAAGAAGACTTGAGGGTACTGGTGGATGGCAAACTGGACATGAGCCAGCAACATGCCCTTGAAACCCAGAAAGCCAACTCTATCTTGGGTTGCATTAAAAGTAGCGTAGCCAGCAAATCAAAGGAGGTGATCCTTCCCCTCTATACTGTGCTGGTAAGGCCTCACCTGAGTACTGCATCCAGATGCAGATGTACAGAAGAGACATGAACCTGTTGGAGTGCATCCAGAGAAGGGCCATAAAAATGATCCAAGGGATGGAACACCTTCCCTAAGAGGACAGGATGAGAGAGCTGGGGCTGTTTAGCCTGGAGAAGAGAAGGCTGTGGGGAGACCTGATTGCAGCCTGTCAGTATCTAAAGGGGGGCTACAGGAAAGAAGGGGACAGACCCTTTATTAGGGTCTGTGGTGATAGAAAAAGGGAAAATGGTTTCAAGCTTGAAGAGGGAAGATATAGGTTAGATATAAGGAAAAAGTCTTCTACAGTGAGGGTGGGAAGGCACTGGCACTGTTTGCCCAGAGATGCGGTTGATGCCCCATCCCTGGAGACTTTCAAAGTGGGCAATGTGATCTAGCTGTTGATATCCCTGTTCATTGCAGGCAATTGGACTAGATGACCTTTGAAGGCCCCTTCCAACTCTAAGGATTCTCTGATGCAATGATTGTTCTCAGTTAGCTTATATAGGTTTGTTGAACTAACAAAATAATATTTGAACTAAATAAATGCATGTGGTTGTCTTTTTTTTTTTTTTCTCATATCTGACTAGTCTGGATTCTTTTTTCTGGACTAGTCTGATTATTTTTCATTCAGTATCATCTAAGCCTTTGTCACAAGCACCATCAGTGTACCTGAATACCTGTACTGGTATTTCCCTTAAAGGCTGTAAGGTCTTTTTGGCACTGGTGCTGCAGAAGTAAGCTCTAGAACTGGCCAATGAGCATGAAAATGTGTTGTTTTTTTTTCATTCTGGTCACTGTGTACTTGAGGGAAGTAACTGAGGTAGGAATCTAGATCAGTAGGAGAAAGACATATAATTCTAAAATACCCATTTATATATGAAGTTTTGAAATACAAAATATATGATTAAAATACCACTCTATTTTAAGGTTAATGAAAAGGAAGAGGTATATCTCAAAGGAATAATGATAAATTCACTGGAAATTAGAGAAGACTAATAGAATACTCTCATTCAGATCACAGTATCCTACAAATATCATATTCCCAACATCTATAAACACATCAGTGTGTCTAAAATATGACTGTATAATGTTATTATACCATGCTATTACATATGATATGGAACAGCCTTCATGTTTAAGAAAAACTTGTAATGTGTGAGAAGAACGTTGTATTTTGAGCATTTTCTAAATTTATTATGTTGTTAAAATTTAAAGAGTGTGTATAGTGGTTTTTTATATTTTTATCTTGAAAGATAATTTTGTGAAGCTGAGATTTCAGATTCTGCTAGTGCAAAAAGCCCTCTGAAAAATGACCTGTTGTGCTTTGCCTCAAAAGATTTTTTTATTGCACTCACAAGAAAGCTGACATACTTTCATCAATTTTTGTGTAATTTTTTAGAAGCAGTTGTTCCAAAAAGTATCAGTAGAATACTCACTAAATGCTCTGCTTCTCAGATCCAGCCAACACAGGAAAGTCATCCCTGCCAATCTACTGAGTTCTTGCCTGTGAGAATTTGCATATTCTAAAACCAGCATCTGTGCCACTATCTTATAGGAATACTCAAGTGATATGCTGTGAAATGAAAAAGAATTTTAGCATTTCTTTCCAAGCTTTCCAGAAGGAATACTTACTCTCTGAAGCGAAACTCACATATCTCTTTATGCACTTGCTTCTTTCATGGACTTGGTGTAAACAGAGGAAGGAAGACTGCCAATTGTTTCAGTAGAGAACACAGTTCTTCAAGGTGCTGAGTGCTAGCTAAAAGCAGAGGCGAATGCCCTTAGTCCATTTTGGAAATCAACAAAGGTTTAAATATGCTTAGTATTTACGAATGAAAATTAGTCAGTTGTTCCTCCAGTGGCAGGCTGAGAAGAGATCTCTGACCTCTGCTCCAACTTGTCATTCTGAAGACAAACATAATTAAAAATCCAAGTTGAAAACCTATGCCCCTAATATGCCCCCATGCATATTGAGAGGGTGAGTCAGAACTTGTGAATGATGGTATAATGCCCCATTGTTCTTATTTTGAGGGTGAGCACAGGTTTGAATGGTGATGGTGTCTTCTGGAACAAGCTTTTAATAGCCTTCCAGGCTTATCACTGAATAACCCCTGGATAGTTCCTATTACAGTGTCCTTGCCAGGGGTTGCACTTGACTGCTGTATACCTAAGAGAGAAAATGTTCTGCCCTCACAGTTCAGTTGATGGATTTCTATCCTAATATTAAATCCAGTCTGATGACTTGAACATTCTGCTGAGTTACTACCTACGTTCCCCCTAGGCCCCTTATTTTTTTCTGAGCTTGAGTGGAGCTATTGCAGCAAAGAATTTAGCCCATGCAATTCGAATGTAGGAGTCTACTGAATAAAAGCAGTCTGAAGTTCCGTATTAGCAACATGTGGCAGTAAAAAATACACTAAATAAGACACTGTTGTAATAAGATATTACTCACTGTTGGAGTGGGTCCAGAGGAGGGCTGGGGAGATGATCAGAGGGTATCTATGATTCTATGACTTATTATTCAAGCCCATTGGCTTCCCTGTCCAGAGATATCCTAACTCATGCAGGTCCAGTAATGCAACACTTTGCTCTCTAATTTAAATAATGTATAAAAGATTAAGTATTACCAAAACCTACAAAGATAATTAATGCATAATAATGCATTAGTAAAAACTACACGTCTGTGTACACATGTTACAAAACACAGTAAAAACTGGCATGTCTGGCTGTACCTACTCCTGCATCATTTTTAGTGAGCTTTATCAGCAATTGATTTGACTTAAATTTACACTCTTCTCTGTTTAAACTGCTGATTCTTCTAACTTCTGACAGTGGAATAAATAAACAATAGTAGTAATTATAAGAATTGCCTAACTGGTGTAATTACACTATTAATTTCTTCACACACTTGTCACAGTGCATTTGAGTTGGACTAAATGATCTTTGTGGATCTCTTGCAAATCTGAAGATTCTATGATTCTATGAGTTTAGCATGGTGTAAGTTCACTTTAAGATCCTTCAGACATTAACACGGTAGTTGCAGAGAGGCTTCTGGCTTCTACCTAAGCCTTACTTTTGTTGTAGTCTCTAATATGCAACTTCGGTGATAACTTTGTTAACAACGAAAAAGCTCTTCTGAAAGAACTGAGTCACATACATCTCACCTGGGAAATTGACTGTTCAGTCACTTGTGGACTGCTGTGCTTTTCTTTGATGTTTTGGCTCATGTAGGCAGTACATTCTTACAGGTTGACCGGAAAGATTGTGGAGTCTTCTCTTGGTACATAGTAAAAAGCCACCTGGACGTGGACTTGGGCAGCCTGCTCTAGGTGTCCCTGAGCATCTAGTTGGACCAGATGACCTCCCTTCCAATCTCAACCATTCTATGATTCTGTGACTGTTAGTTTCTTAGCATAGAAACTAAATATTCAGCCTTTTGAAAGATAACCAGTTGGATATAAATAATTTTCCATCTCTGAAGAGCAAGATTTGACAAATTTGGTTAAAAGGTTAAAATAAAACTAATCTTACAATAAAATCAAAAACCTCTGCTACAATGGATGTAAGAACAATTTACTTTTTTTTTTTTGCGTGTGTTAAAGAGTAGCAGAAAGAAAAAAAGATATCTATTTCCTATTATTTGTTTCCCATATGATACATGTAGTGAAGACTGTAGAAATGAAATCGTATTTTGAATATGCAAAACCTTCAATTTAGTTTTATGAATTTTGCTTCAGGTTTTTCAGAAATGTGCTTCAAGCTCAGACGACTTTAGTAAGACCCTCCAATACCTGAAGTGCCATACGTGTTTGCCTGCATGTTTTTTTCATTTACTGTGAAGTAACCGGCTAATGAAACAGCTTTCAACATTACTTGTTTTTCCTTAGTCATCCAGGAGGGTATTGCTCCTCTATTAGTAATAAATAAATAAATAAATAAATAAATAAAAATCCATGAAAACTCTAGTACTAAACTCATCGTAAAACAAATAGATAGAATAAGGATTTGAAAACTTACCCATGTATGTATTATGTCTCCTAAATAGGATGGTGCCTAAAAATTCATGATCTTCAGCTAGATCATAAAAATTAAGAGAAAATACATTTTATATTTTTTACTTATTTTTTAATTAGTTAATTTTACAACTTTCTTTCTTTTTTTTTTTTCTTTTCTTTATGGTACTTCCCTAAAAATTTACTTTCTTCTTTAATCTCCCCACTTACTCCTCCTTGTGTATTTTGATGAATTTCTAACTTCAATAGATTTACCTACACTAAAGTAAAGGAAAGTGATCTCATCTTCCTTGCAGGAGGGCTAATTGTCAAAAAGGCTTCAGAGATCTTGTTACTCTGCCTATCAAAATATCGAATCCACAGGAGTTTTTTTTTTTTTCTTATGCAAGCAGTATATTAGCAATTGCCACTTCTGTTATTCTTGTGATTAATTTCATGGGAAGAAGTTACCTTTAAACAATAGAAATATGGACTTTAATGACTTTTACAAAATGAGATCTGTAAGAATTGAGAACAAGCCAAGGTTGTTCCATTCTATTGCTTTCAATTATACCATAATATTTTAGTTATTGTACTCAAGACATTTAATTTAAGGCAATGATTATAGAGAGATCAAATGTCTCCTCTTAATTAAGGCCTCAATAAGAGTGCCATTACAAACCTGTGTTATGTTGCTTTTGTTTTTGTTTCTTTCCCTTGCCTCTGGGGATTGTTTTTGTCTTAATTATTTTTTTAGATGAACTTTTAAAGAGAATTAAAGCTACCTGAGAAAAGATGAACGAAATTGCTAGAGTTGTTCTCCAGAGAGTAATTTAGAATGACATTCATTAGATGTTTTCCAACCAAGGTTATTCTTTTTGCTCTGAAAGCACTACTGATAATTAATTTGAGAATATAAAAACAAAATAAAAGAAAAGAAACCCTAAACTTACTCTTTATCTTAACCTTCTGTCTCTCCAGAAATCTATTCTTTATTTAGCATGTAGCTAATGCAATGCTATTACAATTTGTTTTTCACATACATCAGTTCATGGGAAATGTACTAGGTAAGGGCAGTAAGACAGCAATGGAAGAAGAGACATCCATAGTGAGGGTTTAATTGATTACATTTGTAGAAACAAAAGTGAATTATTTTTTCGACTTCTTTAGTTATCGTCATATAGATGCAACATATGTTTATCTTTTCCTGAAATCCAGAATTCTTGCAATGTGAAATGCTTGGACTGACAATTATGTTTCAGTAAACTCACCAGTCCCAGTTCTGGTGAGAGCTTAGAAAATGGATTTACTCCATACTAGATGAATGTGTGCAAAAAAAGGATAGAGGAGATCCTGCCTGAGATGAATTGATTGGCCCATGCTGTTTAATAAGGCTCACCTCCTTAAAGTCTTATTTATTTCTGGGGGTGGAAAGAGGGAGAGAGGAAGGAACTAATACTGTCCTATCATAATCTGAAATTTTTTAATATGGTATATTTCTGACTGAACTGCTTCCTTGAAATCTAAGAATAAGCATTAGAGACATGCTTATGCAAACACAAAGTTCAAACAAAAAAAAAATCTTATTCAGTAATTAGTACATATGACTGAATAAAAATTGTCATCAGTGACTGAAAATTTAGCCTTAAAACTCAAATTTGTCTGTTGAATTATGGACAGGAGTGAAATTTTTATCTGAACAATTACTAACCATGAACAGTAGGCCTCTTTTTGTCCACTGAAGCACAAATTCATTATTAAAACAAACAGAAAATAGGTTATTCCACTTGAGGCTGTATGAGTGCAAATGAGTATCATATTTATCCCATATTATATAAAAGTAACTCTCAATGTATTTTTTAACTGTTCTCAATGATTATCCTTTCTTTCGAGAGAAACTCCCTTTTCCTTAGAGGGTAAAATGAGGATATAAAGAATAACAAATACAGACATAAAATGCTCAAATCTAGGTGGATCTAGTATAGAGTTCCTTCCTGCAGATGTATGAACTATAGATAGTAGAAAGAAATTGATCTGTAGTGAAGCTTTTTGAAAGTGTCTTCAAGCATTAGCAAATCTGAGAAGCAACTGCTTTCAAAATGCATTCTCTATTGAAGAATGAATATGTTGCTTTTTTTTTTTTACTTAGAAATGTCTATCACATTTATGCTTTTAGATACATTTAGACTGGCTGTTTTATTTTGCTTTGTTTTGCTTTTTTATTGTTGTTGTTGTTTGTTTTTTTTTTAAATCATAGAATTATTGGAATCAAGTTAAATAAAAAAAAAAAAAAACAGAGTTGTCAGGCAGTTTGATCATAATTCCAAGGATATATAGCAATTTTAGCACAATCAGAAGACTATATTCAGAAACAATGTAATTGTTGAAAAATTATCTTCAGTAAGCAGTGTTTGCTTTTGGAATTATGGTCTTTTTACAGCATTTGCATCATGGTTGCATTTGCCTGACATTCTCGGAATTTTAAAGAGAACAGGGTAGAATAAGACAAAGTCATCTATTTCTCTAATGTGCCGGTGCTAAACTTGTTACCATTTTGAAAGAGCACAGAGCTTCATGTATATTTGACTGCTGCAGATGAGCCACAGGACATTGCATGGAATGTGTGAGCTCTTATTTCACTTCCATGTTGGCAAGTGATTCTTTTGCATCAAGTCGATGGCTCAGAAAGAATCCTATACTCCAAGTGCCAAAACAGGAAGTAGCTTTGTGTAAGGGGATAGGTAAAACATGATCTGCTTTTTACTGACAGTTCTCTTCCTGCAGTATCTTTCAAGAAAGGTCATTCCTTTTGGTCCTTCTGCTGCTTCTACTGATGATTCAAGTTACACTTAGTGTTGTGAATAGAAATGCAGTGCCATTAACACCCCATAGTGCTAACCTTTATTTTAATGAAATATTAATTCCTACAGAAATAGGCAGCAATCTGTTGAAGAGTTGTGTATGTGAGACTGTAAGTTAAAAGGACAAGAAAAGTGTGCAGAATGTGGAAGCCTTCAACTGTTCCTTCTATTCTGGGTATTTAAGTGGATTTAAACATGAACTGAATCTAATGGGATCTTTTGGCAGACAATTTAATCATTTTCTCCCACAGTAATTGTGTTTAAATATTAAGTTTTCTTTGAGATTAGGCTATGCAGTACAAAGGCCAAGACTCCCTGTTATTCCCTTATGGAGACCAGCAGAATCCCGAGTATTTTTCAGTCTGAACATTTTCGTACAGTGAGTATCAATTATATTGATATTTAATCTTCCTTATTTTTTTCATTATTCTGACATTGTTGTTGTTGCTGTTGTTGTTTTTATGGTGGAACTATTACACTGCTAACTATTTTAGCTGGAAAAAAGTCTGTCTCCTCTGCTGCTGCAGTTGAGGTTGAATAGCTTGTCACTATTTGCCAAAATTGTAATCAATGAATGTGCAACAGAATACAGGTGGGAAAATGTTGGGAAGTGTGACGTGTAGGTGTGTGCAAGACAGTGAACGTTCAGAATAACATGGAATCAAGAAGAAACAGTAGTTGGAGGAGATAAACTTGAGAGATGATTTGCAAAAATAAAAACAGATTGTGTACACAAGACATGTACAGACTTGTTCATGCTGTAGCCTCTCGAAAAATGAAGTTCTGCAGTGTATCATCCCTTGTCTTGACACACTGGCATTATTTAGTTCTTCAGCTTCGGTAGAGGCAGGTGTATTGTGTGCTGTGTGCGTTGAAGAAACTTCAGAACAATAAATTCAAAGGAATATTACCATCTTTGGCAGCAATAAGTCTAATTGTTTTTAAACTAAAATGTGTTATGAGTTAGAGTTATAAAATTTCACTGTCTATGATAGTACTGGTCTAAATCAGCCGCAGATAAAGCAAAATAGTTCCAAGTGAATGTCAAGTTTGCCTGTACTTGGCTACATTAAAAGTATCAGCAACTTTTCAAACTGTCACAACAGAGTTAAAAAATGTTTGATTAAACACAATGACATTTTACTCGGTAGTGAAATCATTTGACAAATCCACACAAGCAAGATGCTGTATATACAAGAATACTACAATCTGGTAAATACAACCCAATGTAAAACAGAAACCTGCTCCTTTATGTGCTGTATGACATTTATGGTTTATATTTTATCACAGCGAGTGATTAGCTGTTGAGTATGAAGTTTGCTATTTTGGAAGTTTGAAATGTAAATAAATAAATAATTAGATACGCACTGCAGAATGTAAGTGTGCCACAATACTATGTCAGTATTTGCAAGCAGAGTTTCCCGTGCAGTCTAATTATAATGGTTTTAGCTCGTAGAGAGTACTGCATGTAACACCTAATGTACTCAAACTGTCACTTGCTATTTAAACAGCAATAATCATTCTGGAGTGCTAACAGTGAAATCCCTTTTTCGTTTGAAGAATGGATCACTCTAGCTAATTCTGTCTGGTACAGCAGAGTTTTAAGACTGCATCATGCTGCATATCTCAGAGACTCTAATAATGCCTTAATCGTTGTACTCGCTGAAGGTTTATTGGTAGATGCAGTAGAAATCCTGCCAGTGGCTGTAATGTAACTGTGTGGCTCAGGGTACTGGTTCCTGCTACACAAAATTGAGAAACTGAGCTTAAACTTTTAAATGCTTTCCTTGAAGGCTTGTGCTGCAGCTGTAGTTTAAGAAACCACTATCGTTCCTGCTGTATGTATGTCCTAAAAATTGATGCTGCAAGTTTGTAGGACTGATGTTTCCACGTCAGATACTGAACAAGTATGAGTTTTCCTGGTTTTCACAATACACAGTAGCCTTGACTGAGAGAGTAGAAAATTTCCATTTCCCCATTATTGGCATGAAGATATTGTAATGCATTCAGAATTTCCAGGATTAAGCGCAGACTGGTCTGTATGGAGTTTGAGACTATTTATATAGACAGAAAATCAATTATGTTGGAAAAATGGTACAGAGAATTTATTTATAGCATATCTAATAATATTCAATAATTTATAAACCAACAGTATACTCCTCAGTATCTCTTTGAAGTCTTTACGTGTTGAGATCTCACCATCATGTCATGCTTTTGTTTTTTCCTGTGAGGGGCATTGGTATCTGTTTAAAGTGATTTATAAGATTACTTGCACGTATCTAGAATTTAGGTAGGTGTGAATTTACTGTTTTTTTTTTGTTGTTGTTGTTTTGTTTTGTTTTGTATATGCAAATATGGTCATAAACAGAATAAAAATTCTTAGGTTTTCTGTATTGTTTCAAGGACTTTTTTTTTCTTTTAATGAAACATAACTCTATGCAAGTGATGAATAATTATGGGAACAGGAGACAAATAATTTGTTCTAAAGGATAAAACTATTATTTCACACACCTTAAATCTTAAAGCTTTTCAGATTCCAGACTGATGAAGGTTGAAATCTCAGCCATTTCAATGAAATTACAGTGCTGTTTTCTCTGTAAGGAAAGATTTAACTAAGCCATTATTCTTTAACTCTTCTACTATGCAAGAAATTATTTAACTTTCTACAAACAACAAACAAACAAAAAAAATACATTCTTAGTGCAGATTACCATGAATAAGGTTGTGCTTTTCTTTTTCTTTAATTGTTTTGTAGTTTCACAAGCAGTAGGAAAAAATTAACAAAGAACATGTCATCTACTTTCCAAACTATCAACTATGCCACGAAGTTGTCACCAATGCACTCCAGATTTCACTACTACTGAAAACCAGTTTATCTTCTTTATGACTTCTCCAGTGCTGTACGAAAGTAACTAATTAAATATCTTGCTAAAATAATTTAGACAAATATGGTTGTCAGCTTTTTTTTTCCCCTCTGTATTAAACCAGTTCAAATTAAACCCAATTAAGTCATTAGCAATGTCTTTATGGTGTTTATTTAACAGCTCAGGAATAATAGCAGTAAACTATTCTGAATGATAGGGGAAAAAAAGCCCAAACCCTAGTTTCTTCTAAATTATAAATGTACAGGTGTGAACAGTTAGTGAGGCAGTTGACTCAATATGAATGAACTCAGAACTTCAGTGGTACCATGCTTTGGCCAACTATTTGTAAGCCATACAAAATGACATTTTTTTTATCATGAACATGCATAAGAAATGTAATGAAGGCAGAGCTATATGTTTCAGGTTTGTTTCACAGACTTGATAAGAATGTATAGTGTGCAGCCTGATTAGACTATTGCCCTTCTATCATCTGAGCAACAACAGTCATTCCAGTAAGGCCATGTAGGTTAGGGAAAAAGCCTACAGAAGATTCAGAAGAGAAGTAATTGATCAACTAACAGATGTCACAGCACAGACAGTATCAGATTCTCACTTTAAGGAATCTACTATAATTCATATTAGGACAAGCATAAATAAGTGTGGTATAGAACTTTCCTGAAAGTAAGCCTGTTGCTTAAAGTATCCTGGGTTCCAACATGCTACTCGTCTTCTCTCTCTGCTCCTCCTTGCTTTATAAGAAGAAACATCATAAGCAATTTCAAATCACTTCAGTAGAGAATTTTTTGTTCACCTACACACATTGGAAGCTGTTATCTTAGGTCTCTGAAGTAAACTAGACAAGGGTCTCTCTTTCTGTTTTTATGCCTTTTTCTTCCTGAAACTTGACTTGTGTTTCTATTTGCTACACAGATCTGGTGATGAATGATATTTGCTTCCCAGAAGAGACTTCAAGTAAAGTGTTTTTTTTTTCAATTTCAAGCTCTTTTCTAAGATTTTGGAACCCTTATAGACAAAGAAAATTGAAGGTCACAGTATTTTGAATGCTAGCAAAGAAAGACTACATATTTTCCTTGTACAGCAAAACAGTTTCATCATTTTCTTTCTCCTTCCAAAGAGAAACCTGCAAATATTATCCAAAGGCTCTTCCTGTGTCTGCTCTCCAAAATGCAGATATGGATTGAAAATATTTTTTACTGAAAAAAAAGAAATGCTTACGCTTAAATAAACAAAAAGTATTCTTATTAGCTTATATGGATTGGGTTAATATGAGTGATATTACAATTCTGGAATCTATGGTTCTCAATTTATTTTTCTACAGATATTTTTTCTTTGCCATTAAGCATCCAAATCAACACACTCAGGAAAAAGAAAATATGCAAACCTAAATCCCAAATCTTTGGTCTAGTTCCATGTAACCATTTGTATGGATAGATATTTTTATGACATTCTGCATCTGATTTAAATAGCAATATTAGATCTGGTTTGGAGAAGTGTAAATCACACAGAAGATTCACATCCCCCAGGTGAAACACAACCATGCCTGTGCGTTAGGGTACAATGAGACACTTTCTGGAAAAGGAAGGAAGGTGATAGTAAATACACACTGTTTGTGGGTAAAGGTTATAAAACCTAGAAGATTACCCAAAGCAGTGTCTGCAGAGTCCCAGTCACGCCTTATGACACTGCTCAGTGAGTGGCGATTCTGGACGTGCCTCATTTGTCTGCAGTTGGAAGTAGCTTTCCTCCACAGGCAACTACCAATCCCCAGCTTAGCTTTCTTAGTCGGCATTAGAATATTCTATATGTTAGCCTTCACTCTGCTTCTTATCAAAGTTTTATCTTTCTGAAGTTCAGGCCTCATCAGTTGCAAGGCAATGTACTGGGGAGATGAGGGCTTCCAACTGAAGTGTTTCTAATGATAATTCTTTCTCTGAGTTCCGTGCCTCTCCCCTTCATCCTCTCCACCACAAGCACACATGGGTATAAAAGTAGAAAGCCACAGAATATAGAGAGTTCATTCATAATTGATGTGTTGGAAACATCATAAAGGAATGATTAACTCCCCAGGCTTTGCAATTGTGATCTAAGAAAATGGTAGATATCTCTTGAGAGTTCTGGAAGAGAATCCTAAAATGCCTGCAAACACAGACCCATGTATCAGTACTGCATCCACACCAACGGGAATACTGTGCAGGATATGCATATGCTGTGCCTAACGTCTGCTGGATGGCAAAGGCTGGGGCTCATGCAGATAAATAGTTTCTTAAGTCATCTTTAGGTCAAATGCAAACATACTAGTCAAGCTTAATAGTTAACCATTGATGAACTTTGCTTGAGAGAGGGTTCAACTAGGTTCTTCAAAGCTATATTATACACTTATCTTGCTTTTCTGTCCAGAAAAGTTGGATAAGGACTGTGCTGGTGGTTAATGATAAGAGATCGTATCCTGGCAAAGGGATTTATGTTAAAGCTGATGTCTGCAAAAAGAAGCAAGCAATACAACTTGGACTCTAAGTCAGCGTTTACAGGCCGAGCTGAAGATAAACTACGGGCTTATTTTATAAATATTAACAAAAGATAAAATGTCACCAACACACACTGCCCTTTGGAAAATTAGCATTGATCACCTCGTTCCAGGGAACGTGTCTGCTTTGGCAATTGAAAACAGCTGTCTCCTGTAAAAATCATTCTTCATGTAGTCCAAAAAAAAAACCAAAATAAAAAATCTTAATTTGATTTGAAGAATGGTATTCACCATAAAGGCAATACTGACAGTAAATCACAATCAGTAAAGGATATGAGAATTCTGAGAATGTCTTTAAATGACCGGAAGCTGTTCTCTGTGAGGCTCTTCCGCTTACGTTCATAGTGGCATTTGAAAGAGATCATCCCTCAAGATCAGTGCTGTAGATTTATGTGCCCAGGACTTAACATCCCAGCTATTTGGGCTTAGTCTGAGCTACGACTTAAAAGCAGCAGCACACAAGAACAGTGCAGGTCTTCTAAAGGTGCATCAGCTCATTAGCTTCTATTTGCTCTTACAGATTTATTGACATCAAAAAATGTCAAGCAATGATATAATTGCAGATTTTAGATGTTGAATGCGTACTGCAATCATTCCCTGTGCCTACAGTGACTTCTGGCCACTGCTTTGTCACAGCCAGACATTTGCTTCTCACTTTCTCCTTTTTTTTTTTCCATTAGCAACCATAAAGAACAAACTCAAACAAAGGACTGATGGAGAAGAACTGTGCAGCTGTAACCTGGGTGAACACGTCTGCAAAATGGAGGCAGGGTAAGCCTGAGACCAAAGCTGCCATGGGCTTTTCTTTTGTTAGGGAACTGCCGTTTGAACTGGATGTGTGAAAGCCAGGAAGTAGCACATATGGGCAGAGATCCCATTTGTCTTACAGTGATGGTTAGGATGCTCTGGTGCTGTTTTGGTGACAAGATTTTGTCTTAGGGCCTAATTTTAGCTCAGGAGCCAATATCTGAACGCGTGGCTATGGCATCTACACCACAAATGTAGTTCTGCATGGCTTTGGTCCTCTCAGCATTCTGATTATCTTCGGCAACCCAAGTTCAACTCTATTACCTCCTTTGAAAGAAAACACTTGTGACAGTTGTTCAGCCACAGGAATTAGCAGTGAAGGTACTCCCCTTTGGCTGCTGTTGAGCACTGGTTGGACGTGCAGATGGTCTGCTCGGTGACCTGGGCCAGAACCCTTGGTTTGTGAAGTGGGATTCTAAAAGTGGATTGTGACAAGAGTACAAGCAAAGAGCCACCACCCTGCAGTTGCCGGTGTGTCTCAGTTCTCCCTTCTGGAGAGGAACAGATGCTGCTTGGAAGCTCTTTAACATCTTTTCCAAATCTGTACCACTGGGTGCAGAAGAAAACCCTGTAATTTCCTACAGTTTATTCTGCAGCTGTTCAGGTAGGATTACCAATAACAATTCTACCAGAAATGTCAGTGCTCTCTGTCCAACAGGCATTTCCTGCAAAAGCCTGATACTTCTGAGTGGAAGTTCTTTCTTCTTTTTCTCCCTTGGGAATGAAATAAACAACACATCCCTGCTGAAGAGAGCCATGAAACCTCCATGTTCCATATCCAATACTGAAGAAAGAGCTTTATTTCAGACTCGATCTTCAGCTGATATAGAGTAGTGAATCCACAGATTTCAGCCCTTGCTCTGCTTTACTTGCTCTGCTTACTTATTTGAGCTGAAAAATCAATTGTGGTTAAGCAGCCAGCAAAACAAATAATTGTTCTCTCACTTGCAGCATATTTGAGAGTCAGCAATGTTGGACAGCATCAAACACCACAACAGAGTTGGTAAATGCTAAATAGTTTAGTGATTTGGATAAGAATACAAGGCTGTGAACTCAGACTTTGTGATATTTAATATGAAATACTTAATAATATACGTCCTTTATGTAGTCATTAATTTTGTAATATATATACATTTTAAGTTTAAATCATGATTCAGGGCATGAGAAACACAGAACAGTAGGTCATGGAGCATGCCCTACTCTACTCCTCTCATTGAGATTTTTGAAGTTTGATAATCTGACATATCGATTTTCATATGCCTTATGGTTATAAAATCAGTTTCCGTTTAGTCCTCTCAAAGTTCCAGTTGTTAGTCTGAACATTCATCATGAGAATTTAATGCCCAGACTGGCATGTTTCTGTTGTCCAGAAATATATGTATGACCTTTGACTATTACCTGTGTTTTGGCCCATCTTGTCTGTTAAAAGTGCTTCTTTGTTGTGCCTCACTTTCTTCACACCATGTGTAACACTTAGGTGTCTGGGTGAAAGGTGTGAACCCATTTTGAGAATAAAATGCTAAAAGTATTCTGCTCTGTGTACATAGTCTGAAGACAGAAATTGCCCTTTCATTATGCCTCTATAGCTGCATTATCTTCCCTGTAATGGTGAAAATGCATTATCATAAGTTTTGGCCTATTGCCATACCCTACTCAAATATCTATTGGACAATACTGTAGCAAAGACATTTTTTGAATTAGTGCCAAATATAGCATTATATTTCAGTGCACAACCTTTATGAATATAATGAGCAGACATTAGCAATCTCCCAGTGCCTAAATCTTAAATAACTCCTCAGGATAGTGAAAAGATATACATCATTTTGTCAGTATTAATACTGAAAAGCTGACCATTTTGCTAAATAGCAACAACAACAAAACTTTTAGAAAGAAATAGAGTAGATTTCCCACTGATCTTATATTTATTTTCATATACCTGGATAAAACAATTAATTTATATGACTGCTCTTCTGCTGCCATTTGCCACAAGGCAAGAGAGATAAATGGAATATTGGTGGGGAGGTTCAACCTCTACTATCATATCACCAACATCTGCCTCTGATGTCATGGGCACATTAAAATTGGAAACATTACTTCCAGAGAGTAGACCTCGTGTTTTTAAATAAGCAAACTTGATATTAAACACTGCACCCTCCACACCTGGAACATCTGGAAAAACATGGTCAAGGAGTGTCAGTTTCTGACAACTATGCTTCCATTCATTAATGGTTTGTTGTTGTAAAGTTTATTTGTATTTCTGTATGAGGAAGAAACTTTATAATGGTTAACGTGGCAGGTGGCTCAGCATCACTCAGTCGTTTGCTCACTCTCCCCCTTCCTACTGGGATGGGGGAGAGAATCAAAAAAAACAAAGAAGAGTTGAGATAAAACTAAAATACAGGAAAGGAAAAGGAGCATAGTTATGACCATATATATATAATATATATATATTATTTAAATAAATATATACCATATATATATAGTATATATATATTATTTAAATAAATATATATATTATATATATATATGAATGCATATAACAAGTGATGCACAAGTAATGGCTTACCATGCCCAGACTGATGCCCAGCTAGACCCCCAAGCAGCTGAAGAGAGAGAGGTGAACTCCCATTCCCTCACAACTCTTTCCACATGATGTCATATAATATGGAATATCACTTTAACCAGTTTAAGTCAGCTGTCCTGATTCTGTCATCGTCTATAGCAAAATAGTGGTAACTTAACCACTTAAAATATAATTTAAGACTGATACTACATTTACAAAATATTGCCCTTTTGTTTGGTTTGCTACAAGTAGGAAATACAGCAACCGCAGCTAAATGCTTTCAGTCAAAACCAAAGGTGTTCTTTTTGAATACCCCATCATCCAGGCATGGAAAAAATAGAGCTTGATATTGTGAATTCTTGCTTCAAGAGGGCTTAATGACTGCTTTTTAAAGCAACCATAGCATGTATCATCGTTTAAGGCCTAATGCAAAACTTTTAGAATTCAGTGGGAGTACTTATGTGGGCTTCCAAAGGCTTTGGATCAGGGTGTGAAAAGAAGCTCCAGGTCTCATTGTTCAGTAAGAACTAGTGGAGTTTGTTTCAAAAGGTGAAACAGATACTGATCTGATGCGTGAAACTCTATTACATGGTCTTCTAAACACTTGGACTATGCCCTGGAATTGTTATGCAAGGTTCTTGCTTAATATTCAAATCACATTAATATTCAAGTTTGAACCTAATAATCTGAAATTCTGTAGCCTAGAAATTTTCGCTAACCTTCTTAATTTGGCTAACACTTTCATGCCTAGCTACTCAATGAAAACTGTGGTGGTGTGTGTTTGTTTGGCAGCACATTCTACTAGGTGTCAATATAAAAGGTTTGTATGGATTAACACAAAGATAGCATTGATTCAGAATCAGTCCAAAGTGGCACCAGTATATACACCTTGTTGCCTTGCCTCAACACAACTGGACCTGGGATTCTCTTATCCTAGGAAAGGGAGAAAAATAATAAAGATGCCTGGAGAACAAGAGGAAACTTGGAATATGCCGGGTTTTGGTTTTTTTTTTTTTTTTTTTTTTTTTTTTTTTGCTTGTTTGGTTTTTTCTGTTCTGTCTGCCCTGCAAAAGAATAGAAGGGGATATGGGTGCTAACTGTAGCTGCTGTGTGTGCTGGCTTGAAGGCTGCTGGGATTAAATACCTGGTACGCGGTCTAACCCTCACCTCAGTCTCAGAAGGGGCAGCTGCAACAACAGACCTGTTTTGCCAAGGAATGCTGCAAATACAAGTGATGTTTGTAGCATGTCAATCACTGTTTACTCATCTGCAGTCAGAAGTAGTCACTCTGTCTCTGCCTAAAGTTCACTTTATTTTTGTTTGTTTGCCTGTTTCTTGTAAGAGACATATTCAACACTCATTTAAATGCTGGCAAAATCAGTCTTGACTATGAAGACTTGTGGCTTTGAAAGACTTAAATTCTAGTGATTGACTGTGATATAATCACTCTTTCTGTGTTAACTTTGTAGTTACACTGGCAAATCTGGGAAAGAGAAATCAAAAAATATATTAAAAAAAAATCAGTCTGCTTCTGAGATCTAACAGGCAGTAGAGGACTTCAGATGGATTTAGATCAGTACTGTGAAAACAGTTTAAGAAGATTCAGCATCAATTTATTGCACAGTAATGAGGGCAGTAACATTATAAGTAAGATTAAATAATGGTGGTGAATTTCACGCTTGTTAATACCCTGCTCAGATTGTGCCAAATAATGATGCAGTTAAATATGTTTGTTTTGATTTAGTAGCCATTTCCTTTTTACACAGGATAACATCTATAAAGGACGGAAAGTTAAAAGTTGAAAGTTAACAGTTCTAAGATAAAATGACTATGGTTTCCTTATACAAGGACTGTTTTGAAAGTAATGCCTCCTATTTTATGACATTGATCCACAATGTCAGAGGCAGACGTTGGTGGTATGGCAGTAAATGTTGAACCTTCCTGCCAATATTCCACTACACGTTATTGCCATGTGACAGGTGGCAGCAGAGGAGCAGTCTGACAAAATGGTGCCTGACATGGTAGCACAGATGAAGCAAAAGTGTGTCATTGAATTCCTCCATGCAGAAAAAAAAATTGCTTCCATTGACATCCATTGATGCTTGCTGCTGAATTTTTATGGAGACCAACCAGTAGTTGTGAGCACAGTGAGGTGGCAGGTGGTGCATTTCAGCAGTGGCAACAGCAGGATAAAAAAGAAGCCACACTCCAGACATCCATGCATATTTTTAAGCTACTGTTCATCACTGGTGGAAATGCATAGAAAATGGTGGTGACTATGTTGTAAAATAGCATTTTGTAGCTGAGAATTTGCTCTGTGGAATAGTGTTATTGTGTTCCTTGTATCTTTTGTAATTTACATTTAGATAAATAGTAGGTATTACTTTCGGAGCAACCTATGTATTTTTCTCATTAAAGTAATTCTTAAATAGCTTTGAAATTTATATATCCTTTCAAGTCACATTTTTTTCTTTATGTTTACATTTGTATCCATGAAAATTTCCAGCACAATAAAATATATGCTGGGATTTTCATTTCTTTCAGTGATACATGGTCAATTTCGAAAGCTCTTTTTGTATTTTCTATAGAGAACAAATACCTGAAGTCACAATGGGGGAACTTCTGTCATTCAAACAGCCAAAATAAATAAATAAATAAATAAATAAATAAATATTAAAGTACTTTATGTAGCCACTATATTATATTTTGGCAATTCTGATTGTTTCTGTCAGATGGTCAAGACTGTTATTGTAAACAACTGTCAGGTATAGTAAAAGCTTTTTTTTTTTTTTTTTTTTTTTTCACTCATTGTATGTGAAAGGAATAGAACAGTAAACTCTACTAAGACTGATTTTTACTGTCCCTGATGCAGTAATTCAGTAAGCTGAATTCAGTAAACTGAAATTTGACATTTGTTGACTTTTAAGACCAGCAATAGTCAGCCACAGGGAGAAAACTATATATGTTTTTTGTTTCTGACTTGTGTTCCTAATCCCTATAAAATGTCAAACTGAAGATGACAAAGAGCAGATCTCTGAAAGAATGTAACAAGATATGCTCCTGCGTCTTGACTTGCAAACACTTGCAGAACATCATTTTTGCTGACAGCAGAAAGGTAGTGTTTTCATGGTAAACACCTAAATACATAAAATGAATTTTGGTGACATTTGCTGACCAGATCCCAACTTTATCTCTTCTACTCACATGCACAATATTCTTTTACTGACTCTCCATTCCATGGCAATATGCAGTATGGATGCGATGAAGCATGCTATTTGGGGAACGTCTTACAGACTGACTCCCTCATGAGTAGCTGCCATACAGCTTGTGGTTCATTGCTTAGTTATGTAATAAAGTACACACTGTACTTGTACAAGGAAAAAAAAAAGAAAAGAGATAAATCAAATACAACTAGCTTATAACCTTTCACATGGTGCTATTATTGTTTAAGGCAAAATAGCTTGATTGCTGTTGCTCTCACAATTAATCTGTCTCTGAAATATCAAGCTACACAAACAAAAACGAAGCACTGTCACAAGATTGATGCGGGTTATAGAGTTCTTATGATCTAATGGATGCTAATACGTTCTGAAGGCAAGATAGAGCACTTCACTTAGCTTGTACTTTACTTAGTCCTACCTTTCTGATTTTCTCAATTTGAAAAGTTCCTCTCTGTCATGGTTTCTTTTTTCCAAATACTTTTTAGCTTGTTTGTTTTGTCCTTTTTGCACATTTTGTGTTTTGCATGGGCAATATAATTTCAACAACATGATGTATTTGCATGAAATGGTTGATTTGATAAATGCTGCTCTAAATGCTTTTTCCACTTTCTCTTGTGAGAACTCTTAATTTTGCCACAAAAGGAGGACATTAGAAAACCAGAATTTTTTTCTCTGAGTTTGATCCTAGTTTTCTGCTTAGAAACCTATTTCAAGAAAGGCAAACTGTTTCCACAGAAAATCACCTTATCAAAACCATAGCTACTCACCTGGAAAGGTATGGATGAAAAAAATTTATTCCAGTCTCATTTCTTTCTGCACTAATAGTTGCCTTAAATGCACAAAACCTTGAATGCCTTCCAGTTGGATCCATGGGCCTTAAAGATTAGAAGTGTATTCTTCCCTAACAGTAAGGGAGAACAAACTTAAGCATGCTTACCTTTTTCCTGTTCATAATAACATCCTTAATTTCAAAGTTTTACTCATAATCTCTTATTAAATTGAATATGTGTAAAAAATATTATTTTAGATTTAAAAATACTATAGCTATCTGAAACTAAGCAATAACTTTAATTCTCTGTGGCTGTAGTCCATTGCGCAATTTTATGCACACACATCACTGTGCACTCTTCAGTAGTTAGGAATATTGTAAGACATGCACTACTTTTAAAGACTTTTTTTACTGAAGTCTTCTGATGACTAATGTTATGTTCATTATTGTGGTGGAATATTTTCAAAACACCATATGCCTGTCATAAGTTTATTACTGGAATATAAAAATGAGATTAATATGAAGTAAAATAACGAGTAAGGCATGAAGACTTCAACAAACAATTGCACAGTGTTTGAGGGTACATGCTTGTACGCCTAAATGTGGAGATTTTACATAAGCACTGTGTGGTTCGTTTAAAAAAAAAAAAAAAAAAAAAAAAAAAAAAAAAAGTATGTCCATCTGACTAACCAATAAGTTCCTATAATGGAAGAAGACTCAGAAAAGACAGAGAAGGGCAATGTGCCCATAAAGCTCAGGGAATATAATAGTGTGTGACTGACAACAGCTATTGCAAAGAAAGCTAACTTGTCAGAGAGCAGTGGACTTTAACAGTTCAAAATATTAAAAACTTAGGTAAAATAAATTCTATGGCAGGCATTATAAAGGAGTGAGAATATTTCAGAGAAAATATGCTGAAATAAAACATCAGGGGAGACATATGAGGAAGATCGTCTAAGAATAGTTGATCAGACCTCTTGTATAATTTGCATGTGGATTTGCTGCTGCTAAAATAAACAGTCTTCTAGTTTTACCTGGCAACAGCCAAGCACTTACAGAATTTACTGAATATGCACATTTAGCCTCCCAAACCTAGCAGAAGTTGAAACCCTGAGACTTGAAAAGAGAATGGGTGAACAAGTAATGAGCAACCATAACAAGTACTGTTGTAAAAAAATCCTCATTCAGTCAGTTATTTTCTAAGCCTCTGTTTTTTAATAAATATTGTTGGTTCCTCCTTCCAGCATGCATTGGGAAGTTTCTCCTGAGTCAAAAGTATTAGTTCAGAGCCAGGTTAGCAAACCACTTCAGCATAAAATAAAATACTCCCTTTCCACTACACTTAAGATTCTGTTCAAGTCTGTAGACCTGAAAAGGCAGTAAAAATTGAGAATAAAATTACTTTTCGGAAATAAGAGAAAAACTATACTGGGCATTACTGTATAATCTGAAAGTGGAAAATCTATTTTTTTTGCTTCACTTTTTAACATTTCAGTTGAAAGGTTAAAAATAAAATCTCTACATTCTCAGAACACCTACAAGGAATAGAAAAAAGGAGAGAGTAGAAAGTACTGCTACTAATGCCAGTAAATCAGAATTGTTATACTTTTCTGTTCCTGTGTATTTTTATTCTTTTTCAGATGCCAATTTCTACATTTTTCTGGAGATTCTTATTTACTCACCAAAGGTGAGGCAGAGAAATGGGGATTGGAACCAATTGATCTTTAAATTTCCTTCCAGTCCAATCCATTCTATGATTCTACAATTCTAAATGTCTTTTCTTGATAAATGTCCCTGACAAATTTTATGGTGTTGTTTGTGAGTGGATGAGTCAGTCAGACTACATCCCTCTGACAAATACAGGGTAGGACCACAGCATGAGATAGAGTTGTTGGGCATATTTTTCATGCTAGCAAGTAGCAGTTCCACTGAGCATAGCTGTTTGAGCATGATTTCGAACCCAAAGGAGCAACCTTTACTGAGAGGTACAGTGTGTTGAGTACTGTAGTGTCTTAATGTGCTCTGGGACTGTCATCTCATATCAAAGTGGAGCAGAAAGGGTGGATGACCATTCACATGCTTAAGAGATTGTGCTCTGGCATTATCAGTCCTTCTGCTAATAGATACATTTGCTCTAGTGATAATGAGAGTGATTAATCTTTGTGTTGAATTGCTATGGCATGCCACTGCCTTTAATTTGCACACACTTTAAGACAGTCCTTCTGAAGAGTACTAGTCAGTGATCATTCAGTGCTTGCCAGAACTGGCACACAAGTCATCCCATGAGTTGAGGGATTTTGTTAAGCCTGGGCCTCAAGAGACATGAGATTGGCAGGAGAAGTAACTACTGTTGTATGAAATTTCATGGCTTGTGCAGCCAGCAAAAATAAAAATCATGTCTCATGACTGACAGAGAAGAAATACCAAGTCCTGTACAGGATAAGAAAGGGTAGGCACCATCTGCTACTCTGTGGAGTAGAATTATAAAATATGTCAGTCACGCCATTGCTGAGAAAAGCAGAGAAAATGGTGCATGTTGCTGCATCTGTTAGCATAAGTACAACTTCCAAGGTAGAAAAATATGCCTGACATTGTGCAGAGAAACTGATGGTGTTGTCAACTTCTGTATATGCAGAAAATAAGGCAGTTTAAAAGGGTTGGGATTCTCATTTCATAGTTGCATGTTACACACAGGTGAGAATTCTCACGGTGATTGGAAGTAATTGCTCTATTTTAGTATTTTAGTAAGGTCTAGATCACTGATGTTTTGCTATAGAAATAATATTGAAATAACTGAAAGAGAGGTAAAAACATGTGGTTGAATTTATGAGGGCTGCTCTGAAAGTAATGCCTCCTATTTTGTTATGTTGGCCCACGATGTCAGAGGCAGATGTTGGTGGCAGAAAAAATGGCATCTACTGATATTCATTAACACTTGCTGAATGTTGATGGAGAGCAGAAACAAACAGGAGGCATTACTCTCGGAGCAACTTACGCATTTGTGGTTGTTTTTGTTTTGCATTCTTTTGTTGTAATTTACTGTCCTTTGAGAGATGCAATTTGGTACACTGATGAAAAATTCTTTGTGTATGTTTTGTTGTCCTATGTTCCAGTCTCCTTTTGCATGTATCCATTAAAACAGGAGCTGATTATTGAATATTTGAGTTTCCAGAAATGACCTTTCTCTGATCACTCTGAAGAATGTGCGTTATCATCTTCCTTCATTCCTTAGTGAATAACAAAAATCTGCAAGAATTTAAAAGAATAGCATCATTCTTATATTTGACTCTCACAAAGAATTTGGTTTGTACTGCAGTGTTTATACATTTTGGAATGTAAAATGAATAAAAGGACAAAAATTTAATTGTTTTTTTTTTCTTTCCTTTTGACATTTTATCTTCTTTCATTCGCATGTGTAGGATATCCTAACCAAAGAACCAAAGAACACTTCCCTGGTGGTATTTTCAGATCATCCATCATTTCTGAAAGATTTAATTACACGTAAATCCATGGCAAAAGTACTGATGATTAAATTCTGGCTCTGCACTGCTGTTTAGTGCCATTTACACTGATGTAATGTGTCTGAGCTCAGACAAGCTGCAGTCCATTTTTCTCTTATGTAAGCCACAAACAGATCCACAACCATCTGATTTATTAAAGAATGGGTTACAAAGATGTGTTTAGCAATGATGTAATGGATTTGATTTCCACTCCCCTGCCTCTGCCTTTTTCCTTTCAGTACTTCTTATTCTATTGCAAAAATAGTTATATAGCTCTATAGATAATGGATTCTGTATGTTTTCTAGAAAATCAGTCTGTATATAAAACCACATGCAGGATGTTAAGAGTTATATTTGCACTAAGTTGAGACAGACTTATCATTTGCATATTTTTATAGACTTCTCTTTTGATTTTAGAACAATTATGAGCAACAGCTAAAAAAGAATACTATAAGGTATCATAGAATCACAGAATTGTTAAGGTTGAAAAAGGCCACTAAGATCATCTAGTCCTGGGCAGCCTGTTCCAATGCCTCACCTCTGTTTCTTAGAATAATATTTTTCCAAATATCCTGCCTGAACCTCCCCTGGCACAGCTTAAAGCCATTCTCTCTTGTCCTATCAGTGTTACCTGGGAGAAAAAAGTTCCTATTCTCACTTCCACAAAAGTAAAAAAAAAATTAAAAAAGCCCTTTTGGAATTAATTTATATTATATATTTGCAAACATATTAAGCTTATCTCTACCATATGTATATAGTCTATCATACAGTATATAGTGTATACTATATAAATACTACATACACATATTTTTTTCTCAAAATAATCTGTAAAAACCACTAGAAAAATTTGGCAAATTTATAGTTATTTCTTCACAAATTACCAGGACTTTTTTTATTCTAGCATCTATGTTGCTATGTTGTTTAATGTATAAGGAAAGAATCCTCCTTTCGGAAACTCAATAACACAGGTTATGATTTAAAAAAAAAAATAAAAAAATCTCATTCTGCTGAGATGCTGAGAAAAGTTATACTCTACTAACAACTGAGATAATTCTGTCAAAACTACTGAAACTATTTAACAAAAGCTAATGTGCTCTAATTTTTTAATTGTATAAACCTTACAGTATGTACAGTAGTCATGAAGTGCAAAATAGTAACAACTACATAAGTATAGTAACATACTTGCACATGGAATCCAAATTTCTACCTAGAAATTAGTCCAGCGAGTTTGGACAGTTGAACTCCGCATTTTTTATCTCATTCTGTGAAAGAACAGGAAGAAAAAATGAGTTACATACTTCTAAAATTAATTTGTACAGAGTATAAATATGACTCATAGAATCATAGGATGGCTTGGGTTGGAAGAGACCATAAAGGTCATCCAATTCCAAATTCTCTGCCATGGACAGGGTTTCCAGCCACTAAATCAGGCTGTCCTGGCCCCCATCCAACCTGGCCTTGAACACCAGTAAGTCTAATGGTCTGTCCTTTTAATTATTTCTTGCTTTTAATTGCAAAGTATTTTTTTCTCCAGCATATTAAGTACTCATCTATATTAACTTTCTTGATAAGTCTGGCAATTTCTATTCTTATGATAAAATTCTAACCATATTCAATCTTGCTTTGTTTTGAAAATGTAAGGGAAAGTTTATTATGAAAATGGTTTAAAAAATCACAGTATCTACTTAGTGCTTAAAATGTTATTCATAGTGACTGAAGAGTCCTTCCTTTAGTTTTTCTGCAATATTTCAATGTTACAAAAGTTTCTAATAAAAAGTTATTTCTTATTTTCTAGTGAAAATAAAAATTCTTTTCACAACAGAAATACAAGAGATAAATGAATACAGTAAAAATGAAAGCATGCCATTTGTTGTTTTGTTTTGAAAAAGCCTAAGTGTATTATACTCTCAAATATTAGAGTAGAGTAGTAGAGATAAAAGGCTTTTGCAACATGAAACACTGCTACCAAGACAGAGGCGTCATATTTAGTGCCTCAATATTATGAAAATATGAAGCCATCAAATCATACATACTTAGGATAACATTGATTATAGTAGAATTGTGATATTAATAAATATGAAATGTACTTCTACTATTGCATTAAATTTCTATATGCTATGTAACAAATCACAGGTTGATACTGTTATGAGAAATAAGGAATGAGAAATTGTTGTCTATTTTATAATCTGCAATTGTATTATTTAGTGTTGCTGACTATCCAAATCACTGTACTTGACCAGAAACTCCAGCAGTGTTTCCATGTGGGCAAATTCACTAATGGAGTTTTCTGGATTCAGCACTATTCTTCTAATACAAGCTAATTTCCATTAACATCATTCATAAGCACTTCCAAAACTACTTACTTATTTTCTGAATACTGTCAGTTGTTTGTGATATGTTCATTACTGCTGTAGCAGTACAAAATTAGGGGAACTGAAAGCACAGAAGTAATCTATCCTCCGCTATCTACGATGAGCCAAGGCTAGGCTTAATATTGAGACAGTGTCATTTGATTAACAATTCATACTGTAATATTATCCCACTATAAGAATATATCTATATGTATACAACAAGCATATATATACACAAACACACACACGTAGGTTGCTTCAAAATTAATGCCTCCTTTCCATGAAAACTACAACAGATACAAAGAGCACAATAATACTATTTGATAAAACAAATTCTCAGCTACGAAACACTGTTTTTCAACACAGTCACCACCATTAGCTATGCATTTTCACCAGCAATGAACAAAAGCCTGCACGTTGTTCTCGTAAAAATTTGCACCAGCAGAGGTGACCTTCTGCCACTGTCGCCACTGCTGAAATGCACCACACACAACTTCACTGTGCTCACATCCACTGGTTGGTCTCCATCAACATTCAGCAAACATTGACAAATGTCAATGGGTGCCATTTTTCCAAATGGAGGAATTCAGTCACACCCCTTTGCTTCAGATGCACTTCAGATGCCCTTTTGTCAGACTGCCTCTCTGCTGCTATCTGTTGCATGGCAACAAAATGCAATGGAATACAGGCAGAAAGGTTCAACCTCTACTGGGATACCACCACCATCTGCCTCTGACGTTGTGAACCAACATAATAAAATAGGAGGCATTACTTTCAGAGCAGCCCATGTATGTTTATTTATCTGTCATAAGAGATTGATCTTCTGTGTGACATGCCAGCCTAGAAAGCAAAGAAAAACAAAAATGTTCATTTCCCTTCAATTTTTTTTCTACAATACCTGTTTTACTTTCCATCTCCATTTGCTGAAAAGCCTTACAAGTTAAACTCCCACAGGAAATGTTTTGTTTTTTAAAGGTTCTGTGCCTGGCCATGTATGTTTGTGTATTCCTTATTCTTACATTATTTAATGAACATGTAAAATTTAGGTGGCCATGAACCTGGATTGTAGTAGCAGAGGATCTCTGGAAGGCAGCAGGCTGGGATCACTGCCAGCTATCTAAAGTGCGGCACAGAGTACACATAGCTAGCAAAGACAGGCAAGAGTATATCTGCATGCTTCAGAAGTATTTTTGTTTCAGTCAGAGTGGAAAAGCACTTTAGTCAAGCTCAGTAATGAACTGATTAGGCTGGTTGTGAAACCTGTTCACAGTCAATTCACGTGGTAATGTAAACCCATTCGATCACAACTAGGATAACTTCTTCAGTGTCTAGGAAGTGATTTCAAGTGCAGGGTGGTATTGTTTCTTGAGGGCTACCGAACTACAGGAACAGGTGCAGACCAAGATGAAATCACCAAAGAAAAAAGTAAAATGAGACAAGAAAAAAAAAAAAACATCTCCTCCCCTCATTTAAATAAATAAATATAAATTCCCTGCTGCTGTTCTGAGGGAAAGCTGGCAGAGAGCATCAATACAAGGTCATCATAACTTCCAGTGAAATCAAAATTTGATTCTGAAGATTTGCCATCTTGTGATTTAAAACAGCAAAAAAGGAAGGGGAAAAACAAACAAACAAACAAACAAACAAAAAAAGCTTTCAATCATTCCTCCCAAAGCCACAAATGAAAGGGTGATTAGGATGAAGAGCACTTCTCTGAGCAAGAGATAGAAGAGGAACTGGGCCCATGAAACATAATGGATTTCTATCACTTAACTTCCAGTTAGGAGCCAAAACCTAAAAGGACCATACATTTCAAAGTCAGGTAATTTGGTTCCACCCAAGTGGCATAGCATGTGCATGTCAGAGGGAGCCAGCACTTCATGCTGCACCTGAGAGTGGCCATAGTTATCATTTTAAAGACTTCAATTATGCTATTTTCCTCCTGCCTTTCTGCTACTGTTACCCCTAAATCAAACTTTGCTGGATGCCTAAATTGCTAACTATTATGTAAGTCATATTTCATTACATTGTGCAAAAAACATCTAATGCACTTTGACCTGTTTTAACACTGAAAATTCGTAATGTAGATTAGAAGGAAGCAATTTGCTGAAACATATTTATAAACAAAATGCAAACTTTTTAAAAGATTTTTTTAAATGGTGAATTAAAAAAGAATAAATATACAAATAAAACACCACAATGATAACAGTTTCCTATTAAGGATGCAATGCCAAATAAATCCTGTTCTGGGTTTTTGTTGTTTATTTGTTTTGGTTTATTATTTTCAGTCTATAGCTCAGGGATGCTACTACTTCACTCTCCTCTCTCTTGCCCCTCCACCTCTCAGTTGTATGCAAAATAAGAACCAATTAAGATGGAGAGTTGCCCACAAAACTAGCTCCAGCTTAACTGTTGGAAAACCCAGATCAACTTCCTCCTGAATTACTAGATTGGCTCCTTTTGAATTGGCAATTTTCAACCCTAGTTCCCAGCTTTCAGCAGCTATCAACATGTTGCTTTGTTCTTTCAAATAAAAAGAACTATCAATTCACAAAATTAAAGATAAATCACTTATAGGGACTCTTTAAACTGCCCACAGTTGTCTTCCTGGTAGAAAATATTTGAACAATCAGTGGTTTTTTTTTGTTTGTTTGTTTGTTTTGTTTTGTTTTGTTTTCCTTCTCCCCCTCAGGAAAGCACAAGAAATAGACCAGTAGAAGACAGAAGCAATATATGACTTTGAGTTATTGCTATGGTTCTCCTCTAAAAAGAGAGAGAAAGCACTCTGAGCATTAAAAGTGAACTTCCACACCAAATTTCCCTGCTCCCCACACAATTTATGAGTCTGAAAAGATTGAAGCAGAACTGAGTTGCCTATGCACTGAAAACAGTATTGCTATCTGTCTGATTAATGCTAATTAGGGATTGCAGTTACTCACTGAACAAAACAAACAAATAAACAAACAAACAAACAAAAACGGAGCAAACTCCTCCTACCTATCAGTAAGACATATTTTGTCAGTCGTAAAGATGTTTCTTTGCTATTCTTTTAAGGTCCCGTCCAACTGAAATGATTCCATGATTCTGTGATTTTAATACAGGTGTGATGTCAAAGTGTAATGTGCTGTTGTTATTTTTGTCTGTCTTTAGTTTTGAGCTCTGACATAAACTTTCTGTAAGACCACCACAGTTGTTTTACTTCCTGTAAAACCTCTAATAACTTCCTCTAATGCTATCATTCTTACTTTCTAGTATTTTAAGCAGGATGAGAGATCCTCTGTTTCTTTTGCTCTTATATGCTTGTGCCAAACCCTGACTAGCTTCACATTGAATAGGGATGGTGTATCTGTGACAAGAAAATGATAGATTTTCTGCCATACCTTATATACATTCAAGGTTTTCCTGCACAAATATAAAGCTAGGATTGCACAAATGAATGTCACAACATGTGCATCCCTGCATATAGATTTGTTTCTCAAAAAATGGAAGCTTTAAATTGTTTAAAAACAAGTCTTTTGTGCTGCACATGGCACATGAACACACTGCACAGGAAAATACAAATGCAAGTATTAGAACATAAAATGTTTAATTCAACGAAAAGGACCCCCAGAATAATGAATTTAATTCATACAGGCAATGAGTTGATTGGGAATTTTTAATACAACTTCAAGACTTTAAGGAAGTCTTTATTAATAAAATTTACACAGCATATTACAGGCCTGTCTACAATAACAGCTGCTGCCAGCCATCATAGACTCTTTTGAACTCAAATGAACAGCAACATAACACACTGAAAAATAAACAAGAGCACACTGGTCAGCTCCGACCACCAGAGATTTTGATAAATTTTCAGGCATTGTCATGGTATAGATTTGCAGAGGTTTTTTTTTTTTAAGTATTTCTTCTAGGAGCCCATTTTCACCTCTCTTCAGTGTATTCTTTCTCTTGCTTTTGACAGCAGGTGTATCATTTCTCATATCGTAAATTACCCTGAAGCTCACAGTATCCAATTAATACTTCTTCATATCCATATCATGATTATCTATCATTATCTATCCATCATTAAACTAGCAACTGGAGGGATCTTTAATTCAAGAAATGTTAAATGTTTAATTATTACTTTAAGCAGTGAGTGAAACATAACCTATGCAAAAAGGAAGTAGAACCCACATAACATATTTTTATATAAAAATATTTTAGCCAATAATTGTCACTGGGAAAATGGGACATATATATATGTATATGTATAACCTCATTTATAACTCCAGGTTCCCATGTAGCTGATCATTCATAAACAGATATTCCAATACATTATGATGATTTTTACATGCTTAGATTCTAAGTTTTTCATAATTTCCCTACTAAGCTTTTGAATTAATTTCTCATTTCAACATTTTATTTCTGTCTTGGGCCATAAAAATGTAATTGTTACCACTGAAGTTGCAGCTCTTCTACTCCCAAAAGGCCAATTCACTTTACAAAGCACATACACTGTACAGCTTATTGGCCTTCAATTTCAATCATCAAATGTTAATACTACTTGGAGGAAACTTTAAGTTAGGAAAATGCCAATGAGCCATTGAGATGGCTCCTATAATAAGGATTTGTCACCCAGCATTATAAAGTGGAGCTTTTATTGGAATCCATTTCCCTTAGATGAACTATTTGATCTACAAGCTATTAGTACATCATTTGCACTGCATCATGTGTCTAGGGGAGCTAATTTTCATATCAAACAAAAAGATTAGATGAAGTAGCCAGTACTACAAGTTCATATGCAAGTCGCTCGGAAAGCAATGCCTCCTACTTATTTCTATGGAAACTACAACAGACACAAAGAGTACAAAAGCATTATTTGATAGACCAAATACACTTCTTGTTAGTTAGAGCTACAAAACACTATTTACCAACATAATTAGTTGTGCATTCTTACCTGTGACTAACGAGAGCATAAAGATCTGCAGAGCTATCCAGGTCAGTGACTTGATGTTCACATCACTGTTGCCACTGATGAAATGCACCATCCACTACCTCACTGTGCTCACATCCACTGGTTGGTCTCCATCAACACTCAGCAAGCATCAATGAATGTCAGTGGGTGACATTTTTTTCCACACAGAAGAATTCAGTGACGCACCTGTGTCACTGTCACATACACACTTCCATGTCAGATGCCTTTCTGTCAGACAGCCTCTCTGCTGCCATCTGCCACACAGCAACAAAATGTAACAGAATAATGGTGGGAAGGTTCAACATCTACTGCCATACCCCCAGCATCTGCCTCTGACGTTGTAGGCCACAACAATACAGTAGGAGGCATTACTTTCAGAGCAGCCCTTGTATATATCCACATTGCTAATACAACCATTACAAAACGCAGCAAAGTAAGAAAAGAGTTTGTGAATAAGCATTAAAATAATAATAATAATAATAATAATAAAGGTGCAAGATAATTTGCAGTTAACCTACAATGCAAGAAAAAAAAATGAGTAAGATTCATTGTTAGGATCTTTTAATCAATTAACTCATAGTCACGTTGGTGATTTTACCTTTTATAGCTGCTGTAAATCTACATAACAGCATTGGCTCCAAAGGTTTTCATGGCCCTGAGATTCTGAGAGATACACATATTTATGGAGGTGATATGTGAGATTTACTGGTACGAAGGTACCAAAGAATAGAATAAGGTAAAATTTTCATGCAACATTTCATGCTCTCATGACATCAAAACATAGGTAAAGAATCACATCCTTGATCAACAATGATCAATATGATCAACTATTTTAATAATAGTCCTCTTTATGTCAAATAGAACAAGGGAGGATATAAAACATTAGAACACTATAGAAGGAAAGAAGGCACAGATGGCAAATTTCTGATAGCTGAAATCCACCATAGTATGCAAAGTTTTTTGAGTGACTTTAAATACACCATAGTATGCAAAGTCTTTTGAGTGACTGTTCTGATAAACAGCTCCAAAGGAAAACTGTAAAATAATTGATTAAAGTATTAAGGTGAACATTATTGGTTAATGCAAGGAGTAAGAATTATGTCAGGGGAAATCCGGATAAACTTATACTTACTTAATGACCTGGGTAGTCAGCGACAGATAATAGTTTTTAAAAGTTAATAGTGAAAACCTTATCAAATACAACTTACAGCTGCATCAGTTACATCCAAATTCAATGCAAAAACACTGTGTTGAGGCATAAGAAAAGTGTAGTATTTAATTTTTCAGAATGGTTTTTCATTGTGTAGTAATCAAAAAATGAAGAAAATAAATAAATTTTTAAAAAAGTTAATTTACACATAGACTTCAAAGCTTTTAAAGATTTTAATTCCAGTGCTCACTAAAAATGACAATGCATATTTTGTGAAACCTAAAGATTACATCATTCTCATACTGGACCTTTGTACCTTTTACATTCTACCTGGGTTTTCCTAGGTGAACTTCCTAAACTCTAGGTAAAAAAGTGCCAAAGACACTACTCTTTCACTCTTGTGTGTGACCAAGAAACACAATAAAATATGTTTGAAGAAAATATCTGTCCCGAGAGAATTATTTATTTCTTTTGAATACTTGAAAAATCCATAAATAAGGGAAATATCTAACATTGGAAAGGGAAGTATCAAATGTCTTTAAAAATAGGAAACAAAGAAACACTGCAACAAACATTATGGAACCTGTAAGTGTTCCGCCCACCTAGTGTAGCATCTGCAGCAATTAGAGCCAATAACTGTTTCAGTAGAAGATACAGCAATAGCTATTAGACATTCACAGAATAGTTTTTCCTCAAGTAACGGTTTCTCCTATTTCCCTGAACCTACTGGTTAGTTCATAACCTGGGGGGACTTTTAACTCTGGATTTGGGCTTTAGTTTTTTATATTGAATGTAGTTGTATAGGTAGACAGGAGAGGAAAGAGATAAAGATATGGCTAAACAATTAACTTTAACTAAAAAGTTTAGCTTTTAAATTCAGATTTCATTTGGTTCTACATACAGACACATTTCATGCTCATCAGTTCATAGCTTCCCAAAATAATTTCATAATAGGATTCATTGTGACATCTTAATTCATTTTTAATGCAATTATAGTACCGCTACTTAAGTATAACCCACTACTTCTATTCACTGCAGCATTTTTTTTTTTTCCTAAGTACCAGATGCAGCTATTTGTCAAACATATGTGTTACCCAAAATAGGAAGCCCATGAACCAAGCTTGGCTTCTGTTAGAAGGTCACAAGTCAACTGAAATCATTTAGGTCACACAGCGGTTTAAATTGAATTGTTCCAATTTTCCTTGTTGTACATTTATACCTTTAAAGCACTTTTTAAACTTTCTTTCTCTGTCATTTTTTATTTTTATTTTACTGTGTTTTCCCCTAGGAAATAAAAACATCCAGCAAACTTTTTATACTAGTTCTTTTCTGTGTGCCATCTACTATTAAACCATAGCAGTTACCCTTTGAGAGGATAAACATTCTTCTGACTTTGGTTGCCAACCTTATTACTTTCAATATACATATCCTTTTTCGGTAATAACTATCCTTTTCTTTTATCCATTCATAGTCCTGCCTGCAGATCTTATTCTAGCATCTTTGTATTTCTTATTAAAGTAATATGATGAGCAAATATAAAATGTTAATCCATCATAAAACTAGAATAATGAACTCTGTAAAGGAAAGGAAGTCTAAACACACAGCACAGTTTCCATTACAAAAGCAGTCAGGAATGAAAACTTGAGCAATTATAATCCCAACTCAATTAAGCAAAGTAGATAAGCACTTATTTTCCTCATTAAGAATATACACAAAAGCTTTCCCAGCAGTGTTTTTCGCTTCCTATCCAAATCACCCTGATGCTGAATATAAAATCAAATAGATCTACAGTAACTGAATTCATGTTCCTAGGAAGAACAGATCAAAATCTTTTAGTACTGGGTTTGTGCAACCAGACAAGGAAGAATGATCCTCCAACATTGGCAGTGAATGATAAACACACAAAAATATCATAGTGTAGTGATCATTCTGTCTCTTTCAAGATTGTAAATGGGAGAAGAGGGCTATTTAAATCAAAAGCATCCTCATTTGAGAAATGCTGACTTTGCTATTCAGTTATTCAACTGAAGCTACTGTGATGATTCTTTATACGTAGCAGTACATGTTATAACACTTTCCTGAAAGAGTTCAGAAATGTAACACAGTACTTAAATAATGTGTCTTTCTTAAATATTTGAGACCATATGTTCCAGAATAGATTTTGAAAGCATATAGAAAAGACTACCTTTGAAATATTAGTAAGTGTTAAGGAAGCTATCATGTATTTGCACATACATGATAATGCACTAGTATTTAATAATCAATTGGCCCTGATTCAAAATCGTTTTTGGAGAGGGGGAAAAAAAAAGAAAGAAAGAAAGAAAGAAAAAGAAAAAGAAAAGAAAAAGAAACCTTCTAATTTGCTACAGTTTCATAAACTCTCAAAATCGTCTCTCAGTCCAGATGACAAAGACAATTCTTCTGACAAGGAGCTTCAAAACGTATTCAAATACAAAAGGTAACTATTACTCAATGTTAAAATATCACAGGAATTTCTGATGTTAAATTTTATTAAAGTCTGTTTTTATCAACTGGTTCGTCCATAAGACACGCGTGGTATTGTGTACCAAGTACTCTGAAAAAAAACCACCCAAAAAGGAGGCATGTTTGTATGCTATGCTGACAATCGGTAGCTACTTTTCAGTAAGAAAGTGTTAACTCTTACACTGCTTTGAGTCTGCATAGGTTAAAATGAATGCAGGAAATTGGCTCAGAGCACGACATTACATTTCATTTTTTTCTACCCAATTTAGTATGGCAACCGTTTCAGACCTAAAAATAATTCACACAACTCCTTGGGAATTTAAATTTTCTGAAATGAACAAAATAGGGACTGCTACAGAATGAAACATGAGTCAGTGCAGAATACTGAAGAAAGCAGCTCTCAACTGTAAGACTATATGATTTCACAAATGTTAGAAGAATGTAAAAATTATATACTTTTTTTTTTAATGTTGCATTTCAGCTCACTAAGCAGATTACTCCTACTGGAGATTATAAATTATCTCAGATTTTTATACTACCTTCTAGAACTGCCAATGAAAATTGAGCATCCACTGACAGCCTCCATTTCTGAAGAGCTTGAAGGCATAACATGGAGGAAAATCAGCATTTTTTATAAATAGGGTGCTGGGAAGTAGAGAGATTGTGACCTATGGGACATACCCAGAAGTACCCACAGATTTTTACATGTATTGAGTGTGGAGGACATTGGATGACATAGTGCACCCTATGTTCTTTGGGGCTCACTAAGATCTTGCTGGGACAGCAAACTGCTGCAGAAAGCAACTAGGAAGGCTGGAGCTCTATAAAAGAGGGGGCATTACATTTCTCCAAAAAGATATTCCAGTGTTCATGAAGCAAAGGTCAGATGTGATGTTGCTTTTACCTTCATGGCAAATATCACATTTCAGCATCCCTCCCTCCTCCTGAGTTTAAGAGCTTTAACTGTCTTCTCTCTCTCTTTCTCTCCATTCCTCCCAAGTTAATTTCCCCCCAAATCAATTCCACTGTTTCCATCACCTCTGGAGACACATGATGTTCTTTCAATATCCCTGGTAACTAAAAAATGCATCCTTTCTCTCTCACTACATCACAGAGAAAACTCATTACACCCTGGAAGATGGCTGTCTTACTGCTGTTTTCACTCTGAAAATATACTTCCCAATATACTGTGAAGGGACACTTATGATAGCAATCCTTACTCCAGACTTTCATGCTACAAGGTCCATATTGGGAGTGATATAATTCTTTCAGATATAGGCATACATCCTCCATAGACTGAAATTTCACAGTAGAAATCTGGCATCTCTAGACTTCAATCTGTGTGGGGGGAAAAGCTGGTCAGTGCCAAGCATAAAGCAGAGAATCACAGAGTTTGCTGAGAGTGCTACCCACACAGCACCTCTCTTGACCTTTCAGTTTTTTCCAATCCCACATTTTTTCTGGGTTTTCTAGTATTTCTTCTCTGCCCTGACTGAATCCCAAATCCTCTTGAGAGTAACCAAAAGGGCATGTATCTTTTAGAAAAAGAAGCTCTTTGCTGCTTACATTGTTCCTGTTCTTACACTGCAGAGGGTAGAGTCCCCTCCACCACTGCCTGCAGACTGAAAAACAATATAGACTTGAAACAAAAGCTCTTGTTCTCTGTTAGGCAGGAGCTCAGCTATATCTTCACATGTGCAGTTTTACAGCAGATTTGTTTTGTCACTGTGTTCAAAACCATAGTTGAAGTAACAGAAAATGTGATGTGAGAGCTTGCTATATTAACAACTCAGATGATATGAGATTGCTTATATGAATATCAGTCAAAGCATGACTCTTGTCTTTACACCATTTCGATAGCCACCTCACAGATTTATCCTATGACATCTTCTAGTTCAGTACTCTCAGTGAAGACTGTAGGTTGACAAATACACATAAGCTGCTGTAATGACCTAGATAATTTGTAAGTCAAGGAACTGTATATCCTGCTTGTGTGGTAGATAGAGTGTTTGGTTTGTTTGAGGTACAGGAGCCTGATGTGTAAGAACAAGGGAGGGGTCCACATCATGCCACTTTGTCATCTGTGTATCAGAGGGGTCATGCAGGGAACAGCACTGAAAGCTCCAGCTCAGCATCCTAAGCAGATAACTTTCTTTCACAAGAAACATGTGCAAAGAAATACATGCTTTCATAGACAATGTTTCATAATTTTGGGAATATTTTACCTGTGAGAAGCTCTTCTATAAGTAGATAAAGAGAGAGGGAAAATAAAAGTCTTCAAAACACAACATATTGTACATTCCAAAAGCATGACAACAGCCGGTTGAGCATTTAAAGAGTTAATTAAATCTTCTGGTAGCTTTTTTGTGCAATTCAATGCAAAATCCCAGGTTGATTCTACTTTCAAATATAACAAGCAACATCTTGTGCAGTTTAATAAGCTTGCTAAAAAATTCAGAAATATACAACTGACTTTGAATCCTAAATTGCATCAAAACAAAGACAGACTGCTCTGTTAGTACTTGCATCAGCTTATTAGATATTCTGTGGCTATTTTGTCCTGAAGATTCATCCATTCTCTGTGATTAAATGAAATCTAGAAGCAAGTTTCTATTTTAAGAAAAAAAATAAGCTTAATTTTCCTAAGTGCTACTGCTGCGTTTATCTGACCATTCTTCTGTGTAAATAGAAGCCTTGCTTTGTAAAGCAATGTCTGAAGCATTTACCTATCACTTGAAAATACACAGTTTACATGATCATATTTATATCACTTTTGTGCTAAACAGAAAAGAGAACTTCAAAATCTCTCTGAGAATCAGAGAGAAAGTGCAAACTTTCAGTTGTGGAAATATCTTAAAAACATGATTAGACATGTGATTAGCATTAGCTTCCACCACCAAAGGCAAACTAATTCAGAATACAAAAGACAGACATAATGTTACCATCAAAATCTGTGTTTGCCCACATATTCAATATTATGCGTAGCTCTCATCCCCTTAGGTATGATAATAATAAACAAAACAAAACAAAACCAGAGAAGGGAAGCAAAGATCATTACAGGAATGTAATGCTTTCAAAGCAAAGAAGGACTAAATAAAGGAAGACTTTTCAGCTTGAAAAAGATGTGACAGGAGCCATGGTGGGGAAAAAAAAAAAAAAACACTAAAAGATGGCATTTAAAGAAAGGAATAACTTGTTGGACTCTGCCATGATAGATTCTAAATTTTACATGGACTCAAGAGAAGACCGAAAAATCTAATGGAAAATAAACCCACTTAGACTTGCTAAATAGATAAAATTCACATCTAGCTCAGTCTTGAGACTGAGAAAGGGATCAGACAAACAATCCTACTTTACCCTATCCCATTCTCCTCTAATTGTCCACATAAGGCAACTACTGAAAGCAGCACACTAAGTTAAACAGTCCTTCACCTTGGTCAAGTACAGCCCTTTTTACTTTCTTATAACCTTAAACTGACTATTCCTTCTTTTTTATCCAGTGGAAAATTGTATTTGTCTTCAGTAAGAACTACATTACATGCTTAAACAACTGCTTGCCTTTATATAGAGAGTGTTTTTTGATAACACCTTGGCTCTTACTGAAGAGTAAATCTTTTCCACATCAGCAAGCAGCCATGTTCTGTGCAAGCAAATCATAGAATATCCCAACCTGGAAGGGAGCCACAAGGATCACTGAGTCCAACACAGACTCCACGAAGGAAAATCCAAAATTCAAACCCTTTGTCTGACAGCATTATTCAAACACTCCTTGAACTCAGGCAGCTTGGGGCCATGACCTGGGGAGCCTGTTCTAGAGCACCACCCTGGACCATCCTCTGATGAAGAACCTGTACCTAACTTCCAGCTGCCCCTCTCCTGACACAGCTCCATGCAATTTCCTCAGGCCCTGTTGCTGTTCCCAGAGAGTTCAGAGAGCTCAGTGTTGCCTTCCACTCCCTGCGAGGAGCTGCAGCCGCCATCAAGCCTCCCCTCAGCTCCTCTGCTCTGTGCTGAGCACACCCAGGGACCTCAGCCACTCCTCACAGATCTTGCTCTTTAGACCCTCCACCATCTTTGTAGCCTTCCTTTAGACTCTCTCTAATGCTTTTGTGCCTTTCATATGCTGTGGCACTCAAATTGCATGCAGTGCTTAAGGTTAGGCAGCACTCCACAGAGCAGAGCAGGACAGTCCCACCCCTCACCCGATGGCAGTTCTGGGCCTGATGCACCCCAGGCTGTGGTTGTACTTTTGGCTGTCAGGGCACACTGCTGATTCATATTCAACTTCCATCACCCAAAACCCCCAGACCCCCTCCCTTGGGGCTGCTCTCCAGCCTCTCACCTCCCAGTCTGTACATAGTTTCAGGGTTGTTCCATCCCAGGTGCAGAACTCGGCACTTGTTAAACTTTAAGTGTTTGGTGATTGCACAGCCCTCTAATTTACCAAGGTCTCTTTCCAAGGTCTCTCTTCCCTCAAGGAAAGTTAACAGCTCCTCCCATTTTAGTGTATGTTGTCATCAGGCACTGACAGACAGCTCAGGCACACTCTGCAGCCCGAGATTTGGATGGCCACATGTTCCCTTGGGAGCTCTGTCTGGGTAGCTGTGTCAATTCTTGTGGCTGGATAGGCCAGAGGACAGAGAGGACATTGCTTTCTGCCAAGTGGGAGCCATGACCAGAGCTCCTTGTGAGTGGGTTACAACCACTGCTGGAAGGAGCAGTGACAGCACTCTCCTTAATGCCTGCTCTTCGCTGCAGCCCTCCCTGGGGTCACCTCCGTACATGTAGGCAGTGACTCCTGTGCTCTTGGTGCCATGCAAGTCCTGTCAGCCTCCCTCTGAGCCATCAAAGGGATCTCTGCCTCCCCTGGGGTTTCCTTGACGCAGGAAGCCCCCATGTGCCACCATTCCCTGCTGTGCTGCAGAGTGTGCCCACCCTGGAGAAGATAAGGTTCCCTGAAGGTTTGGTTAATTAGTCCATTCTTTTATCTGTCTAGAAAGTTTACTGCAATTTCAGGATTTTTTATTCATGTTATTTTTGTCTGATTTACTTGGCCATTCTTTGTATGACATTTCTTAAAATAAATACTAATCTCCCTGTTGATCTTATATAACTAGATCTTCCAATCCATTCTACTTGCCTATACAGAAACACAAGCAGCATTGTGCATTCATGCAGCAGAAAAGACAGCCAGCAGCATGAACTGCTGTGCACTTCAGAAGAAACAAGGAAGCAAATCAATTAGAATAAACAGCTACATTCCCAACTACCTTGCCTTTACTTTTTAACATATAGAGTGGCAATCAACTTCAATGATATCAGTTTTAAATCTTTACTCTGTTTTCACTTGCACAGGTTTGGAATCCAAGGATATTATTTTGAATTCTGAGCTGAAATTCAAAATCATTAAATGAGACAGCTGAAACCACTGGGGCTTTACAGTTTTACCATTTGAAAGCTGTGTAGGTATCATCATTTCCTCTTATGCTCTATAGAACAAAATCCTGTTGGCAAGGCTTTTCAGGATATGACATTATCAGATCTGGGATATGCACCAAGTTTCACAATTTGGGTACATGACGTAGTTGTATGATAAACCTGGACCTATACATTCAGAGCTCGTGCAAACGTACCCTGAATAGAAAACATCCCCAGGAGTATGCTGTCATGGGGTTCATCACGTAGGTACAGATGTGATCTAAAATACTTCCTCACAAAACCACAGTAGGTACTCTACACAAAAATCCCCCAACATTGTGAATTGAATCAGATTTTCAAAGAGAGAAATAATAAATCTAAAGCTTAGCAACAACTTGGTCTGTCTTTCAGTACATTAAACCTATGTGATCTATGTTGTTGCCAATAGGTACTACTCAACATTCATAGCTAAATACTCAGATCACATAAATAGGTACCCAGCTAGTTTTTGCACAGCTATTAAATACAGATTCAAATCCTTCTTTATTCATTGTCAGAACAGGATTGCCACAGTCTTGTAACAGAACAAAGTAGAATGTAGTTCAAGTGCCAGCATTTTCCCTTTGTGTTCCTGATTGCAGGCTGATTATACAACACAAATGAGAACTTTTATTTATTTATCTAACTGAACAGAAGCCAAAACAGAGAAAATGGAAGAGGTTAAATCTTTAAAGAGATCACTTTCCCTGTTGCAGTGGGGCCGTAGGCAGTGTTCATCTCACAGCTACAGAAAGGAAGGAGGGATGGGGGTTGGGAAAGGAGAGAGGAGCATAATGCACTGTACAGGCTTGTTCTGTAGTAGCTATCTTCTGGTTCACCTTCCCAATGCTATGCTGTCCTGTTATTGCGATGTCCACACTGACATTTATTCTGCAGGAAGAATGCTACCTATCCTCAGCTGCTCAGCTTCACTATCTTCAATGATACCGTACTAATGTACAGGAATAGAGTATCAGACATTTAGGAAATATTCTCCCTGCCTGCATTTTGAGCCATTTTTTAAACAAGAAGGTGATTCTGGCTTTTTAAGGTATATTCTGCAGATGTAAAGAAAAAAAAAAAAAAAAAACAAGAAACAAACAACAACAAAAACTCCACCAATTCAGCAGTTTCTATGACACTCAACCAAAGCTCTGTGCAGAGAGAACCAGAGCTTTTGTTCTTCGTCAGAAAGGATAATGCACAGCTTGTCTCAAGATGTTTCATGAGAATACAACAACATGAGATATGACAACAAAGTAAAGTTTGACTCAGGAACTGCATTAACAGGTTTAATCAATAGGCCAGGCTCTATGCTGTGGGACAGTTTTACTGACTCAGTTTTATTTATGCTTAATTTAAAAGCAAAACAAAGTTAGAACTTTCTTCTTCATTAACAGTAACAAACAGATGTCCAATCATATCTTCTACTAAGTAGTTATTTTATTGTGTGGTTGAAATGTCAGTGCTGTTAGCAGGTTTCAAGGAGAGAAAAATATAAATGAAAATTAAGTCCTTTGACACAGTCCCCTGTAACAACCTTCTTTCCAATTTAGAAAGATAAGAATTTATAGTTGAGCTGTTTGATGGATGAGGAACTGGTTGTGAGATCATACCAAGGGAGTGGTGGTCCATGGCTCAATGTTCATATGGAGATCAGCGACAAGTGGTGTCCCTCAGGGATCAGAACTGGGACCGCTGCTCTTTAATATCTTCATCAGTGATATCAACCGTGGGGTCAAATGCACCCTTGGCAAATTTGCAGATGACACCAAGTTGTGTGGTGCAATCAACATGCCCAAGGATGGTGTGCCATTCAGAAAGACCTAGGCAGGCTCAAGCGGTGGGCCTAGGTGAACTTTAAGACGTTCTTGCACCTGGGTTGTGGCAATCCCCACTATGAGTACAAGCTGGAAAATGTAAGGACAGAGCACAGCCGTGCTGAAAATGTCTTGGGGGTACTGGTGGATAGGAAGCATGAGCCAGCCATGTGCCTCACGGCCCAGAAAGCCAACTATATCCTGTGCTGCATCAAAAGATGTGTGGCTAGCAGGTCAAAGGAGGTGGTCCTGCCCCTCTACTCTGTACTGGTGAGACCTCACCTGGAGTACTGCATCCAGATGTAGAGTTCTCAGTGCAGCAGAGGCATGATCCTGTTGGAGAGCATCTAGAGGAAGTCCACAGAAATAATCTAAGAATGGAACGCCTCCCCTGCGAGGACATGTCGAGAGAGCTGGGGCTGTTCAGCCTGGAGAAGAGAAGGCTTTAGGGAGACCTGATAGTGGCCTTTCAGTATCTAAAGCTGATAAGAAGGAAGGGGAGAGAATGTTCAGCAGGGTCCGTTGTGTTAGGACAAGGGGAAATGGTTTCAAATTAAAAGAAGGGAAATTTATATTGGATATAAGGAAGAAGTATTTTACAGTGAGGGTGGTGAGGCACTGGAACAGGTTGCCCAGAGATGTGGCACAAGCTCCACCTCTGGAGACATCAAAGGTCAGGCTGGACCAGGCTCTAAGCAACCTGACGTAGCTGTAGTTGTCCTTGTTCACTGCAGGAGAGTTGGACTACATGACCTTTACAAGTCTCTTCCAACTCAAAAGATTCTGTGATTCTATGAAGTATAGCTTCTCAGTGTTTATTTGCTGAAAATAATAAAAACCCACATAAATTAGATTAAAAAAAAAAAACTGAAAACAAATGATTACACATGATAGGAGTTTGCTACATTAATTTATTTTGGTGTAATCTAATTTTGTGATACTGAGATATCAGTAAAGAGATTTTGCAAATTACACCATACTTTGAAAGTATTTTATTTTAATATCTTGGAACTAGCAAAGCTCTCATCTTCCTCACTCTTCCCTATTATTTCTCAGTAGCTCATGGAGGTGCATATTTTATTCATCTATTCTTAACAGAAACCTGTGATTAAAAAAACAAAAAAGAAGAAAAATTAAACCTAAAGTAACTTCCACAAAATTCTGAGATCTAATTTATTGTTAAATAAACATAAAATATCTGTCATTTTCATTTTTGCAAAAATAAATAAATAAATAAATAAATATCATTATAAAATATCATTATAAAATATCATTATAAAATTAAATTAAGCTTCTTTACAAAACTAACCATGCTGTTCTTCTTCACAGGAACCTGGAGATGTAGCCACAATATGGAGTAGCTCATTTACAGAAGTGGTATCATTGTAAAAATTAACAGCAGATGTAACATGCTTTACTTCTGCCTCCTTGCAGATGGTTGGAACTTCCAGTCCTGTAGAAGTTATTCACACCTCCTTCCTTTTCATTCCCGTTGCTCACCTCAAACTGCCACTGCATCTTCATTCACACTATGTACTTCCCAACTCTCATCCCTAAGTCCTGAACTTAAGACTTCTACAGATCATATTTTGGATGTGCACTGGCATACTGCATTCATTATTTCAGAATCAATTTGTTTAAGACGGACAATTACAGCTTTCACCAGCATAGGAAATTAAAGGAGTGGAGTTCAGCCTTATTAAGAATCCACACAACAGCACTCCTCTTGCTCATTGTCTTAATCAGCAACTAGCTATGGGGCTGACCCTAGCCACAGCTTATCACTCTGAACCAGCACTGAACGCTGTGCAGAAATCCAATACATCAATTTATTAGCCTACCTTTAAGTTGTGTTATATCAGGTATGTGTGGCCTGATGAGCTGAAAAGCATTCCTTATATTCCAGGAAATGATATTTTCTCTTACAGGACTTTATTCTACATTTGGGCAATTTCAGTCAACCTTCAGTCAAGGCAAAAACTTCACATATCATATGAGAATAAAATTAATTTAAGTGTTTGCATGCTGTGGTGTTTTGTTGTTATTTGTTTGTGTTTTTGTTTTCTTAATAAAACCTTCTCATTTCTGAGTCTGGAATGTGTACGCAAGTTAAAGATTTTCTCCATCTCCTAGGAAGAAGCAGAAGGCTTCCTATAATTTGTATTGTGGCTGCAAAGCTAAGGTGATGCCCCCGAGGGGCATTTCATTGCATGGACATCTTGCCACGTATCTTTTCCTCTAGCCACGTCCTTTTTTGCTCTGCTGTGCTGTCAGCAGGGAAAGATATGGCACAAAAATCTCTGCAAACTCTTCTGATGAAGGAAGAGGTGACTCTTTCCACAACTTGAAGTATGCCCTGTGAGCAGAAAGATCTATTTACAATGTACTTTTTGTAAATACTAAAATGTGACCAATGAAAAGCTCTAGTCTAGTTTGTTGACTAATCCTTCTCTTGAGGCACAATACAAACTGGCATATCAACATGTTTTCCTACTGCCAGCAGACAGAGCCCAATTACAAATTTGCACCTCATCAAAGAAGACAGTCACATAACAGCAAGGTGAGATGTTACACTGTGCTTTGATATCCATGGTCTGAGAGTCAGAATTCTCATTTTGATATGAAAAGAATTCATTTCTGATACACTCATCTCCCAGGTAAATATTTTAGGTAACTTTACAATCATTTGGTGGTACAAATTGAATGGTACATTGTTTTATAACTAATATATATGTGTTTGCTGTTGCTTGAATGCAAAATATAAGGAGCACTCAAATCCAGAAATTATGATTAATATGATGCGCCTATGTAAAATCCATTAGCACGTTCAGTAGGATCTAGGATGTCTGTAACGCAGAAAATGTTTCTATTTACCAGGATTACAAGAACATACATTTGAGGTATTTATTTTTGAATTAAAAAAAAAAAAAAGTTCATCTGTAACTCAAGGAAAAACATATGTAACCAGTACAGGCCATATGCTAAAGACATTTAGACTGGCTTAGCTCCTGATTACTTAATTTCAATACTGTTGGGTCAATTAAATGAATTTAAACTTTACAGCTATCGCTTTCTTATTTCAGTATCAGAAATCTGTCTGTCAGCAAATTTTGCAGGGGCAAAGCTAAGCTAATTTACTGGTGAGGTTATTTAGATAAGCATATATTTTCTGTCAAGATAAAATCAGAAAATTCTGCTTTCAACTACAAAAATATGTAACAATAAAATATAATAAAACATTACTAAATTGTTTTCTGTGCTTGAAAGGTATTTTTAAGTGCTCAGAACAGATTTTGCCTTAGCATGAAAAATATTAAGTTGTTGGCCACTCTCATCACACTTGAAATTCCGAAGGTTATAAGAGATATTGCAGAAGATATGGTCTACTACAGAAGACCAGTTTGCACTACTCATCAAAATAATTATCACTAACAGTAGTATCAGTATCAACTGTATTATTTTATGAAAGTATAGTATTTTCATTGTTTTAAAATCTGATGTAACTTCAACATAAATGACATATTTATATCAATATAGCATACGCTGTTATTAAATGGTTAAATTATTTTGCTTTTTCTCTGCTGCAAGAATAAATTTTGAAGTATTTGCTGTAGTTTGCAACCATGGCCATCTTCTATTTCTCAAATTTGAAACTTGAAGAAATTTTAATAAATTCCATCACAAAATGCCTGAAAGCAGGACTTCTCTTTTTAAAGGAACAGAAAGAAGTAGTAATGAAACTGTCATTCTTTTTAAATAAATGCATATTTCTAAAACAGATAAATTAGAGCCTGTTCTAAGTTCTAAATTCAAAGCAATCACTGTATTTGCCAAGAGCCTTCATCACCTTAAAATCTCTGCACTTTGCTGCATACATTTTCTGTGTAAGACAACTCCATATCACTGCAGTTGTTTGCTTACCACCATTTCTCCAAAACTTAGCAGGACATTATGAATTTGATGATATGCATAAACAACCTATATACTGCAAATGATGCAGTTTGCATTTTGCAGGATTCAATCAAATGACTGAGATGTGAGCTAACTGAATTCAACTTCATTCTCCTATAGAATTTTCTACAAGTCTAATGAAAGTTACTTAACTTTTTCTCTCTAAAATGTAGATGTTAATGGTTATTTTAACAAGACTATGAGATCTTTAGAGTTACAGAACATATATTTTAGTGCTCATGCTTACTACTGATAATACATTTGTGACTGTAAAAAAAAAAAAAAAAAAACAAAAGTGGGTTACCAAAACTTCACTGATAACATTATATAAAAGCCAATAAGTACAAGAGTAACTGCAGTATGACTAGATATGAGTAAGGCCACCTTTTTCATGAGGTTATTGCATCTCTTTTCAGTTAAGTTGTGTATCTACCATATTCTGCTTCACTAATCCAACAGCAGTAGATTGGTCATATACTTGTTTTTCAAGATACATTATATAGCATGGATAGTAATAATTGAACAATGCATGTAACAGCAGCTCTGCTAAAAACTGACCTGACAGACACTTCTTCTTTAAAGTATAATAGTGCCTAAACATCATTAGTTTGTTTGTTTACACTTAAAAGGGAAGTGAATAACTTTTTTTTCTCCTTTCATTTTCCTTGCACATTTTAATCAAAAATAAAATTAAATCCAGATTAATTTAAGAGGTACTAAGACAGTGGCAGATACTATCTATTGAATATTGTACCTTTGATTTCTAAACTTTTGAAAAGAGATTCTGGAAAGGATGATATGAGTCCGTTGTTATGCACAGACAATAGAACTAAATGCAGATGAAGCAGATCACTGACAAGCATTTTCACCAATCTGTGAACATCAAATATCAGAGCTCACTCTCTACTGCCTAAGTTGGCTTTTTACCAATCAGCCACTTAATATGTTAACGATACTATTATGTGTCTATTATCAGAGAAGCAGGGAATACAAATAGGTAAATTCCAATACAGTGAAGTCAACAGGATCATTCATAAGTAAAATTTGCACATGTACCCTGGAGCAATTTAGAGGCAATAACATACATTCAAATGACAGCAGCTTAAAAAAAAAAAAATCCTAGTATATCAACAAAGTCATGGTACCTTCATGTGCACTTACTCTTTCAGCAGATGGAAAGAAATTCAGCCTCGTCTGCAATTATAAAGGGTAGTAAATAGGCTATTAAAGTAGGATATTCTATGAATCTATGAAAACACCAAAAGGAAATGCATTGGCAGTGGAGGCATGAACATGCATTCTGGAAAGTTCATAGGGATATGGCACAGGAACGTAGGCATGGAATCATGCCTAGGCACGTAGGCAGAGGTAGAACTAAAGTTGGCTATGGACATAAAGAGTAACAAGAAGGTTACCAAGCACAAATATAGGTCAGGCAGAGAATGGCTTGAGAGCAGCTCTGAGGAGAAGGATTTGGGGGTGTCAGTTGATGAAAGACTCAACATGAGCTGGCAGTGTGCACTTGCAGCCCAGAAGGCCAATTGCATCCTGGGTTGCATCAAGAGATGCATGATCAGCAGGTTGAGGGAGGTGATTCTGCTCCTTTGCTCTCATGAAGCACCACTTGGATTACGGCATCCAGTTCTGGAGCCCCCAGCACAAGAAGAACATCAAGCAATTGGAGCGGATCCAGAGGAGGGCCATGAAGATGATCAGAGGAACGGAGCACCTTCCCTGTGAGAACAAGCTGAGAGAGTTGAGGCTTTTCAGCCTGGAGAAGAGAAGGCTCTGGGTGGACCTTATTGCAGCCCTCTAGTACCTGAAGGGGGCCTACAGAAAAGCTGGGGAGGAGCTTTTTGTAAGTGGATTTAGCGACAGAATGAGGGGAAATGGCTTTAAACTGGAAGAGAGTAGATTTAGCTAGATATCAGGAAGGAATTCTTTACTGTGAGAGTGGTGAGACACTGGAACAGGTTGACCAGTGAGGTTGTGGATGCTCCCACATGGAATGTCTTGCAGGCATTCCAAGGCCAGACTGGATGGGGCTTTGAGCAACCTGGTCTAGTGAGAAGTGTCTCTGCCTAAAGCAGTGAGGTTCAAACTACACGATCTTAAAACGTCTCTTTCAACACAAACCATTCTATGATTCCATGATTCTACAGGTACATAAGGCAGCAAAGGAATATAAAAGAAATTGTGTCTCCCCTGAATAGTGCGATCGGGAACCTAGCTGTAACTAATATCAAGAAGGCTCAGGTACTGAACAACCTTTCTGCCTCAGTTTTCATTAGCAGTTGCTCTTACCATACCTTCCAAGTCAGAGAATCTCAAAGCAGGGACTGGGAGAATGAAGACCCACCCAACACAGGGAAGATCAAATTCCCTACTGGAGTGAGTGCAGAGCACCATGAAGATGATCCAAAGGGTGCGGCAGCCCTCCTGTGAAGAGAAGCTGAGACAGTCGGAATTGTTTAGTCTAGAGAAGGCTCTGAAGGGATCTCAAAACAGCCTTCCAATACTTAAAGATGGGGAGAGACTTCACCAAGGTGTGCAGAGATAGGCCAAGGGGTAATGGTTTCACACTTAAAGAAGGTACATTTCGATATTAGAAATAAATTCTTTACTACAAGGTGGTTAGATATTGTAACAGGTTGCCCGAGAAGTTGTGGATCTCTGGCAGTGTTCAAGGTCAGGTTGCAAGAGACTTAGAGCAACCTGATCTAATGGAAGGGCAGGGACATTGAAATTAGATGATATTTAAAATGTTCATAAAATCCAAATCATTCTATGATTCTATTATTCTCTCTCTATATAAATTTAATTAAATACGTATGCTACCAGAAATTAGCAGTGCACCCCAGTAGGCTCAGTCTTATTCAACATCTCCATAAAGGACCTGAATGATGGGCTATTGTTTGCCCGCAGCAAGTTTGCTAACAACATAGATCTGGAATGAGAGGCTGACACATCAGAAGGTTGGCTGCCACCTGGAAAGACACTGTCAGGAGGAAGGGGATGACAGCAATCTCATGAAGTTCAACAAAGGGAAGTGCAAAGTTCTGCATCTGGGGAGAACAAACCTCAAGCACCATTATGTGCTGGGGATCACCCAGCTGGAAAGTAGCTCTGGGGTCCTGGGGGTCCTGTTGGACATCAAGTTGAATATGAGTCAGCAATGTACCCTTGTGGCAAAGACTAATGGTATCCTGTGCTGCATACAAAGAGCACTGTCAGCAGGTTAAGACAGATGATCCTTACCCACAACTCAGCACTGGTGAGGCCACATGTGAGGTGTTAGTTCTGTGCTCCTCAATACAAGAGAGTCACAGACATGCTAGAAAACCAGAAAGAGTCCAGCAAAGGTCCATGAAGATAATTAAAGGACTGGAATGTCTCTCCTGCGCGGAAAAGCTAAGAGAGTTAGGACTACTTAGAAAAGAGAGATGAAGGCCAAGGGGGATATTAGCAAGGTATATAAATACCTAAAGGGAACGTTTAAGGGAGACAGAGCCAGGCTTTTTGCAGTTGATTGCAGTGAAAGGATGAGAGGCAATGGGCACAACCTAGAAGGCAAGAGATTATCTGAACATCAGCAAGTGATGGAGCAATGGCACAGGCTGCCCAGAGAGGTTGTGGGGTCTCCTTAGAGATCTGCAAAAGCTATTTGGACATGGTCATGGGCAACCTGCTTTGGGTGCCTCTGTTTGAGCAGGGGGATTGAATCAGGTGACCTCTATTGGTCACTCTTAAATTGAACCATGCTGTCGCTGTGATTCTGTGGCTGTATCACAAAGCTTTGTGATACCCTGAATGTGAGATGTTTCATAAAATTTTCTATGGACAGTGTATGCACTAGGAATGCTCAGATGCAGAAATCTACTTAGAAGTAAGATCATACACATTTAAACCTAAATTAACCCTATTTCACTTGAGGTCTTCCAGCAGGCAGCTAAAGTAAAGAATTTAATCACCGACAGCTTTTGAGGATTTACAAAAAGTAGTGTCTGATTACCTTCTGAAGGTGACACTTGTTCTCTGTTGATTCTAGAGTAGCAAGGCTCCTCATTTAGACCCACAGTTAAATTACCTAATGTAACGTCAGATTAATTTGGGTCATGTCTTTAAACACAACAGTATCTTCCTCAGTAAAAAGAACAAACTAAATGTTGAGGTTTTATCAGAGAAATGAAGTAGCTTTCAGAAATTATCCTCTGTTTAGACAGGTGTGAATAAAATCAGACTTCTTATATTACATAGAAATCTTAGCATATTGTCAGCTCTAAAAGATGTATAGTTTAATTTAAAATAGTATTATTTTAGTAATGGGAAACGGTACTTTCCCACTCTGAAATATTTTCTGACAACACAGAAAATAGTGAAAATAGTGAAGATTATTATATCAGCAATTTTCTCCTGACTAAAGAAATCCAAGTCCTGATATTTGAAACTGTTTCACACATTATTTGAATACATTTGTTTCTATATCTACTTTAATGAGCTTCTAAGTATAACATGGGTAGCTTTGGTAATGGTTACAGCACAATTTTTCATACTATTAAAATGCATTTAATTTTCTAATATTAAGTATTTTTGCTTGATCATTTGAATGACAGAATCATAGAATCACTTACAGAATCATAGAATCACTTATTTGTGATTCTATGATTCTACTGTGACTAGTTTGAAGGGACCTTAACAATTATCTAGTTCCAACACTCCTGTTGTAGGCCCCAGGTTGTGCACAGCCACATCTACCCTGGCCTTGGGTATTACATTTCTGATGTTTTGAAATATTCAGGCAAGGTAGATGATAATTCTGTAGAAAGTAAAATTTATTTACAGAAGAGAGAAAAATCCAAAGACAAATCATCTTTTACACTTTTGAAAGCAACCAATATTGTCTCTGTAATAAAGAATGATTTAGCGGCATTTAGTCAATAAATTTTGCATAGTTCCTTCCAGAAATATTTAGGATAGTTATTTTGGCCCTGTTGAAGTCATGTCAAATCATTCACTGAGGTCAGCAAGGCACTATTCTACTTATGGTCCAGATCTGAATAGCTTACAATTCAGAGATTTGATCTTGTAGCAAATGGTACTCCACACAAAAATTCAATGAAATGGAATCTGAGACTGTAAGAGATTTCAGACCGAATGTCAATTCGGAAAAGAGTCCCTTCATGTTTGGATTTAAAAAAGGTTTTACTTTGAACCAAACCTAAAATGAAGTCCAGGAAAAAAAAAAAAAAAAAAAAAAAAACATATGATTATGATGTCCTCATCATAGAAATGTTAGGATCCTGTACTTATCCTCTTAAAAGACATAATTTTATGTAATTAAAAAAAAGATAAATTACTTCTAAGTCCCCTAAAATAAATAACATATATTCTAGTTATAAAATATACCTACACATAGAGTCCAACATATGGGCCACTTCCTAATTTTTTTAACATAAAGAAATATGGAGGTACCATATTTTTATCCTTAACTGTTAACTGTGAACTTTCATTTTATTGAGCAAATACACTATTGCATTACGTATTATATATGTATGATCATATTTGTCAAAGAAATGGTACCACCAAGGCTAATACTGGAAGTAACTGTCAGGCAGAGCCAAGACTCCCTTAGCAGTCACATCATGAAGTCTAAACAGCAAGTGAAACCATTTTTATGGTTAAAAAAATAAGTCAGATCCATGCTTTATAAATAGTTATCAATAACTTTATAAAACTTGAAGTACATTTTTGTTTTGCATTCTAACACTGTCAGAATAGTATTTCAGTGACAAATGAGTTGTGCTGTACATTTTACATATAACTGAGGATCTTGTCCAGCAACTCAACCCTGGATCCTGCAAATTAACTGTTCAAACATAAATTTTGGTGAAGAGCTGAATGCCAGTTGCATGCTAAGAGGGAGAAGGGAATCAATCTGACCATGAAACTGAGGCACATCTTCACAGATTTTGCTCTTGGAAAATGCCTTACTGGGATAACAGAAGCATTTAAGGGTGTTCAGAGACTACAGATATGCAGTTTGATAGAACTCTGAACAGATGAGACCCACATGCATTGGTCCCAGGGCCAATGTCACTTAGTTACAAAGTATGTAAACAACTGAAATATATCCCTTGTTGTTTATTTTCCTTAGGCTTCCAAATGAGATTCTGAGATACGCATTTAAATAAAGTCATCCTTTTTTATATATGTCAAAATTGTAGCTCTCTCCTAACTGGAGAGTTCAACCTGCAATACAGTACACACAATTATCACCATTTAACTAAGGGAGAAAGAGGAAATAAAGTTAAGATAAAATATTGAGACTATTATTATGAGTGTCTTTCTGAATTGTAACTGAAAACACAACATTCATCAATTCAATATACTTAAATAGACATGCTTTTCTCAACTGTTACTGAAATTCTGAGCAATAATATATGGAGAAGTATGAGATTAAAGTCTACATCTATTCTTCCTCTGGATGCAAGTGACTGAAGACAATTTTAGGGGTAACTGTACACCCACAAAATCATTACAGATTATAAAACTGCATTCATGTTCTTCATACACAAAGCCACATGAGACAACAGGAATGCTTGTTTATGGAAAAAAGTTTGTTTAATGATCAATCTGATGAGATCAGCATAGACTTAGAATTATAATTTATCCTTTAATAGAGAAAGACAAGCTTATTTATTTATCACCAGACCTTCACAGTATATCATATCACAACTGTAAACTTAATTCATAAATAAAATGGATGGTGCCACTGAGATTTATTCTGCAAAGTCTCAGATCTGAATAGGTATTTTCTTCTACCATATGCATGTTATATTGTCTCGAGTTGCCATTCATGCAGTTATAAGGCCACAGTTTCAATAGTCAGTCAACTCCATGACTGAGTCAATTCCTGTCTGGTACTAACTTCAGTGAGGTGCTTAAGTAACTTATCATCTAAAATGGAACAAATGATTTTTTTTATTAAAAACTGGAGAGTTGACATGCCCCAGGTATTCCTACCCTGTTGTTATCAAAGACATTGCCTTTCCCTCTACATATTTTACCATAATTATTTTAATACATTTGCCCTCACAACAAGATCCAAAAATAGAGAACAGAGTTCTCTTATCTTATTAAATGTGTACAAGGAACACACACTGCATCCAAATCTGAATAATATATTATGCATTCTTTGACCCTGTAAATTAGAGTAGAGGAAAGAAATAACTCCTAAAATAAAGAAATGACAGCAATGGCATGTATTATGAACAAAATGCCTGAGATAACCTGTATTCCAAAAGAAGCATGGATGACTCTCCTGCGAGCTCATCCTCTCTACCCGAACTCCTCAAAAACAAATAAGAACTAGATTTATAGGCTATCATGGCACTTCAAGGATGGATTTAAAGGTCTCTTTTTACTTCCACAAATCCTTAATTCTTACCTTTAGTTGCTTTAAAACATTTGACAAAAAAAATAAAATAAAATTTGTTTGTTCTGATTCTAGAGTGTAAATCCTGGAAATAGAAGGCAGACGCTGAAGCTTATTCTGTCAAGTACAAAAATGCTACAGACGATAATACTTTTTCTTTGTTTTTTTTAACATACGATTAAAAATGGCTTCATAGAAAAGCCAATTTGAGAAAATGATAATGGGAAAGCAGAGTTTCACTAGTGTGTCAGTGTATATAAACTTGTTTAATATTTCCTTTAACTAGACATCCAGCTAGTCAGGGGTGAGACCTAGAACTGAAGGAGGGAAAAAACAGCAGCTGCTGCTAGTAAAAGACAGTTAAGTTAAGGTTAGTGAGATTCTAAAATATCAGTGGGTTTATTGTGCTAGATGCCCATTTCGACATACAAATGATTGGAAGAGAAAGAATTACTTTTATCTAGGTCATGATGAAATATCATAGACAGTGGCATCGAGCACGCTCTCAGCAAGTTTGCTGATGACACCAAGCTGAGTGGTGCAGTCCATACATTAGAAGGAAGGAAAGCCATCCAGATGGACCTGGACAGGCTGGCAAAGTGGGCCCATGAAAACCTAATGAGGTTCAATAAGGACAAGTGCACGGTGCTGCACTTGGGTTGGGGAAATCTCAGGTATTTATACAAACAGGGGGAAGACCTCCTTGAGAGCAGCCCTGTGGAGAAGGACTTGGGGGTCCTGGTAGACGAGAAGCTGGACATGAGCCAGCAGCGTGTGCTTGCAGCCCAGAAGGCCAACTGTACTCTGAGCTGCATTAATAAAGGGGTGGCCAGCAGGGAGAGAGAGGTGATTATCCCCCACTACTCAGCTCTTGTGAGGCCCCATCTGGAGTACTGCACCCAGGCCTGGGGCCCCCAGGACAGGAAGGATGTGGAGCTCTTGGAGCGGGTCCAAAGGAGGGCTACTAGGATGACCAGAGGGCTGGAGCACGTCTCCTATGAGGAAAGGTTGAGGGAACTGGGATTGTTTAGCTTGGAGAAGGCTCCAGGGAGACCTCATTGTGGCCTTCCAGTACTTGAAGGGAGAATATAAACAGGAAGGGGAATGGCTGTTTACGAGGGTGGACAGCGATAGGACAAGGGGGAATGGTTTGAAACTGAGTCAGGGGATGTTTAGGTTGGATATTAGAAGAAGGTTTTTCCACAGAGAGGATGGTGATACACAGGAACAGGTTGCACAAGGAGGCTGTGGATGCCCCATCCCTGGGGGCATTCAAGACCAGGCTGGAAGTGGCTCTGGGCAGCGTGGTCTAGTGGTTGGCGACCCTGCACGTAGCAGGGGGGTTGAAACTTGACGATCATTGTGGTCCTTTTCAACCCAGGCCATTCTATGATTCTATGATCACTACATGCTCCAAATAATATATGTATTTAAGAGAAGAACAAGACAGTGGGGTAAGACAGGGACACAGCACTAAGACTGGAAGGAAAGTCAAGAACACATCTATATTTTATAAATCAGAAAGAGTATCTGTATTCTTTACAAAAATACTCACTAAACTTTTGATTTCACCTAATGGTTATCACCCGAATAAACAATATCTACACACATATTTCAGTATAATAACCCAAAGCTCTGAACCCAGCTCCCACATACCAACGGAAGCATATTTCAAGACAATTCCATATGTAATAGAAAACAAGTGGTAAAGGAAATACATGTCTCTTTGTGATCTGATTTACACATCAGCAGACATTTGCTGTATACATACATTTCAAAAAAAAACCCAAAAAACAAAAAACCACCCTTAGGAAATTAAACTTTTCTTAATGGGGATGTGCTAAACAAAGACTTTGACTCAAGAAGAAAATGAGTTGTGACGAATAAACATCTATTATCAAGCCTATCAGTTTCCAAACCAATACTAAATTACAGCACCATGTTAAAGAAACACCAGTCATGATTAAAAAAGAAAATAATGATGACAGCAAAAATTAAAAGGCAACTTTTGATTTATTTTACTGCAGAGAATCACTCAAATGTGAGGTGGCTGAGAGTGAAGTAAGTTTCAGATTTCTCCATTCTCCGAGGGGAGACCTGAGATTAGCAATGGTTGTCCTTCAGAAACACATCATACAGAAAAGCAAACCCCTCAGCAACACGGACCTGAAGATTTATTTAAGATCTTCTAAATCTTAGAATTCCATTTTATGCAGACATTAACAACAGACCACTGACACTGACATCAAATATTTGCACTGGCCTCAGTGAAATTATGCACAAGAATCATCAGAGAAATGCTTTACAAAAAGGATAGAAAAGTCTTACTCAAACTCAAGAAGATCCTTGTAGAACTTCTCAGGCAAGAAGTATAAGATAAAGCAGCATGTGGTGCCAAGACGTTAACAACCTTCAAAATTGAGTCAGGTTGAGGAGGTCAGACTACACATTTAACTGATAGCTGGGGATATCTTGTTGGCTTCTTAGATTTTATCCTATTTCTTTTTCTCCGGGTAGTTTACTTCAGGTTCACAAAAGGTACTGTATTATCAGGAATGGAGAACAAAGTCTCCTCTTTAGTCAAAGCACAAAACCCAATAGACGTGCTGTATCTCTGAGCTGAAGAAACCATATCATACAATTATATTTAATATCCATGTCTGCTGAGGCCACACATAGGAAACTAAATTCACTCCAGTGTTCTGGCTGTTTTCACCCACTCAAAGGGTGCTGAACAGCCTTACACCTCAGCTTATGTTTATTTTGCACCACTATAGTGATCAGTGAGACAGAATGTCTCAGTAAACCTGTCAGAAGGGGTTAATTATCATCACTGGGAACTGGGCCAATACCACCAGTTTTATTTCATATACGCCATCACACAAACATCGGATAGTAAATACTTCTGGGAACTAACCGCCTGGGCTGGAGTAAAACTGGTGAGCTGGAGGTAAAAAGCTCCATATTCTATTACTTATCCCCTGAGCTATAGAGTCCTCAGCTGGTAGTTCCATAAAGGTTCACACAGCCTTTTTTTTTCAATTTTTTTTTTCTTTTCCAAAGGCAGCAAAAACAGTTACAAGTTTAAAAATAATAATAACAACAAAAATCACACCTTCAAGAACAACCATATTTTTTCTTAAAATAATTTCTCTGAAAGTAGCAGACTGTACACATTTTACAAGAATAAACAAACTTCTCTAATATTTATCCACAAACTGGGAGTCAGAGATGACTAGTGCAAACTTCTGCTGACCAGCAGCATTTATTCTACAAACTTTGGGTATCCTAAGTGTTCCATTAGAGAAAAACAGGTATCTTCAATCAGTCTAATTTCTTTCTTGGGCATGTTTTGTTTCCAGGCATGAATGCTACTTGGTGAAATTTCCCCCTCATAAGGAAGATAGAAAAGACTGGTGGAAGTGGCAAATAATATTTGGTTTAAGCTAGCAGGAGGAAGAGGAATACCAAGAAAGGCAAAAATTGTTTCAGCTGTCTTCTGAGGAAAGCTCACAATATCTTCAAATTTGACCATCAGATAATTTGTTGGCAGCAAGTCTCCATTTATTCTCAGTGCTGCTGCTGTGTTTGCTAGCCATAAATGGGACAACACAGAAACAGCATTTGAATTAGAATTTGAAAATTCTTTTCTTAATGATTCATATTCAAAGGCATAGCCTTCATTGATACTACATTTTCCTTTACCATTTTCCCATTTAAACATTGCAGCTAAGCGTTGTGGAACCTTTTTCAAAGAGTAAAGGCTTGGCTTATTTTTGTACAGCATCGAATATATCCATGCCCGTGGATCTCTTACTACATATAATGCTCTCATTGATGGTCCTAGGATTTCCTGAAAGAAGGGAAGCTTTAATGTCCAGCTCCCACTACTTAAACTAAGCACCGTTCGTGCACTAGGATAATAAACAAGGTGTCTTCTCAATTCCCTAATATATTCAGCATCTTTTTCTTGACTCGCTCTTGCCCTGCTTCTTTGCTCCAACAGAGATTCTCTCTTTTTGGATCTTTTCTTTTTGTCCTTGTTTATGGCAGAATGCTGAGTAATTTTACTTCTGCTGGCTTCATATAACTGAATGTTTTGTAAATGCAATTTTGTGTCTCGAACTAGAGACTGGAGCCACCCCTTGAGAAGATGAAAATGCCCATTCTGAACATCAGAAGCCTTCCATTCACATGGATCTACAAAGGAATCAATTTCAAATTCACTCTCAGGAATTTCTAGATAGGCTGTAGGTATCCTCATGTATAGGAAGTCACTGCTGTTGAAGAACAGCTGTTTTAAAATTTCTGCACCAGAAGCAGGAAGTGAAGTAATTATAACATCTGGAAAAACAATGGAAGTCCCTTCTAATCGTTTGTCTTTATTGCCTTCATCGTGTTCTAGCCTTGTCAAGTCACTGCTCCATTTTGCACAGATTGGCTGAGTACACATGCTCCATACATCGACCAGTTCAGTAAGCCACAGTGTGATAACCAGTATCAGGATCCAACGCAACATTTTACTGAAAGATACGTAAAACCGCCACTGAAAGGCCAGTATGACTAAACTAACACCTAAAATTAACCCTGCAATTATGTTCACTTTGAATCCAAATGGCAAAACTACCCTATTATTTTTAATCAATTTTTCCACAGATTCAGTACCTAGACCAAATTTAGTCACTTTGTTTTCATGAACAACTTTGGCAAAACCACCAAATCCCAAGTAATCGAACCTAGCCTTTAAATTCTGATGATCAGTCACAACAGAAACAGTATTTTCTGTGCTGTTGACACTAAGTGATATCTGAAATCCAGACTTTACATTATCAATGAGCCTGCAGTTAGAAACATTGACATATGGGCCATAGAAAAGGTAAACAATCCTTGTAAGAGTGCTTTTCATTGGAAAGGTAACATTTACAAACTGAGTCCATCGCTTTTTGAATTCAGCAGCTTGTTCTGCCTCTTGTATCCTAGCAACAGGACTACTCCCATGATGATCAAACCAAAACATCTTGTAGTGGGCATCCCACACATCCATCATAGCTCCATTGTACTTGTTCTTAAATTTATAGGGTATATATTTAAAATCAATGTCAAGATTATGAAAAAAGGCACTGACTGAATTAACAGGAGAGTCTGCCTCCTTCTCAATGTGGTCTACTACTAACAAGGTCTGAGAATTTAGGAGCAGCAAAATGCGGTACACACTTTTCAATTTCATTGCTGATGTATAAGCAGACACTGCCTCCCCACTCACAAACATCATGTCTCCAGACTGGGAGGCTGTTATAATTTCCCCACTTGAGTCTCCAACCTCATGACCAATCCACTTCAGCCACTGGGCACATTCACCAAGCTGTCCCTCCCAAGGCTGGTTACACTGGCTCGTAGGAGATGGGGCAAACACCAAGACATTGTTCAGGTGGCTGAGCTTAGGTCCGTAGAGAGCCTCAGATACAAACACCTGCCCATTGGGAGCAAAAGTGAAAGAGTTCTGATCAGGATGCTCATGTCCAGGATTAAAACTTCTCCATCCATCAATCCAGGCATATGGTTGAAAGTGGACAATATCATAAACAGCCCGTCCACCCAGTTTTCCAGACTTGAAGGACACAAAGGTGTTTGTCTGACTGCTTGGCAATCCAGCCCCATAAGTAACAACTCCCCAGTTAGGAAACACGTGCATTTTAGCAGTGCCATAGTCAGGAGGTGGTTGAGGAGTGATTTCAGCAGAGTACCATATAAACTCTGTGTGCAGAGTGCTCCACCTCTGTGCAGTGGATGGTACCATTGGTCCATCTTTGGGTCTGTGTTTTCTAATTTGCTGTGCCAGCCAGTTGCCAGCTCCATTCTTCAGGACAAACTTATCCAAGAAAACCAGCTGACTCTCAGGACCATAAAACCAATTGTAATTAGAATCCGCTACACCCACAGTCCTTTGAAAGCCTGGTAATAGCGTGGCATAATAAAACCAAAAGTGCATTTTGAGCCAATTATTTTCCAAGTTGTTAATACCAAAGTGTCGCTGTGCCAGGAAAACATACTGTGTTATTGACTTAGCAGTGTAACTCCCATAAGCTACTCCCTCGTCCAGAGACCCATCCACAATGTGATTGAGCAGAAACATTGTTTTCTCCATCACATCAACAACAGCGTGTTTCCAAATATTTGCCTGAGATCCATCGTCCACACCAGTCACTAAAGCTCCAGTGAGCAAAGCGAGCATGTTGGTTGCTTGGTGATTGTGAAGAAGCTGCTTTCCCCAGGAACGAACCTTTGAGTACTCAAACATTTCCTTGCTTGCAGACCGTATCTTCTCCAGGTATTTTTGTCTTCTCACATCTTCCAGTGAATTATAGAGGAAGTCATAAGCAGTGGCAAATCCCGTTAGGGAGTGGCCAAGTGGCACTTCATCACCAGGCGCACTCTCAACCAACCAGTTCTTGTAAGCAGCCATTCTGTCCATATACTCCACAGTAAAATCTAATGCAGCTTTATCTTCAGGGCACAACAAACAATAAAATGCTAGAGGTGGCAGATTATTACCATAAACTTCATTCCACTTTGCAGCAAAATCAACATATTTGGGTGGAGGTAGGTAGTACATGGGGTTGGATAACATAACCATCACCGCACTTCTGATGGTTCTGAATATATGTGAATGGCTTGTGTGAGCTTTCTGCCTCAGCACATGGACGTCTTCAGCATCGAAATACAAGCTTGGATGAAGAGATACTTTTTTCACCTTCTGCTCAGCACCAAGACTATCAAGTTTCTCTTTGTCATATTGATCTAGATTTTCCATAAAAGTCACCCAATCAGAGTAATTGCTTACAGATTCTTCAAAAGTGAAGACAGCAAACATCATTAATGCTAGAAATAAGGTATGCCCTGTAAGCATCAGAGCCATGATCCATTAAGCAGCTCCTCTTCCCCAGGCATGCATTTCCTAACAAAACACAACATTCAGATATCAAGTTTTGATCCAGTCAGTATAAACATGAACATCTTAAGGCATTTTTTTTCTTAAGACGAAAGACTCAGTTTTACTGCACATTCTAACAGTTACTCAGATTACTTGTAATCTGAACTACGACACTGGAATAACAAGTCTGCCAAGAAATTAAATCTCAGGTGCCTTCTGTTCACACTTCTCTCAAATAGAACACCACAGCATGTATACTAAAATCAGTGAAAAAGTAAAATCCGAGATATGCATACAAATACAGGATGACAATACACAAGAAGAAAACAGAATGTTATGCCTTGATAACTTGAAAACCTCAATTTGAAAACAGGAATCAGAGCCACATGTTTTCTCCGTTAAAGTTTTCAATCAGGTAAAATTCCACTTCTAGAGCTGACCAAAAAAAGAAAAAAAAAAGAAAAAAAAAACCACTGATCACAAAAAATATATACAATTTATTCAAAACAATGTGGTGAATTTAATTATTTGGGGAATTTACAGCACTTGAAAAACAGACTCAAAAATGGAAGCTACTTTCTTCAGCCTCTCCCTTATCTCAGTTTGTATACACATTCTTTATCATCTTTCTCTCAGGACTCGTGGGAGAGTGGGAAGGGAAGGAAAAAAAAAAAGGCAGAAATCCTTCATCAGCTCCTTTAAATGAGTTTGTGGTGCTTTTAACCACTATTCCCCTCCATTAGTAAAAAGTTTGTCTGAATTAATAGTCAGGGAGTATCGACATATATTCAGGTCTTCTTTCATCTCATCTTCAGCCAATGATGCCCAAATTTTGCCTCAGTGATTCAGAGAATCCTGCTCCTTCCATTACGAAGCAAAATGAAAACATATGAAAGGAGCTGAAAGCCAATGCTTTTCTGCTAAAAGAGCAGTTTTGGTTTTCCTTCCACTTTGCATGTTGGTTCTTTCTGTGGAAACACAAACAGAAGTCCTCTGAAGCCGTGCAGGTGTCAGAACACAGACCATTCAGTCACGGGGAATTGATGTAATGTTTTTAGGGAAGTTGAGGGTTAATACATTTTTTTCTCTTTTCCCAAATAAATTAAAAACAAAAGGGGCATTTTCAAAATTCCACAACATTTCCCTTCGACAAAATGGAAATTCAGACTGGAGACCTCAACTCTCGTTATTTCATTTTTCCCTGCACGACACAGGGCACATTTTCCCGTCACGCTGCCACAAGCTACCGAGAACACTCCACTAAAAGCCAGCGGAGCTCCCATCCCCAGCAAACCACCACGGGGCCGGGATGCCCGCCGGGATCCGGCCGCCCCCGCCCGCGACAGCCCCGCGGCCGCCCGCTGCGCCAGGCCGCGGCCAGCAGAGGGCGCCCGCCGCCGGCCGGGCCGCGCCACCGCCCCGGGGCCGCACAACTTGAGCAAGTTTGGGCGGTAGGCGCGGGCGCTCTGTTCGGCCCGGCTCCTCGAGTCTGCCCCCGCGCGGCTTCACCCCGACTTACCCACGGCGCTGTCCGTGCGGGCGGCCGCCGAGCCAGTCCCTGCGCCGGGGGCGGCGAGGTGCTGCACCGTCTCCTCTCGGCTCAGCCGCGGCCCGTTCCGCCTCGCCGCTACTTTTCACCCGGGCTGGCCGCAACTTCGGGGCTGAGCCTCCTCCGGCGGCTCGCGGAGCGCTGCGGGGAGCGGCGGACTGCCGGCGAACAAGCGGAGCGGCGGCGATGTCGCTGCGGTTGGAAGGCGGAGGCGCGCTCGGCGGAGCCCTCCCGCGGAGCAGGAATCCGCTGGCCCTCCACGGCGGGTGCACCCCCGGCTCCGCCGGCGCTCCCAGATGCTCTCTTCCCTGCGACTGCGTGAGGCGGCCGCCGCGCCCAGCCCAACCCAGCCCGCGCCACCGCGATGCCACCGCCGCCCCTACGCCTCGGCAGCGGGCTGCCGGCGGAGAGGAGCGCGGCGGGCGCGCCCGGGGGCAGGGCCGGGGCCCGCGCGGGGGGGGGCTGGGCCCGGGAGCGGCGGATGGTGGGGGGAGGCGGGGCCGGGCGGCTCCCCCGAGTCCACGGGGAGGGAGGGCTCGTGTTGGGGGAGCAGGTGGGTAGGAGGGCGGGGGGAGCCGTCTGATGTGCAGCTCGCAACTTTATGAGGGAGAAATAATTGCGTAAAAGTGCCTCAGGAAGCACGGGGATGCGCAGCATCCGCCTGTTGGAGGGGTCCCGCGTTTTACAAGTACCTCCCGGCACAGGCGGTTTATTTTATGCGAGGCACTAAAAATGGCTCTCCTTCAGCTTGAGCAAAAGGCTTCTGAAGTACGGCATAAAACCGTAATGGCACGTAGAAAACCTTTGCCCCGCAACTCGCGGTGCGGGGCCCGCAGATTCTGCTGGGCAGCGCTGCTTGGTGCCCGTGCTTCAGAGCGATAACGCTGCTGTGGGGCTCGCAGCGCAGCTCCGCGCTGCTGGTGGCGGCCTGCCGAGCCTTCGGGTTCTGTCACCCGCACGGTGCCGTGCCAGCCCTGCTCCGGTAGGCTGTACTTTCTAGGAAAAGTGATATTTTTGATATGTTGCCAATTACTGGGTTTATAAACCGTAGTTCAAAGGATGTGTGCTTTCATTAGCCTGAGAGCTTCTTCTTCTTCACCACTTCTTCCAAGGCATAACCCCGATTCTTAACTTTTCTTCCCACAAAGTCTTAGCTATAAATTAGGCAGATCAAAGAATACTTAAAAGTGCAACTGTGTTTTCTGTTTTGAAATGAATACATAATGGCCATAATGGTGGCGATTCTGTTTCCTTGTGCCACGGAGAGCACCTTAGAAGGCTTGCAATATTAAATTACGCACATCGGTGATAAACTACATCTGGCATCATCCGAATCCTTCAGACGTGACTTTAGCTTAGGAGAAAAATCTACCGATTATTGCCTAGATCTTATCTTTCCATCAGAAGAAATTTACATAATGACCAAAGATCAGAATATATTTCCCTGACCTTGAAACAGCAAAGATTCTGCCATTTCATGCTAACTACTGAGGAAGTTATTACAGGAGGAGAGGAAAGGTAAAACTAAATTAGGAACAGAGTCTGCTTTACTCTTTAAGTTAGTAGAAACATTGAGACACACTACAAGTGGAAACATCCAAGCCCTTTTTCCCTTTGTTCCCATTATATCTCTCATTGTATCTGTTATGGTTTTTGTTGTTTTTTTTTTTTTTCCTTTTCTTTTTCCCTCTCCAAGGCTGACCCATTCTGCAACATATTAAGTCTCAGAGAATGACTTTTGGAAATTGTCAGGTAATCCCATGGAGCAGAAAATGCGAAGGACTTCTGTTAGGTTAAAACCAGAATAAAGCTCTCGCAAGATCCCTTCTCACTCTGTGGAATCTGTGCTGAGATTTTTACATTAACAGTATTGAATTTCAGTGTGATACTTATAGAGAAACATGAAAAAATGAATTACTGACTGCCCCATATATTCAGAAATGATACCATTTTGACAGTCTTCTTTAAAAGGCAGTGAAGGCATTTGTAAGGCATTAGATTTTTTTTTTTTTTTCTGTTGAATCTCTTTCACAGAGTCAGAGATGTTGCACTGGCAGAATAATTAAGACTAATTTTCTGCTAAACAAATGGCAAAGCAAGAATATAATTAACAAAGTATAATTTCATCAAGTGGAATCTTCTTACTTTCTGCCTTTTTCAAAAGAAAAAATGCAGTTGTTTTACTGCTGTTGGGATAGCAGGAAAGCATTCTTACCTGATAAACTTGCAGGAGACTCTGTTACATAATTAGAATCATTTATGTATACAGAAATGGCTTTACTGCTTCCATTTTCAAAGTTCAGCTTTCACTGTGTTGTTCATTAGTTTTACAAGATGTCCTTGAAGGCTTGGGAGCAGCCGTAAATGAAGAGCCTCTCGTAGCCACTCAGTACTTTGTGGGAATGTTCAACTGAGAACCTTCCAGCTTGCTTGGGCAGGTGTTTTGAGGGTAAAATAATGAAAGACAGAGAAATATGAGAAAATAACAAATGTGTTGCAACTAATATTCAATTATTTTTTCTGTTAGCAATTTCCAACAGGCAGCAGACACGCATAATTACTACACTACAACTGAAAGACAGGGGAAAAAAAAAAGAAAGAAACACAAAGCAGAAACTCATGAATCCAAGAGAAATAATTAAGTGTACTAAACTTCAGAGAAACTGGTTTAAGGTAATTACGAATAGTGACCATGAGTTGTAAGCAACTCTTTTCCATGAAATGAGCCTGAAAAAGCATTCTGCTATAGCTGGTGGCATAGTGCCATTTGAGGAATGATCAGTAAAATCAGGGTCACATTCAGAACAATTGTTAAATGTGAAAGCAAATTACTTTTTTGTTGTTGTTGTTTAGTAGAAACACTGAGCATCTGGCACCTAATTGCAGAATATTCTTTGCAGTATATTCTCGAAATTTCAAATATTCTTCATCTATGAAGAATGACTGTCATTCTTATCATGAAAAAATAAAAATAAAAATAAAATATCTACCAAGAAAATCAGTTTTGACACATGGGGAAGTGACCTTGCTATCATTTCTAGTTTTAGATATGACATTGGATCATTGTTGGAGATACGCTCTAGTGTACTGACTCAGGGATAGCATTCTGCCTGGATACCACCAACAACCATCTGAGTGATCTTGAAAATGCTAGCGCTGTTATCTTGCCTGAGAACAGGCCAAGTGCTAACAGATGAATGAAGAGTAGGATATTTGGCTGGACTACAACTAAATATTTGGCATCGTCAAAGAGCATAATAACAATACAAAAGTTTATAAATGAATGAGATGCTGCTATCAAATATGAAAATTTGATCTATATACATGAAAATTGCCAAGTAGCTTAGGTAGGATCCGAACTGAGGTAATAAGATGTGTGATAATGGTGGACTCTTAAAACTTCTACCTAATTCCTCAGGTAGTAAACGTACATAAACTCCTAAATTTAAAGTCAAAATCATGTTAATTTTCATTAATATAATCACACAGAGAAACATACACACATAAATGAATTAACTGCATTAGAAAGGAGTAGAACTCCCTGCCATAGCTCACACATTCTCCAGCAAATGGATATTGGAATGAAGTGCCTTCCCAGGACAGGGATCAGTTCTTCATATCCATCTCAGCTGTACTATATCCAAGTCCACTTTCTTTCTGTGTAACCACACATAGCTGAAACATAATTAAAAGCAACAGTACCAGCTAATCTGGCATTTTTGGAGGGAGAAATCTGAAGTTGCTGATGAAAATTTATGAATGTAAACTGTATAAACAGTTTACACATCTAAATTCCAATGTTGTAGGATTTGAGGAGAAACAGGCTGTAGATTACACACACACACACGCACACACACACACAAAAAAAAAAAAAGAAGAAGAAGAAGCAAAACAGCATGTGGTGATACTGTTCTAACAGGTCATTTTTGTATCTATTTATATTAAAATGTATTTCATAGAATCATGGAGTCAGATAATAGCTTAGATTGGAAGGAACCTTTAAGACTATCCAGTTCCAACCCTCCTACCATGGGCAGAGCTACCACCTACCAGATCAGGCTGCCCAGGGATTCATCCAACCTGATCTTGAATGCTTCTAATGACTGGACATTCACAGCTTCTCTGGGCAGCCTGTGCCAGTGCCTCACCACCCTCTGAGTAAGGAACTTCTTCCTAACAACTAACCACAATCTCCTCTCTATTAGTCCTGTCATTCCTTGTCCTGTTGCTACCGCCTCCTCCTCATTCTATCACTATCAGATCATGCAAAAAGTTGGGCCACCTCCTACGTTCAATCTCCTTTCAAATACTGGAAGGCCACAGTGAGATCTCCCTGGAGCCTTCTTTAAGCTAAACAAGCCCAACTCCCTCAGCCTTTCTTCATAGTAGACGTGCTCCAGCCCTCTCATCATCTTTTTGGCCCTTCTTTGGATCTGCTCCAACAGTTCCACACCCTTCCTGTGCTGAATGCCCAGGCCTGGATGCAGTACTCCAGATGGAACCTCATGAGGGCAGAGTAGGGGGGACAATCACCTCCCTCCCCATTCTTGCCACCCCTCTTTTGATGCAGTTCAGGATGATACTGGCCTTCTCGGCTGCAAGTGCATACCGATGGTTCATGTCCACTTTTCATATTTACTTAACAGTTGTAACTAAGCAAAAGCAACAACAACAAAACACAAGCAGTAGTAATAATAGTAATAATAATAATAATAATAATAAGCAAAACCAAGAATATTCTGATTTTATTAAAACTAAGTAATAACATAGGTATGCTTATTATTAACAAGCAGAACAGAAACAAGGAAGGTTACCATTTTCGATGGTTGTGGTGGGTTTGTTGTTTTTCTGTGTTGCAGCATCTTTCAGTTGGAGTTCTCCAGCACTGCAAGACAGAGCATCACTCCAGCCTGGTGTCACTGTCGGCAGAGAGATGCAGGATGGTGCTACTGCCAAAAGTGCTGCACTCTTTCTCTGTCCTAGCTGTGTGCTCCTGCCAGCCCGTTTGTGTTTCAAGAGTTGGCAGCCTCATTGCTAGTAATTGCTTGTGCAGACACAACAGAGTTGCGCTGTTTTGGGCTAGCTTAAGTAGATTGTGAAACTGCATTTTACAAATGCCAGCTGTTTGGAGGGGTAATTTTAAGTCCATTCGTAACTATCTCAGACACTGCATATGAAGTAAACAAAACTGTTTATACTTACTTCAGTGATGTTTTTTATCAAACAGTCTTTAGTGGAAGTGGTTTAAATATGTGAAGAATGGCATTGTATACAGCATTGAGACCTCAGGATGATTTGCAACAGCAGATCAGCACAACACTGCAAAATTTTAAGGATATCAAATTCATTGGAACAACATCTGTGCAGGGCTAGGTTGGTGCACATTTTTCACCATGGAAACTTGTCATCAACTGTAGAAATTATTGCCAGCAATATTGTATTTATGTAATCATTTGAGTATTCAAGGCTTGCTGATTGTATTTTGGCTGTTTTGTAATCCTTAAGTGATGCCTTATTTAAATAGAGTAGGTTGGCAAATTAATGATAACAGAACCAAAAGACTGAAAGAGGAAGGACTCTTCCTTGCCCCAGTGTCTGGACATTTCAGAAACTCTTAACATTAAATAAATTCTTGCCACCCCCTCAAACAAATAAACAAACAAACAAAACAAAACAAAAACAACACCCTTTACTTGGCATTAAGCTTTGAAGCAGCATATGATATATTCACCAGACATGCGAATGATCAAATATATGCTTCTCTAGTGCAGAGAGCTTAACATCAGAATTTTGTGAGACAAATAATTTTTATGTAATATTGCTATGATGTTTTACACATGGATTACAAACAGAGGTCATGCATGGAGAATCAATGCATGGGGACCTACCTATCCCTTGGTTCTGATATCACAAATCCAAGATTTTTTATTTTAGCAGAGGTATATCAGCTGTAACTTTGCAATCCTCATATCGTCAGTCTGCTGAAAATTCAGTGATGCACATAGCTTTTTTATTCTTTCTCCTGTCTTTGTAAGCCTTAGATCTGGGCCTAAATCACAATACCCTTTCACTGGTCACCTTCCACTAGCAGGATATAGTATGCTTGTTTGTTAGCAACTACAAATTAGAATTAGCTTAAAGAGATTTTTAAATATATGGCCCATCCCATGAGGAATATAAGTGAAAAATGTTTGTGCTGGACAAGCAGAACCTACAGAGTAGCAATTAAATCATAAGACTGAAAATAAAAACTATTATGATCTACACATTTGTCTCCAAATTATATGATTAAGGAGATACTAAATTAGTCATTATAGTGAAAGAATACAACTACAAATCTTAACTAAGCATATTTGTTGTAGTTCTATTCATTATACTAATGTACGAGCTTATATTTAGCAGTTTTAGAAGCATTAAAAAAACTGTAAAGCTTCAGATTACAGCCCATATGGGTATGCTGAGGTTGGCAGCAGTGATTAATAATATCTTCTGGTTTTGCTTTTTATAAACCAAACAATATTTAAGACAGCCATTAAGATGATTTAGATCACAAAGAATTCGAACACTGCACTTACTTGAACAAAGATTACTGCATTAAAAGGAGTGTGGGCCGGAGTAACATGTATTAGTTCACTCTTTATCTCAGTGAAACAGGTAAACTCTCAGGTTAAAGTGGAACATCACAGTTTGCAGCAGAATGCTTTGAATTTACATAATACTTAACCCATTCTACCTAAATATTCCTAAATGATTTGCTGTCAGTGAAGGCCACATTCATCCAACTTAGTGGTGTATCTTACTTTGCACAGTCTTATTAGATTTAATACAACTGCTAGGAAGTACTACTAAATGGAGAGATGTGGCTCTACAAGTGCTTTAAACTAACATTAATGAGGGCTACTTGGAAAGTAGCCTTTTTTTCATGTGCAATTGTTTATACCCATCTCCTCTTTTTTTTTTTTTTTTTCTTTCTTTTTTTATTTTTTCCAGGATAAGGCTCTATCACAACTGGAAAACATAAAATCACAGCATCTCAGCTGACAAAATGAAGATTATGTCCCAGCTTTATAGTTCTCTTTAGTTTAGTTCACCTGAAATGGTACATATCTGGAAGCAGGAATTAACAAAAAACACTCCTTTCTGAGTCTACTTAACATTAACAGCCTTTGTGAAGCTGACTGAATCCTTCCATACCTAATTGTCTGTTTTTTGTGTTTTGGGGTTTTGTTTTGTTTTTGTTTTGTTTTGTTTGTTTGTTTTTTTGTCTGAATGAGGAGAAGTTTAAAATCCCTAATATTTTAACTATTTTATAAAACTGTAACAATTTGAGAACAGGGAACCTAGAAATTATGGAAGTATAAACTATTGAGGCTTTTAAAGTAAGAACTCATTATTGCCAATATTTGTCAAAGTTACATTTTAGAGTTGTAAAATGTGTTTGTAAAGTTACATTCCCAAGCAGGTCAATTTTAATATTTAATTTGATAAATATTGAATATATTGTCACTGGCCTCTTTTAATTCATGTGAGAAAAGTGATGCAGAAATATTAAGTTCCTAACAATAACCCAGTGTATTTGAATTACTTAGTCTGAATTATAGGTAATACAGTGAACTCTTTTGTTTTTTGCTTTTTTTTTTTTTTCTTTGGAGTTTGTGTTCAGTTCTTTTGAATTTAACCCAGATTTTTCTAAAAGCTGAATTTTGGGAAGGTTCCACTTCTATTACGGTTTTGCCTGATAATGAAAGTGTCTTCTCCATCTGTACTTTGTTATTCTGAGTGCCTTTGCTGTCATTATCTTTCAGTTGTAAATGTTGCCAGAGAGATTGGTTATGTCTGTACAACACAGTGTAGCACCACATGGTAGCTGTAACAACCTTAGCTGACTGGAATAGATAACATGCTCTATTAATGAAACTTCTCCTTCTGAAACCTAAGCTAATACATTCAAAATGAGCTTGAATAGTGCTTCGGGGCAGCAGATAGTTCTTAGCTGACCCATGTTGAAGTGAAGGCTCTATTTAAATTTTGGAGAGCTAAAATTAGGATGCAAGTTGATCGGTCTGTAGATCACTATACAGAGAGGTTATATTGGAGAGTTTATAAATTAATAGCATGAGGTATGAGATGATCAAATAGTTGGAACCTGAAGCTCAGAATTTAATGATGTTAAGTTATACATTATTAACACTGGTAATAATTAAGAATGGAAGAGCTTTTCAAATAATATGATGGATTCTCTCTAATTTGAAGTATTTAATTAAGACTGGATGCACCTCTCAAAAGATATTGTCAAACTTGTTAATATAGGAACTAACAAGAGAAATTCAAAAGTCTTAAACTCTTTGAATTTTTCATCACATCAGACATGGCATTCATTCATCTGGGAAAGTGGAAAAATACCATGGACATTTATAAAGGTCATGTAAATGGGTTTCTTATAGTGGCAATTAAATTGCTTTCTGTTCTGCTAACATAACAACTTTTGGAACCAGCTCAAGACCTCTCACCACATAGTCAAAAGTGAATGTTGCCATTCTAAGCTCAGGGAAGTAAGGCCGTTCCTTCAACTATAAACCACAGATAGATGAGGTAGGGCTGAACAAGGACAGCAGAATTTCACATCAGACTTACTGCCTTTTTCCTCTCCCCCAGTTCCACACACCAGAAATATCTAGCCCATGTACCCTGACCTTTTCACCAATTTTAGCCAACCAGAGTGGCTTTCCAGCAACATGGCATAGCTAGGGGAATGTAATTAAGCCGTCCGTTGTATTTTGCTACCTAGGCAACTGTTTCTTCTGCCTATGCCTGGAGTTGGCCCTGAGTACACTAGTGATTCATTTAACTATTGTGGACAATTCAGAATCCCACCTGAGTAACCATTACAAGGCCATTTTAAAAATCAACAATTCAAATACAGTATAAAAGACTTTGATTTGCTTATGAGGCTTTAAGAAGTAACAGATATATATACAGAGGTGTTGTGTATCAAATGGTAAATATATTTCTTTCATATACAGATAAATACAATGGATATCCTTGGCACGCATAAAAAGTGTCATTTTGATTCACAGGATTGATGTATTCCCAGAAAAATAAATTCACTCAAGTGAGCTTTCTGAGTAGTACTACTGAAAGGTAATAGCATGAACAAAAATATTCATCCATTTAATACAAGAGTCGTGCTGCAACAAATGCTTCAGAGAACATTTATGCAGTTAATGTATTTGTGATGTTTTGCATTTCCAGAAAACATGGCAATTGATAGATGTATTTTCTAACTGTCGACAAACATGAGACTTTTGGTTTAGAATTTTTTACCACATAAATAAATAAATAAATAGATATTCTGTCTCTATATGTAGATCCTTTGCAAGCTATTCACATGACAGCAGCAGCAAAGACAAAAAAGATCTCATCATAAACCAAAATGAGTTCAGTTGCCCGTACTGACCCATGCCAGTCCTACAAACGTGGAACTACCTCTGGGAGCCAAGAAGGCAGAAAATTGTTGCTAGCAAGCTCTGCACCCCTTCTTCATTCTCTCAAATCCACATAGTTTTGCAATGTAACCAGGAAACTAATCAAGTTCCAGTTATCCCAGAGTTCATTAGAATCATAAGAGACTTGTACTGCTGCTAAAAGTAACAAAGAAATTGCAGAGAATTGCTCAGAATTTTATTTTTCTTTGTTTTTCTTTTTTTCTGTCAATTCTCTGTAAAAATGATTTATTTATATCATAGAATCATAGAATTGTAGAATCATTAAGATGGAAAAGTCTTCTACGATCATCCAGTCCAACTGTTAACCAACAACCAATGTTATCCACTAAAATATGTTCCTTAGTATCACATTTCCACATTTCTTTTACATCCCTAGGGATGGTGACGCAACCACCTCCCTGGGCACCTGTTCCAGGGCCTAACCACTCTTTTGCAGAAGTTTTTCCTTATATCCAGCCTAAGCCTTCCTTGGTATGTCTTGAAGCCATTTCCTCTCGTTCTGTCACTAGTCACATGGAAGAAGAGGCTAACACCCACCCCACCACAACCACTTTTCAGGTAGTTGTAAGGGCAATAAGATCTCCTCTAAGCCTCTTCTTCCCCAGATTGATCAATCCCAGTTTCCTTAGCCTCTCCTCATATGAACTTGTGTTCCAGACCCCTCACCAGATTCATTGCCCTTCTCTGGACATGTTCCAGGGCCTTGATGTCTTGTAATTAGGGGCCCAAAGCTGAACACAGTACTCAAAATGCAGCCTCACCAGAGATGAGAACAGGAGAACAATCACCTCCTTGGTCCTGTTGGCAACATTATTTCTGATACAAGCCAGGATGCCATTGGCCTTTTTGGATCCCTGGGCACACTGCTGGCTTATGTTCAGCTGAGCATCAACCAACACCCCCAGGTTCTTTTCCTCTGTACATTTTACCCTAAGTCTGCAACTCTGCAGGGAGTTGTTTTGACCAAAGTGCAGGACCTGGCACTTCGTCTTGTTCAAATTCATCCCATTGGCCTCAGCCCAGCTATCGAGCCTGTCCAGATCCCTTTGTAAGGCTTTTCTACCTCAGAGAGATCAACAGTTTCCCCCAACTTGATGTCATCTGCAAACTTTCCGAGGGTGCACTCAATCCCCTCATCCAGATCATCAATAAAGATATTAAACAGGATGGAAATGCAATTTTTCTTTAGGCAAAGTTAGGATGCTTGAGAACATTAGACAGAACAAACTGAACAAAAAATGTTGAGATTATTTATTTATTTATTTACAGAATGAAAACAGCTGTTGCTAAGATAATTAAAAATCAAAAGATTTGCTTTCAAATGTTAAAACACAGAACAACAATCAACAGGAAAAAAAAAGTTTGAAGTATCATCAGTGAAAAAAAAATCAAGTATTTCAGATATTAAGCTACTGAAATATTTCCTTCCAAGTCTGATGATGGCCTACAAAAGGCATGGGCTGCTCACCCTCCACTCTTCTCACTGAAAATCTCCAGGGGGGGGAAAAAAAAAAAGGTAAAAAGAAAAGTGAATGGGGGAGTTAGTGCTCATAGAGAACTCATCTGATCCTCTTATTTAAAGTTACATGTGTACCCTAAGTTTTTAGAATAAGTTAAACTGTGTCCTTTAAGCAGTTGTTTCTCTCCCAGCTACAGAAGTCTAGATAACAAGTCAAAGATATAGGTGACTGTTTTAGATATATCAGTGCAGACAGAGGTGAATCCAATGTCTGATATGCAGTCCAGTGCTATTTAAAGTCAAGAGGAGTGTACTGACTTCTTCTCAAACATTACATTAACATTTATATCATAAACGGTAAATTAAATTAATGCCTGTTTATGTCTTATAATATTGCAATTTGTGATGCACAAAATATCCTTTAAGAGCATTTGTGCAAGAGATAAAAGCAAGTTCATAACAGTGAGATTTGTACAGCATCAAAGATTTGTTGAAATAATGTGGTGCATCATCCATATTCTGTGCAATAATTTAAAGGCTTTCTTGAAATGCTTCTGCAAATTTATTCTAAAAATGATACATGGAAAGAAATATCCTTCTATAAAGTTGTTTATTTTCATCCCAATAATAACATCATGCTGCAGTTTAAGAATTGTGATGAAATAATATATGACAAATAACATCATCATTTCAAACTCAGCTTTATTTGGGGTTGTGAAAACCATTTGTTGTATATCTCCTGTTGACAACTCAATAAATATATGTGGGGAATAGGCAGAAGGGAAAAACGAGACAGAGAGGGCAGAAATGTTGAAAAAGATTCATTAACTAAAAGAAATGTCTAGCTGTAAGAAAAAATAGATTAAAAATATGTTATACAACAAACCTGAATAACTTAATCTGTATCAGTTGATTAATGACAAAATGCTGTTTTGTTCATGATTGTGTAGGTAACAAATCTGCATTAGATGTGGATTTTTTGAAATTGAGAAGCAAGGCAAATGCTAGTTCTAGCCCACAGCTTCTCCAAAAGTAGTTTTCTGTTAGCGTCACTTTCAAGTTGAGTGCCACTCAGTGAAGGGAAAGTGACGTAGCATATTCTTCTGGAATGGAAAGAAGCTGAAAAACCTCAGTCAACACAGTATCAATTATATACACTGACTTTTTCCATCAGCACTCTGAACAGCAGCTCACTTCTCCAAATCTTATTCTGAAATTCTAACCAAATTGCAAAAGGAAACAATGTTTGCTATAATGTTACAAAAGCAAATTACAGTGGATTATTCAGGTTGTTTCAATTTGTAATCCCCAGTTATCACAGAATGTTTAAGCGTGGAAGGGACCTCTGGGTCCACCTAGTTCAACCTCCCTGCATAAACAGGGCCACTTAAAACAGGAGGCCCAGAAAACTTCTGAAGATCTCCAAGGAGGAGACCCCACAGCCTCTGGGAAGCCTGCGCCAGTGCTCCATCGCCTGCACAGCACAGGAGTGCTGCCTGCTGTTCAGATGGGGAATTTCCTATGTTCCAGTTTGTGCTCATGACCTCTTGTCTTGTCACTGGGCACCACTGACAAGGGCCTGGGTGTGTTCTCTTCACACCCTTGCCTTAGGTATTTACTGATCTCTCCAAGTTTTCTCTTCTCCTCAAACAGTCCCAGCTGTCACAGCTTCTCCTCGTAGCAGAGGGACATCAGTCCCTTCCTCATCTTTGTGGCCCTTCAATGGACTCTCTCCAGTGTGTATGTGCCTCTCTTGTTGAGCACTGGGAAGCTCAGAATAGTGTTCCAGTGCTGAGTAGAGAGGAAGGAGGCTGTAATGTAGGTACTTTTTTTCTGTAAGCATTCACTAACTAATCAACAATTACACATTTGAATTTGAAACTTACTAATTTAACACAGAAATTCATCAGCCTCTTCTGATTGAAATAATGGATTCATTTCCAGAGGATTTGTACTATGTGTAAATCAGAGTTCAAAACCAAGTTCCTTTCTGTCTTAAGATTTATACTTCTGAGAGATTTCTCCAGATATCATAGCAAAACCATCAGCAAGAATATTAAAGCAATTTACAGCAATTTCCTAATTATTTTATACAGATTATTTTCTTGCCATTCCAATTGGAATATTGAAGGATATGTCCAAGCATTTTCATCAAATTTATGATTTCCTCATGTCTATCCTTCTCTCTTTCTCCCTCTCTCTCTCTTTTTGTTTTTAATTGGAGTTGAATTTCTCCCCATCCTCCGTTTGCTCCAAACTGCAACTTGAAGTAATTCAGATAAGACATGTTAATATAGCAACAAGAAGAGGCCATAACAACAGGAAAACACCACCAACAATAAAAGAGAGATAATGAGATACCTTTTTTTTTTTTTTTTTTTTTTTCTCAAATGAGCACCTCTCAGGAAATATACATTTCAATATATTGAATATATTACATGTATATATATGTATTATAATATATATATATATAATATACTATGTATAATATTATATATATTGAATATATTACATGTATATATCATACAATACATTTTTCCTATCACAGTTTTCTCTCTGATTAACCTAGGTCACTTACTTTGAAATTACCCGGTCTAGTTCATGTATTTGGTAACATATGCCTAAAATATTCTCCAATATGCTGCACTCTGGGTGTCTCAGAGCTGCCAGTGAGAGACCGCATACAAACAAAACTAAACGCAAGAGCAAAACAGTGGCTTTAACAAGCATAAGGAAAATGGTAAGAAATGATGACAGCTAAAATGCTCAATTTTAAGAGAAAGAAAATAGTTTAAGAATTCACCTAGCATGGAAACTTCCTTTTATTTGTTCCTTTCTATCATTCTCTTTTCCTTTTTTTTTTTTTTTTTTCCTCTCTGCTCTTGACACTAGAGAGAAACAATGCTGGGGCACAGTGAGGAGATAAAGCAGTTTTTATTCCAATTTCATAGCTCTTACCTAACCTTTTTGTCTCCTGTTCCTCAAGGGTCCTATTTTCCAACATCCTAACATCTGCTTTTTGTTCCTTGACCTTATACTTTCCCTCTTTCCCTCCAGGCTATTCACTGATTTCCAACCCACTTCCTCCCCCTCTCTAGAGCATCAGCAGGGAGAAGTGCAGGTTAAGCAGAAGACAGAAACTCCCTGTTCATAGTGTTGATTTTTACTTGGCACCATAGACAAACTTCTGCCTGATGAACTTCCCTCTCTCATAACATTAAGTTACAAGAAGTTAACCAAAGAAGCCAAATGTGATGCAGTTTCAACTTGATATGTAAAAATTCATTTTTTTGACAGTGCTACTTTTGCTACTTTTTTTGTCCTGCTCACCGCAGATTTGGTCCAAGCTTATATCTCCCAAGTGACACACACACACGCTCTTGATACTGGAAAGGTATCATTGTCTCAGTTCTGATTAATTTCTTTCCTTTGCTCAAAATAAAGGAAGTCATAGAGTTACACTATTTTTTTTTTTTTTTTTGGTCAAGAAAACATTGATTTTATTTTAAGAAATAAATACTGTTTTAACTTAAAATACACAATAAAAGACAGCCTGCTGCAGACAGCTGATACAGAAACCTCTTAGTACAGTAGTTTAAGTTTAGTAGTTAGAAACAAATGTGCATAAAATCTTATTGATACTGTAACCTCACAACATCTAAATACAATGGAGATGTAAAACCATTTGTTTAATAAATTATTTTTAATACTACCACTCTTTCCATAGATCAAATTATATCTTAGTTTAATGTCAACCATCTTCAACAGCTGTGAGGATAAATCTGGGATTTGCTTTACTTTCATTTAGTTTTGTTTGTTTCTTTGTTTAAAGAGGGTACAAGAGAATAAAAACTGGCCTGTCCCCATATAGGAAAAACAAAATCATGCTAGATACTCTCATTTTCTTACAAGAGACAAAAATGAAAAAGAGAGGTTTCCCAAGATGTTATAGATCAGCTTTTGCTCATTTCAAGGTGATCACTTTCTACTTCACAGCATCTAATGGAAGAATAAGTGTGATTTACTTAAGACTGTTATTCAGAGTGCAGTTGTTAGCGGCAAATAACACATATATTAGCGTACATATTTTACAGTAGTAAGTTCTTACTCAATTTTTGCACCCAGGAGTACAAATGACAAACTAATGTATTTCATACTTTATTTAGTAAACAGGCAGATTTAGGCAGAATATTACAAGATAAAACAGATCAAAGCAAAAGCATTTAATTAGTTCCCTTCCCTTCCCTTCCCTTCCCTTCCCTTCCCTTCCCTTCCCTTCCCTTCCCTTCCCTTCCCTTCCCTTCCCTTCCCTTCCCTTCCCTTCCTGATGTTGTCCCTTTTAATGTACCTGACAAAGCAACATTTTCAGATTGTTTTTTTTTAATGTTTTCCTAAATAAAAAGAACTTGATAAACATAAATTAAACTCACAGTCAATGATTTCTGTGGCAGAAAGGTTTCTTCTAATCAAATTGTGTCTGCTTGAAAATCTTTTACAGGATATGAAAAACAATAATTTGTAGCTGAGAATTTTTTGCTTCAAGCTGTGAAATTATTATTATTATTTTAAATGAGAGAAGAAGCTCTTACTTAATAGTGATCAAAATAGTGTAAAAAACAGTCTATATGTAAGCAGTGCATGAGGTTTATACTTAAATCTGTATATTTGTACTTTGACAGGCAGATGGATGCTCAATACGCAGCTGGTTATTCATCTGAATACTGTGAGAATATCTAGGCATAAAACAGACAAAATACTATTTAAATCCCTTCAGGAGCATAAGTACTTGTTTAATGGTCACCTAGAAATGAAATATCATTGGCCATCCTTTGAGTAAATGCAACTTAATTGGTAACAAGCCAGATATAACCAAATGATAAAATTTTCAAAATCTAGCTAGTAAGGCAATCAGAAACTCCCATTAAAGGTGAATGACTACAACTGTATTGAGCTTTAGAAATTGCAAGACCAAGTTTAAGATCCAAACAAATTTAAGTTGTGACCACTGGCACTATATTGTGTTGCAATGCTGTCAATAAATTAATATTTATGAAGGTTGTTTTAAGGTGTGTATCTCAGTTTCTTCAAGAGCTCTGGAAAGTCATTTTCAACTCTGCTGTTGCTTTTGAAGAAACAGAGTAAGGAGCATCTGCTGTGCTCAGGCAACATTAGTAGCAGCATTCACCACTCTCATGGCAATCATTGCGGATATCCATGACAATGTCCTTAGTAATCCATTCTCAAGTGGCTACAGGAGAAGTAAGCTTGAGACTCCAGGGATATTTTCTCAGATTCCAGATCAGAGCAAACCTCAGTTCTCTTCTTGTTCTCAGCACTTTAACTATTCTGTGGCAGAAGCAGCAAAATTCAATGTTGCCTGCCCTGCTGAGAATTCATAGGCTGCTTTGTCTCAGTGCTAAAATACATTCACAAAGAATAGAACCAGTGCATAATGAGTCTTTCTAATCGTGCCCTTGCCCTTCACTTCTGATAGCTCTCAGAAGTGTGAAAAGTACTAACACATAAACAGCTTTCAATAATTTATTTGTTTACAGTGAATAAAAGTAATAATGCAGCATCTATCTGGGAAACATATATTACCTTTCTCCATTCATAAAATATTCCCAAAAGGTAAATTATACAAAAATAAAATGCAATTCAGCATTTATGCATCATATTATTACATTAATTAAACTGTAATGATAAGGCCTGCAGCAGTTCTGGGGGATTAATGGCCAGCTGGGACAGCTGGTGGCCCAAGGCTATTCTACAGGTCATTTATTCCTCCTAGTTATTAATTTCTCAGGATATGTTCCTGAGTCAAGGTCATTACTGATAGGTCACTTGTACAAAAATAAGCTGTAACCACCACAGACTCCACCTTGTTAAGCTTTCACTATTCCAGAACATTTCTTCAAAGCATGACATATACTTTAAGGCATGTTGTGACAGCTGATATTTAAAATGATAGGGAAACAACTACATAGATATATTTTTATACTCAGATTTGTTTTCATAGATAGAAGTTGACACAGCTATCTTCCTGCTAACACTGAGCAAAAGTGGAAAAAAGTCAAAATCCTGTATTGCATATTTTGCAATAAATTGTCTTGACCTTTTAATAATTTGAAAAGCTAGCAATTTATAAACTGATTAACAAAATTGTCACCTTTGAAAACAAACAAGAAAACCCACCAACTCATCTATTCCAATTATTTATTTTCTGGTTGCCTATCTTGCAAAGTCATCATGAAAATCAGTGATTGTTTTTTCTTTACTGTATATACACTTTATAATAAATATCAAAGTGAGCCCCTCATCCATGTGCAGTCATGAAGTCCACTATCAGAAATCTATACCAAATTTAGAAGAAGGCCAAGCAGTGTATATCATCCAAAAATTACAAAAATCTGATAAGCATACATCAAAGGTACCACTCTTTATGCCTAGCTGTCTCCACAGTTTTGTTTTTAATTATCTTGTCTTTGATAAAAAGATGACTTAAGTATTTTCACAAAGTTCCAATATCTACAGCCATTGTGATCTTTACTTGATAATATTTACAGTTTTTGTATCCTACTTGATGCTGTGTTAATCTTTGAAATGTAGACACAACTCTACGTGTGTTTTTTTTGTTGTTGTTGTTTGTTTTCTCAAGTAATCTAATCTGGAGCCTTTACATTATCAATTCCAAAGACTGTAATAACTTCCTATTTATTGCTGGATGTAAAGTATACATGAATTGGGATCTGTCTTTTCTCCTTCTTCCATGTTTTTGAAGTTATTTGTACACTGTTACAGCAGGGATGTCTGAGCCCTTCTGTGCTATCTGTACAAGTGGAAGCTCTGAGGAGCAAGATGACAAGATCTGTGAGCCAGCATTTATTAGCTCAGGCATACGGCCATGCAAACAAAGCCCTCTGAAGTTTCTAAGCTGAGCTCTTCTGTCTTCACAGACACTGTGAGCATACCAGATAGAATGGTCATGATCTGAGAACCTCTGCATCATCTGCTGCTCCTTAACACAAACTTGTGAAATTCCATTCCTACTAGGTAATAAAATTCAGTGATATTTAGATCTAGCTATCCAAAATGTTTTGGCAGAGCTCAAAACTCTTCAGCAGAGTCCACAAAGCTCGAATTGTTTTGGCTCCAGAATATACTAGTATTGGAGCTTGAAATTCAAGCAAAGTATTGAAATACTGTGGAGAGTCTTCCGTATTTGCTAGGTTTTTATCTTTATTTTATACACAAGCTTCTCATGCTATAAGTCCAAGTCACTGTAAAGGCAAAACTTTTCTTCTGTAAGATGATGTTATGCTCCAACAAACAAAGGGAAACAGTCAGATACTCTACTTTGATGTCATCCAGATCCAAACAGAGACAATCTTTGTATAAACAAATCTTTATCATTTCCTTGCCACCCTTTGGCACTGATATGTACATGTACTAGTGGAAGTTCTCAATTAGTATCTCATTTTTATTTTCCTGCTTTTTTTTTTTTTGTTGTTGTTGTTGTTGTTAAATCCCAAAATATTTTAAATATATATATATATGTTTTGGTTATAACATTTTTATATCATTTTAGATATTTTTGACTATTGCAAAAGTCAAATACTGGTGTGTTCATAATTTTCTCACTTAGTAATGTTTTTACAGTATTTTTGCTGGAGGTTGTATGTCCATCCATGTTTATTTTATTTTTTAATTAAAAGCAGATAGTTTTCCTTCTAATTATCCAGTGTTTTCTTTAATTATTATTTTTTTTATTTCATGTCTGCGTCTCTATGATGTCTAGCAGTGTTTTTCTGCTGGAAAGTGTCCAGCGGAGGGCCACAAAGATAGAGGGCCTGGATCACCTCTCTTATGAGGAAAGGCTGAGCAACCTGGGTCTGTTCAGCCTTGAGAAAAGAAGACTCAGAGGGGATTTGATTTAGCGGTGGGTTTTTAGTTAGGGTAGTATAGTTAGGTTGTGGTTGGACTCCATGATCTTTAAGGTCTTTTCCAACCTGAGCAATTCTATGATTCTATGAATGTCTATAAATATCCAAGGTGCAGTTTGCAAAGGGATGAGTCCAGACCCTTTCAGTGGTGTATGGTGATAGGACAAGGGGGAATGTCCGCAAATTGAAGCATAGGATATTCTGCACAAATGTGCATAAGAACTTCTTCACAGTCAAGGTGATGGAGCTCTGGAATGGGCTGCCCAAAGAGGTTGTGGAGTCTCCTTCTCTGGAGACATTCAACACTCGCCTGGACACCTACCTGTGCAACCTGGTCTAGGGAGCCTGCTTTGGCAGGGGGGTTGGACTAGATGATCTCAAAGGTCCCTTCCAGCCCCTACAATTCTGTGATTCTGTGCTGAGTCCACATTGGATGAGGACTATCATTTAGGTTCATATGATATTTCAGTGTACCCATGTTGTTCAATACATTTTTCTACTTAAGTTTTCACGATATGTTTTAATTCTCCCTCTAAAGCTTTCATTAGAAGTAAATTGAAAAGAAGCAACAGTCAGCATGTGGAAAGGTGGATTCAGCTTGCGTAAGGAGTAAACAACCTTTATCACTAAATTTCATGTACCCCTCTTGCATCCTGAGTTAAAGTGATATAAGTGGTGCATCATAAGGTGACATAAATCTGTAGGACTCATTGCCATCTTTCCTCACAAAATGGAAAGTGTTTGTTAAAGAGCAAGTACTGTACAAAGAGTCAAATAACCTGTCCTACATCTACTTACAAGCCTTCACAATGACACAGAATATCACTGCTTCCATCACTACTGAAAGGAATGGTGAAGGAACTCCTGCTATAACAAAATCTCTCTGGGTCACTTAGAGCAGCCATCTGTGCTCCTGCTTCCTGGAAAATAGAATGTGAGGGGCTTTTGGTACTTCCAAGAGAGACTGGGAGATAATTCTGATGTAAATCATACCCTCTAGTATAAATAGCACTCAATTTACTAACTTCAAAGAAAAGAAAAATAGCAGCCGAACAATCTCCATCATATCCTATAAGGATCAAACCACAAGCTCATTTATCGCACAGGCTTTTATCATATCAGATACATGACTAACTGTATTAGTTGACATCCATATACTGTCAAAGGACAAAAATGTTCTGCTTAAGCCAAAGGCAGTGAGCTCTTCCACATTATTGTTCCACAGCTCCTGGCTGTTTCTAAGACAGCATGCTGCTTTAGTTACACTGGTTTGCAAAATGGCCTTGCTCTTTGAGTGAGGATGCCTAGTTATTTTCCTCACATCTTTCAGATTATCTGAGATAAATTCAAGTGAAAGAAGGGCAATAACAAATATCCACCACTCATATCAAGCAAAACATCTTTACATGAAAAAAGATCCCATTAGAATCAGGGAAACCCTCCATATCATATCAGATGGAATAGATATAGTAATTATCACAGAAGAGGTCTTTACAGATAATTCTTTTATAATTGATAGGATTTCTTCCTAAGAAAAAAATTGTCTCTATTTTCCTTTTATGATTATAACATAAGCAAAACCAGAACAGACTATCTTCTTATTTGACCTTAAAGAACTGTTAATGATTTCTAAAAGGATATTATTTTAGAGACAATACTGGGGAGCCATTGGTTTCCAGATACAAAAATTGGTGTCAAAAATCCCATTTGTGCTAGATTTTTAATTTATCAAAGTAAAACAAAACAGCAAAACTAAAGTCTTAGAATTTATCATTTCTAAGTGATTGAGAAAGTATGCACAAGGTTTATATTTTCCTTTAATCTAGAGTTTACCAGCAGTGAATATCTGGAAACTATGAGAGGAGCCAAAGCCACTCATAAAGCAGCTGAAGATATTTACTTTGTCTTTGTGAAAATCACTGGCTACTTATCTGGGAAAAAAGCTGAGCTCAGATTCTGAAACTGCAATTTATAATGGAAAAAAGCATGAAGTAAACCCCCATTAAGAAAAATTGAATTCTGTCTTTCTTTCTAATATTTGTGTCTTTTCTAAAAATGTTTACAGTAGGAAATATTGTGAATACCAAACCAAACAAGAATCAATTAAACAAAATAAATAGAATAGGCGATATCAGCAAAATGCAAAAATATATGAAAGCTGCACGAAACAGGGGTAGAAATATTTAAGTTGATGGTGAACACCAGAAAATTGGAATTTGCAAGTTACCTAAAACTTCAATATTTTCTACCTTTCTGTGGCATTCCATTTAAAAGAATGAATCTCATTGTTCCAGATGTGCACAATAACTTGTTTTTTCTTTACTGTAGGTAGTCTGGGCATTGGGATTTGTACTAGCTCCTTCTCTCAAATCACATCAAATCACAGATTCCTTTGAGTGTGTGCAGAGGATATATTAAATATACAGAGTCCAGACACTGCTGTCAGTTGATTCTGGGGTAGTAGCCAAATCTCTGACATTGAAGATGCATTAATAGATCTCTGTACTGTGTTGAACATATGCTTCCCAACAGGCAGCATAGTACTGTTTACAGCCGAGAGATAGTGCAATTATTTGCAGAATTTTATTTTTGCCTGGAACAAAATGTAAAATCTGACCTGATACTTCCATTGACAACCAAAGGAATTCTCAAGTATCAGCTCTGTGATATACACATTAAAGCATCTTGACTTCCTTTATTTATTTCCCTTCACATTTGCCCCACATACTGAAGATTTTCAAATGTGTTCAAGAAACTGGAATTCAAATTTTCTGAAGGACTTGAGTAACATATTGCAAGGTTTAAGTAACTTAGAACAAATTAAATAATTTAAAATACAAAAGGAAAAACCTATCTGAAAAAGTAACATTCAGTATGCTTAACAAGAATAATATTGCAATCCTTATGGCCTGTAATTATGAAATCTGTGTTTCTAAAGTAAGGTCTTGACTCCCTATATATTGCAAATTAATGATATTTTTCTCCTCTGTTCTCTTTTTCATAGAGTTGTACATTTTGTTTTGTATTGTTTGAGTGTTTGTTCATTGTTATTTTTGCTTTTTTTTCATTTATTTGGTTGTTTGTTTCTTTGTTTGTTTATTTTTATTCCCTAATATGCCCAATAAAACCTGTGGTAGCTGTACCTGCCTAAGAAACCACTGCAGAAATAAAATACATCACCTGTTTTGCAGAATCTCTGTGGAGAATAATTTGTTTCAATGAAGTCTGTCCATGAAGAAAGAAGTATCTCACTTCATGATGTGTCTGACGATGTAATGTTTCAATAATGATTTACAGACTTCATCTGAAATCTGTAATCTTGATTTTGGCAAGAGGTGGAGAGTCCTGCTTTCTTTCAAAAATATCACAGTGAGATGGCTCTATTTTCTGAGGTTAAAAGCACTCATCCAGAATGTTTTGAAAGCTGACCTTAGTTCTTTTCTTTGTGTAAATAGATATAGATATGTACTTGTCACCTCTCGGGAGAATTTCTTAATCATCAAGGAACTCTCAAGCCCTTCTGCTCAAGTTTCATGGGACAATTTTAAGAAAGAGGAGAAAGAATGCCTCTCTAGTTTAAAAGTTAAAAAATTTACCCTTCAATATAAGAAATTTCAGTTTTAGTTCCTAGTCTAATGAATGTTATTGTGCACTGACATCTATTTAATCTAGAAGAGGGACAATTCTCAAGTACAAATATTTCACACATATTTTACAGATGGTAACCAGGATCTGGCATACCAGCTATGCTTGATTTTCTATCTCCTTCCAACAACAAGTACTAGCACAATTAACTGAAGCTCCTTTTTTATCTTTTGCTTTTGTATCATAGCATAGATATACTCCAGCCCATAAAAGGAATGAAGGCTTCCTTATTTTTCATGATAGGCTAAGAAGAAGAAGAAATTGATGGGCCAAGTGTTTCAGAAACTCTCACCTGAGTATGCACACTGAATATTCATACTGAAGGAATATGCACATTGCAAGTCTGATTTTCCTTAATGGCAAATTAAATCATGGCCTCATTCCATTTTAGTAATCAACAAGTGTCAGTAGGACTCCATCATCTTCTAGATCTCAACTAAACTGAGGTACTAAACATTATACTCTCAATAGTCTAATTTGACATCTGGTTGGAGAAATGGTTTTGTATCCTGAAATATAAGAAGAGTGCATCAGGGAATAACACTCCAAGACCAAGACTTAGATGTTCTTTTGGAGGCAGGATGTCCTGCCCAAATCCTCACTGAATGGTGATGTAAAGTGCATTCAATCAACTAACCTGACTGCAAGTTTTTTCTTTACTGTAGGTAGTCTGGGCATTATCTGCAGGAAAAAAAAGCTCAACAGCAGCAACTCAGATGCCATTATAACATATGTACTTATGTTAAGTATAACATAATTATATATGTACAGTAACCATGAAATTCGCACAAAAATAAATACAAATTCACTGTGCAGTCTTCCCTCCTTCACACCTCCTTCCCTCCTTCCTTATTTTTTCCTTTTAATAATAGTTTTGAATCAGAAGTCACATCCTCCACTGATTCTCTAGTTCTGGTATGCCTTCATTTTTGTACATCTGACACAACGAATGTTACTGGGAAAACCTTGATTTCAAGTTTCAGAAATGCGAAGGCTTAAAGCTTCCCAGCCATCTGCAAATTTATTGAAATCAATCATAATTCCTGCTCAGTGGTGATTTTAAGTGCTTTCAATGAATTTGCTACAAGCTGGCATATCCTCAGGAAAAAGGCTCAACAACAGCACCCCAGATGTCATTCTTGCTGCACTAACCTGTGGAAGATTACCATGCAAACCTTCCAGCAGGTCTGAATACACTTTAGCTCAGCTTGGCAAAATCGGAGACAACAGGACTAATTACCATAACAATATCAGTCTTGAAGACCATCTGCATATAAATAATTGCAATGTGCATGTACAGCATTTTTCCTTGGTCTTACATATAAGGCATGGGCTTATGGATGGTATTTCATCTCTGCCCTGGTCTTCAGTAGTGAAAAAATTATCAAAAGTAAGGTAATGGTTTGCAAAGGTAAATTAGGATTGTTTCAACATGGCAGCACACATAGACTTGGCAGTCCAAATGGAAGCTATTTGTCAGATGCATACTCCAAGTATAACTAACAGATCAAGCAATGTGTAAGGGAAAAGCTCTAGATCACAGGAGCACTCAGACACAAGTTTAAGGACTAAGTTCCTTATCATTTTTAAGAGTGAGGAAATTCTGTATATTGAGGGCTTCTGTCACTTCAGAAATCTTTGTGTAAATATGTTAACTTGTTTTCCAGTAGACTTGGGAACAGAAGAATATTTAACAAGGGTTAAATTACTGGAAATTTGTTTCAAGGGAAATGGTTATCTTCAGACTAGTGTATGTTCCTTGGGATCTGAGGTCCTCTTCCTTGACGTAGAGCAATGTCTAAATTTATTATGAACATTAGAAGATATTAATATCATAATGCAATTCTCAATATATTTTCTTGTCTACCTGTAGAAATTTCATTTAGAACTTTTCTTCTCCTGCTCACCATAGAATAATGATCACACTAATTAGAATTTAAAAAATAACTGACTATTGCCATTTTTTCCCTATCTTTCCATTTAAGCTTTTCTTTACAGCACCTGTATAAGAAGTATTGATTTAACTGACTTTATTTTAGCAGTTTGGAGTCTCTAAAGAATACTCCATCATTATCAGTTTCAGAATAGTTTTAAGAAGCTCTAGACATTGGAGAATTACTGACTCCTGGAATCACACTAAGTTTTACAAAGTCAAATAGACATCTACAGTGGGTTCCAGCCAATTTTCCAGGAGTATTTCTAAACTTAAAATGTATGATCTTATGATTTCATTACCAATTCCTGGTAAAAAGTCCATTTAAACCTAAAGTCTGTGTATAAACTCTCTTTTGGAAATATCTGCCTAATTTCTCTTGACACAGGAGTAGTTCTGGGGAGAGATTTCCTTACCAAGAATTCCTGACAAGTATTTTAAATATGATCCAAAAAGGTATGGCTGCCTTCATATCAAGTCATCCCTTTCAGCCCTGGAAAACACTGCCCTTCATGCTACTCATATAAAGGTCCATATGACAGGAAAAAAATGTCTATTATTGGTTTAAAATATTTTTAAGGCATTGTGAACAGGATGAAAAAAAAAATAAAACAAAAAACCAACTCTTACAGAAACAAGTGTACCACGTGTAAATCTATAAGCCCAAACCACAAGCAACACAATGATTTTGTAGCTCTCTGGCCTGGACAACTTTGGCTGTCTAAATGGGGAGTGAAGACATGAGTTGCTTTGTACCACTTTGTCTTCAAGATTAAGAATCTCTCTTTGGAGTGAAACTTCTGGTGGTACTGATGTGGTTTGATCCTATTTCTATCAGAACTAAGGAGCTCCCTTTATAAGATTTTGTTTTATCTAAGTATATTATTTTATTTAAATTAAAACAAGTGGTATGGCACAAATAAAATTACACCAATCTATCTTTTGTTGTTGCTTTGTGTGTGTGTGTGTGTGTGTAGAATTCAGATAAAAATTTATCATACAATAGTAAAAGTAATCAGTATTTCAGCCAGCCTTCTTTCTATTTCCTTCAATAAGTAAAAGAAGATAATTTTTTGTTTTCATTTAATTTTGACCTTTCTGTTCTCTTCCATAGAAATGGAAAGCTAGAATATACTATATATATACACTATACTCATAGTCTCCTGTAACAAAAAAAAAAAAAAAAAAAAAAAAAATTATCACATTTGATCAGGAGATACTTGTTATTATAGTTACCTTGTTTTTCTTGCTTAAACACATTTTAAAGGAACGATTGCTGAAAAGCACTCCTCTATTTATACATATGGGAGTTACAGAACCATAAAATATTCTCCAGACTATTATAATGAAATGAGAATACTTAAGAACATAAGCAGATTTACTCCCAAATAAATGTGTTGGGTATGGATGATCTAACCTATCTTCAATTCCTTGAAATTATTTTTCCTCAGAGTACATTTCAGCATCCAGTTCATCTGGTACTTTTATCAGAAAAACTTTTTCTCAATAAAATTTAGAATTTTTCACAATTTATTCTTAAAATCTCATACAATTTAATTTTCCTTTGACCTCTGGAGAGAAGTTCAGTTCTTCAAAATCTGTGGTCAGTTATGCTCAAGTGTTGAGATTCACCATGCATCTTTTCATTTTCTTTAGAATAAGGGGACCCATTCATTGTATTAATCAGTTTCCCTGTTGTATTCAGTCTATTGCATGTTTCTAAGACTGCCAACAGTTTTATGTCAGTAAATGTATACATATTTCTATAGCATGTTTCCCACATTGATAATGTTTCACTGAGAAGTAAGCTGTAATACCTATTTGGTGGATTCAAACTACTTTATTATTGTGTCTTCCTAATTGTGGATTAAAGTCTAATGGAGAAAAAATGAGTACAGAGATTATCACATCTAATGTTTCAACAATTTTTCTCTTTCTTTTTTTTTTTTTTCAGATTTATTATCTCTTTCCACCTTCATAATTGCACTTGTGCTGTATGTGACTGAAAAAATGTAATTAAACACTTTTCTTCTCTCCATTCTATTTAAGGGGTTAGGGCAAAAATCTCAATATGATATATGAATACTTGTAATTTATGACAATATGATCCTTTTTTTTTTTTCTCCAGCTTCCTCCGGTCTGAGGAACTTCCTCCACAGAAAGTACAAAAAATTATTTTCAAATTTCAAAAATTTTCTTTCAAAAAAAATTAATGTTAGTCCTTTATTATTTAATTAAGAGTAAGTTTCCATTTGCCAAATTGAACTGAAAAACAGAAAATAAAAACAAAGAACAACGGCAAAACAAAAACAAACCAAATCAAATCAAAAAGCAGAAACACCAGATCAAATGGATGAACAATAGCTCTCAATTAGTCTTGAAATGAGTGTTTGTGGTTTTAAAATTATAGAGGGAAAATTTTAGGCCAATCTCTTTGCTAGAAAAATGTATTTCTCTTCTTAAGCTCAGTGTGTGATCAAACTACTCAACTGAAAAAAAAATAAAATCTGAACTTTAACTCTACATGATGCTTTAAAAGTGTGCTGCTGGTGCCTTAGGGTATATACTTTTAGCATTTTAAAACCTGTTTGCAAAACACAGCCAACTGGCATTTGTTCAGAGCATGTTAATTATGTCTGTCGGCATTTAGACAGGAGATTACGGGAGTAAAACTGTACTGCTCTTTGTGCACCATCTTTTATTTTTAACTGGTTGCTTGAAAAATATTGAAGAAGATAGTCTGTCATAGATTAGTACTGTTCAGTAAGTAATCTATTTCAGCTTCACATTCTTTGCTGAAACATAAATAATATATCAAAAAAAAAAAAAGTCTTTTTTGTCCCTGTTTAGGCTTTTGATCCTTCCCAGTCAAAGACTAATATTAAAGTACATTTCACTTGGCTGCACTAGTAAGATAAAAATATAGAGAGAGAATGCCCAAGATAGTGGAAAAAAATTGAAAAACAATGCTCTTACTAGCATATTGAGCATGGTTTCAAAGAACCAGATGATCCTCCCATCTGCCAGATGGGTCCTACCAGCTATGTTTCAATTATGAGATGGAGATTCTCCAGGGAATCTGGTATACACAATAGAAATCCTTGCTCGTTTTCCCTTCCTGGCTTTTGTTGGGCATAAACTGCTCCCAGACTGAGACTGAAAGCTGTTTCTTTAGGCAGATAGGTAAGTTGAGCAGAAATACATTATGAATGTTTTAAGATCATTCTTTTATAATGCATCATGTGCATATGTTTATACATATCTCATAGATGAAATATTTAGTGTGCATTTATGCAGATATATAATACAGACACATATATATGTTATCGTACACTCTTTCTTCTTCTCCCTTTTCTCTCAAGCTCACAAGAGCTTCACCAGACTTCTAGCAGTGCTTTGTAGGATTAAAGTCATTGTTCCTGAGCCATCATTAAAGAACTATTCCTACCTGGAGCATTCTAAGTAAAGATTATTAAATAATTTCCTCTTGTCAGAAATACTCCAGTTACCGCTAAAAAGAGAAAATGAAATCTGGATGAAATGAGAAGAATAATTGGTTATGATCCATGAAGTCTTGAGCATATTTTAGGAAATTAGAATAGATCTGTATTATGGGAAGTCACTGAATGTCAGCATTGATCTAATATTTCTTGGGAACTGAAGAATAGTATAATACTCACAGGTTTTTTTTATCCTGTGGAGATTTTTATTCTTGCAGTGTGGAAGCACAATTAGGAAAAAGGGGATACTGCGGGGAGACCTCATTATGGCTTTCTAGTATTTAAAGAGAGAAAATAAACAGAAAGAAAGTCAACTTTTCACATGGTAGTTAGTGATAGGCTAGCAGAGAATGGCTTGAATCAAAAGGAGGGAAGACTGAGATTAGATGTCAGGGAAGTTTCTCACTGAGAGGGTGGTGAGGTTGTGGATAGCCTGTCCCTGAAGATGTTTAATGCCAGGTTGGATGGGGCCTTGGGCAACCTGATCTAGAACTTGATCTAGCAGTTGATAACTCTGTCTGCAGCAGGAGGGTTGGAACCTGATGATTGTTGAGGTCTCTTTCAATCCAAGCCATTCAATGATTCTGTGTAAGAAACAGAAATACAAAAAATCAGAGCTAACTTCGGAGCTGGCCAGAGTTCTTTTCAGAAGAGTATGTAGAAATCAAAGCAGAGAAAAAACATAAAAAAAACCCCAAACAAACAAACAAACAAACAAAACCGATCCATTTATAAATTCAGGATAGGATTTTGGAGACTAGGTGGATTTTCATATATTTTCTTAGGTAGTAATTCTGTGGTAAGAAACTGAACTTTATTCAGAAGAGAGAATGAAATAGATCAAGAAAATTCAGTGGACAGTGAAGATAAGTAGTCCCAAAGACCTACAGGTACATCATCAAGTTTCACACAATACTTCGATTTGAATCTTTGTAACTGTATGTTATAAATTCTGTCATAGAAATTAGACTAAAATGTGTCTAATGTGATTAATGGTACAATGAGCAAGAAGCTCAAAAACAAAACCAAACTTAACAATCAGAAACAACAGAAAAGAAGAATACAATGTTTAAATCACAACCTAAAAGCTCAGGAGAATGTGAGGGCATTCAATTAGAATGTTCCTTACCTACTAGATACTATACTTTTTAGAGAATCAACATTATCTATTTGCTTGCTTTTTAAAGCAAAAGCAAAAATTTAAATATTTTCAATCAGGCTCAACCTGATGATGAATACGTCAGTCATTAAGCAAAGGAAGAAGGATGCTCAGTCCTTGCTTCATACTTAAAGGAGCTTTTGTAACATAGTTTTAAACCAAATCTTTCTGTATTACTACTGTTAGACTTCAGAAAATGAGAATGTGAATCATTCCTAAGAGTTAGGATAATCAATCTAAAAGAAAGCCTTCAGAATATTTTTATTGAACAGGCTGAAAAGAAAATATTAATAAATGATAAGTAAACAAACTATAAGGAAAACCTGTCAGGAATAGGAATACATTTTTCTGCTGTCAAACCATATGCATTTCAATATAGCAGTGCATGTGTGGTGATACACATCCATGAACCATACTGAAAATACAAATAATACTTGCATTATTTGCATTTGGTATATTACCAAAGGAAAAAAAAACAAAACAAACAAACAAAAAAACCCCAAAACAAACAAACAAAAAAACCCCTCTCTGTATATATCTTGATGAACTACGACTATGAGTCTAAAAAATTTTAGCACAATCCATATGTGCTTTTCTTCTTCCTGTGCCCAGATTCCAAATGACCAGGAGGTATTTTTCAAAGAACCTACAGGGTAAAACTTTCTGTTAGACCTTAAAAAATTTAAACCATTATTCTGAGTAGATAATCTTAATTTGTTCTACAAAAGCTAGTCATCTAGGTTTAGAAAACTGAACTTACATATGTATATACTTCATTTTCCTCTCAATAGGAATTAGTCAGTAATGATCTAAAAACAATCTTTAAGAAGAAAAATTTAGTTATAATAGAAAAAATATATTCTGTTTGCACTATTCCCTCCATAAATATTTTCCAGATAGGAATAGTTTGACTTTATACTGCCATTTATTAACTGAGAAAAATTCAAAACAATAGAATTTTTGTGGACATCTTAGTACAAACACCTCTGGAAAATTGTCTCAGACATACAAGAAGGCATTCCAGCAGATCTGGAAAAGCCATAATATATATATTTTTTATTTTCTCGTACTCAGAACAAGGCTCTAAGAATAAAAATAAATTCTTAAAGGGATGTGCTCAGTGGAAAGAAGGTCACCATTTCCTTCCAAGTGAATCAGAAAATCTTAATGTTTTTCACACACACACACACAGAAAAGTATATATATATATAACAAAAATACATGTATATATTTAAGAAAATTGGTATTCCCTTCATTGTTTAGGCATAAGGTTTAGGGAATAGAGTTTTACTACTTAACCTAAACCCAATGTAATAATTTTTTCACCTGTTTGATGGTGTACACTATTCCTTTTTCTGGAAGTACTGTCCAAAATCAAACTAACGTACCGGTAAGACTTAGCAGAAGATGAATTTGATGAAGGAAAACAACCTTTTCCTCAATACTAAGAGTACAAAACTAGCAGTACAAGCACCTTCTGAGTTACTCTACACTGAGAATAAAAATCAAAGAAAAATCCACATGGGAAAAAAAATAAGGAAGTAATAATGAATTGATTTCATATTCATAATGCCAGATATTCAGGAATAAAACCTGCAAAGGATTTGTCTGGCTGTTCAGACTACTGAAATTGCCCTTTTAAACAAAAGTTTATTTATAAATATGAGCTAGCTTTTTCATTATCTCCATTTACCAAAGAAAACACAAAAGAAAAGGAAAGGGGAAAGGGAAAGGAAAGGGAAAGAGAAAAATCAGGAAATTTGAGGAAAAAATTATAAATGCTTACATATTGTATCAAAAATAGTTAATTCTCAGAATTTTCACAAAAATATTATCATGCAGTATTTCTTCATAGTACATTGATTTGTGGCTTGTTATGTTATTTGTTTAGCCTGGGGCCACAGCCTCTTTCTGTGAAATGTTTAGAAATCTCATCAGAAATCTCAGCTCTGGACATGATTTGGCATTCCTTTTTTTAAGCTTTAACTCAATAATTGAAAAAGAGAAAATGTTCTCTTCTCGAACTTGTCCATTTTTATTTCCTTTAATCATAAAGAGATTTAGAAACAGTTTCTTTCAATCAGTGATCCCCATAGTCACAATTTAATGGATTTTTTTTTCTTTTTTGGTATGCCATAACACATTTGACAAGGAATTAATTGTGCTTAGAATGATATTTTTTTTTAAATTATTATTATTTTTCCTAACAGCACCCAGATCAAGGGTTACTAGAAAACGCTGAATGATTTTTTTCTGTCATGGGTGCTTATCAATCGTGGCAGAAAACATACATCTCAGGCAGCACTGCGTATTGCAGGTACAACAGATTTTACCATCGTCTCATTCTCATACCACCTGATAACATGACCTGTGTCAGTGTCCCTTTGTTGATGCTGACAATCATACTGAACAGCTGTTCAGCATTTCCTGAAGGGAAAACTTACAGTTCATATGTCAGCTCTTGTACACTTAAGGCATTGAGGAGACATGTTTTCAAAGTCTAAGGAATCTGATAGTTTCAGGGACTTCAGTAAATATGCAATGGATGGACAGTTTCAAGCCTTTGTTCTCCTGAAATACAAAAGCAGACTTGTCCCATGAAGGATCACTGTCCAAATGAACAACAATGAATCTGCACCAGAACACTGTAGAACCAAAGGAAAATATGACTTCTAATTCAAAACTACAATGACAAGAAGATTAAATAAAATAAAAATAAGTGTTTAGGAAGTAAAATTGCATAGAGAAATTGTGTTTAATTTTAGGAAAGATAGTGTTATTCTTAGAGCTCTGTCCTGGTAGCTCCTATCCAAACCTCTGGTACATCTAGGGATCAGTTTGGCAAGTTTGGAAATCTGGGGTTCTAACAGAAGAGATGAAAAGCAGGGTGGGGTTGGTGTTGCTGGTAGATAAACACTAGATGCTTGCAAAAGCATTGCTAGGTACAAGGGACATAATGGCTATCTGGATAAACTGAGGAAGAGTTGGAGAGCAGGAGTGCCATCATTCTCTCTGAGCCACTTGCCTTAGGAGCCATGTCTCTCTTTCTGTCACTCATTAAAAAAAAAAAAAGATATGAATTCCTTCTACATGTTTGAAAAAAGACATACATTTAAATTAAAAGCCATATTTTCTTTAAAATCTTTGGCATAACCAAACTGTATATTCTGAGCAGAAATCTTTCTTTCCAAAATTCTTTTGGAAATGATCATTTGTAAATATCCACTTTCTTCTTTGAACAGTAGAAGGATGTGTCGTACTCAGACACTAAATTTGAAATTATCCCTGATGTAAGTTTCATAAAAGGAGTTGCAGTATATATTTTCAGTCTAATTCAAGAAACACTGTGCATCTCTCCCTTCAGAAATGAAGAGTCTATTTCATGGTAGGATTTTCTTTTTCTTCCAAATGTTTCTAGCTCTAATGTTAGCAAAAGAATTATGATTCATGGGATGTCTGAGCAGGATTCAATGAAATCTGAATAAAGTTGGAATCAAGAAAAAAGGCCACAGAAACTATGCTGATAAGTAATCTGTGTTGTTTACACTCTAATAATTCATTATATAAAACATGTTATTAAAATGATAGTTGTACATGTTGCTACAAATGTACACAGTCCAAAATACATTTGAAACATTAAAATAAGAATAAAAATAAAAATTGCAATCAAGATTTTTTTCTCTATAACTCTTTTGTTTAAAATCTGACTAAGCAGACCACTTACCGGTAAAACACAGAGAGTAAGATACTACAACAAACCCTCAATATAGAGGTGGGAGACCTTGAAAATAATAATAATAAAATAATTATTGAAGTTTGTTTTTCAACGTCTTTTTTTTTTTTTTTTTTTTTTTTTGGTCACAGTTCAATATAATATCCTGTAAAGGTCAAATAAATGCCTTCAGGAATGTCTGATTCACCAAACTTTTGTGGAAATTCCAGTTGATTAGCAAGATAAACATTTGTTCAGACCAGAAAAGATGCCAAAATTTGTACTTACTCAACATAAAATTATTCTCTAGAGGAAAATTGCTGTCATGGCCAGAGAATGTCCAATCTCAAATTGCTGTTTACTGGTTCCAAAATGCTTGGGACCTAGAGTCATCTGGAAACTGAATTTCCATTCCCTAATTGCAACAGAACATTAAACAACAATAACATATGTCTATAAAACTAGTTCTCATTCAACCAGTTTCAAAAACTTCATATGTGAGTTTTAAGTGGAAAATTACTCCAAAACAGTATGACCATATCCAAGTTTTTTTGTTTTTTTTTTTTTTAATAAAACCAAAACCTCATACCTCAGTTTGGTAACGGGTGCAGGGAGCATTGCTTTCAGCAATAAAAAAAAATCAGTTTTATTCAGCAGCCAGTAAAGATTCCAGTATTGAGATAGACTGTTTATACAACTGCCTCTGAGGTAGCATTTCAGGCTTAACTTCCACTCAAACCGATTTATGTTCTTCAACCATGCTGCCAGTTTTTCTACATTTCTGAAAGCTATTGCTGACATTATTATTTATTTATTAAAAAAAAAAAAAAGTATACAGAAGTAAGGAAATTTGTTTTTGGAACTTAATTTGACATAAGCCATTTAAATTGTGCAAGAGCTGATATTTTAACTGCTCTTTTACCAACAGTGGTTATGGCAAACACATTTATTCAAGAAGAAAAAGAACAATGCGTTTTTCAAAGTCACAATGTCTCGTTTGACAGATTTAAAATTAGCAAAGAAAATTCAAAATTGAACTATGAGGGCTGCTCTGAAAGTAGTGCCTTCTGTTTTGTTATGTTGGCGAAAAACATCAGAGGTGGACGTTGGTGATATGGCAGTAACAGTTGAACGTTCCCACCAATACTCTGTTACATGTTGTTGCTGTGCAACAGATGGCAGCAGAGGGGCAGTCTGACAGAATGGGGTATGACATGGAAGTGCAGATGAATCACAGGCATGTCACTGAATTCGTCCATTCCTGTGGGAAAAAAAATGTCACCCATTGACTTTCAGAGATGTTTGATTAACATCTATGGAGATCAAAAAGCGAATGGGAACACGGTGAAGCGGTGGGTGGTGCGTTTTAGCAGTTACACTGTGACATGAAAACAAGCCACTTTCCAGACAGCCATGCAGATTTTTATGAGCACAGCATGCAGGCTTTTGTTCATCACTGGCAAAAGTGCACAGCTAATGGTGATGACCATGCTGAGAAGTAGTGTTTTGTAGCTGTGAGTCTGCTCTATCAAATATTGCTATTCTACTCTTTGTCATGGACAATTAATTGCTGTGGTAAAATATTCTTATGATATTTATATTTCATGTATTTTTTTATATTTTACATCTTATTATATTTATATGTGGATAAATATTCTTATGATAATGAATACAATAAAAGGATAAAACATATAAAGTTTAGATTGATCACCCAGAATTTCAACTTCAGTAACAAAATCCTCAATATTTCAAAAGAAAAATACATTTCATAAAACCTTGCATAAATACATATGTTTAGTTTGCATGGATGTTAAAACAAATAGTTCTCTCTCCTAGATATTACAATTCTTTTTATGCATAAAGAAACATTCCCACCTCATCAGAATATGCGGAAACACAGTATTTACATTTTAGACTAACTAAAGTCTATATTACACAAGGAATGATTCTTTAATAGAGTAACAGACCATCATCACTGCTTATGACCAAAAGTACTACACCTCATCAATAAATGCTGCACCTGCAGTTAGGATGACCCATTTTTTGAGGGACACTTTTTTGCTGTCCAAGTTTTTATGAACATAATATAAAATATAGTAATCATAACTAAGGAAGACTTCTTTTTTCAGAGACTTTTTGAACAGATGTGCTCTCAAATCTAGAATACACAGACTGGTTTGGATTATTGCTTCCAATGCTTGCCCTGTTTCTTAGCAACTATAAGCAGAGAGATGATCTTAGGTGAACTGTAAGTTTGTTTCAAGGTTGTATAGGTCTCTTCCACATTGATCAAAAAGGGCCACTGAAGATATTTGCACACTTCAAGCCACCTACATAACACAGAAGGAAAAAGCCCCTCGGAAATTTAAGAAAATGAGACCTGCTAATGTATATAATCAAAGGTTGCTGTTAAGGTTAAGGTTAATTTACACAGTGAATTAATGTCTATGTCCATGGGTATAGGAAAAGCTGAAAAGAATTTAAATTGAAAAGCACTTTTTTTTTTTTTTTTTTTTTTCCCCCCCACTGCCTAGGAGAAACTTTCTAAGCAGTAGGTGCCTGATCTCTGGCTAGCCCTTCTTTGTGTCTAGTTGAAGTTTGGGATAGCTATTTTCTTAGAGCCAATCTGAAACAGGTAGTAGTGGAAGAAAAGCTGTAGGGAGCTTCTAGTGATGGAACTTGTGCAGAACAGGACCCAAGTGCTGCTAGGAAGCTCAAGGAAAGTTTGACATTCTTTGAAAATATTTTTATTTTGACTTTTGCCATTGGATGTGGGTAATTCTGAGAAGTTTCTGAGACAGAAACTAAGATCTTGATATGTACATCCATGCACCAAATAAAAAACATCACAAGTGAATATATATTTCACTACAAACTGTTTATTGTTATATTTATTTATATTACTTGATGGCATTTTATTCTTCCCTGTAATTTAAGCAATCCATGATACTATGTGTAACTAATTCCTGTTTAAAATGATTTATTATCTAATTAAAGCTCTCTTTGCCTAGAATAATTGTATTTCCTTCCCTTGAGAAGTATAAAATATCCAAAGAATTATATAAAGTACCAGAAATTTTTGCAACACTGTAGGTTTTGTTAGTTTCCTTTCAAAATCTGTATTCTATGTTTTCCTGTTGTTTGTTTGCTTTATCAAATTTATATGTTAATAGTGTGTTTCAAACACACACAGCTTTGTACTGACTGCAGTACTTGGCAGATGGGCCAGACAGAGCCCCATCCATCCAATCGGATTTTCTCTGATATCAGCAAGGAGGAGATGTTTAGGAAAAGAGTATAATAAATGAGAGCATTTCTGCTAGTATAATTTTCTTTATTGCAGCAATGGTCAGTAATTTTCTGTGCTTGTGATTATGTTTAGACTGTTGCAGCTGAAAGATATCAAAGATATAAAGTCCATATATTTGTATAATACTTTTTTAAACTCCTGTGGTTTAATCTGTTAGACAGCTCCTTCCAGAAAGATTAAGGGGAGAACTTGGGGATAAGGTATAGACAGTTTACCGGTAAAGAAAATCTGAGTGCACAAGCAAAGCAAAACAATGAATCCGTTCACTGCTTCCCATCAGCAGGCAGGCAGATATTCAGCCACTTCTAGAAAAGCAGCACCTGTCATATGAATGATGAAGACAAACACCATCACTCTGAATGTCCCCACCCTTTCCTCCTTTTTTGCCCTCAACTTCAACACAACATCATGGCATGGGATATCCCTTTGGTCAGTCTGTGTCATCTGTCCGGAAGTCTGGTCCTCTCCCATCTTCTCATGCACCTTCAGACTTCTCACTGGCAGGTCAAAAATGGGAAGCCAAAAATCCTTGATTTGTACCCACTGCTTGGCAACAACTAAGACGTAGATGTGTTATCAACACTGTTTCAACACAATCCAAAATCTAAAACAAAGCATCCTACGAGCCTTTGGGAAGAAAATGACCACAGCCAAAAACATAACTCCTCTGTAAAACTATGCTCTGTCAGCTATCTAGGCATTTGGAAGCGTATGAAAAGGTAAAGGTTTACCATCTACTTGTTGTCTTTTTTCTAGATGGGACCTCGAGCAGCCTGATTTGGTGGGTGGCAAACCTACCCATGGCAGGGAATTGGAACTAGATGATCTTTAAGGTCCTTTCCAGCCCCAGTGATTCTATGGTTCTATGATTGTAGAAGTTGTATAATAATTTGGAAGAAGTAGCAGTGGATAGACTTCTACTGGAGTTAGCATGAATTGTAGTTTAGAATTTGTGTAGATTCATTAAAGAAAAAGTAGTCATAATTAGAAAAAGATATTAAGTAGCGTGTAAATTGCTACTGTTGCATCTCAGATTAGCCTTAGCAAAACAATGAAGCATAGACAATTAAAAGATTTCAAGAAATAACAGTATCTTGTCAAATCTTATGTTCCAGGGTTAAACTTCAAGTCTCTAGTCAATAAACTAACAGCTAGTTCAGGTAAGTAAGGGTAAATGATTACCTAGTAATTCCCCTTATGAGGTTCCCTTTTGCTCCCAGACAAACTTGTATCTGTAGATGCTGAGGAACACCTCCCATTTCATTAGCATTTTCTCATTTCAAAGAAAGCTTAAATGAGAATTACAGATTAAAAAAAAATGCAATAGCTAAGAAGTTAAACACTCTCTAATAAGCTAAGGCAGATTCTGTGCTGTTTCCCTGAACTGAATGATGGGGAGCCTGGAATGAGATCAGAGCTAACACTTTTATTTTCTTTTATTCCTTACAATTTCCTAGAGCTTGTTCTGTGGTTTTAGGTCTGGAGGATATTTCTATCAGTTCAAAGACAATCTCTTTATTGAAATATATTTTACTTTTATTGGACATACAAGAATCTGTCTTGTTTGAGATAGATTTTGGTCTACCACATTAAATATTAGAATGCATTGTGCCAGTGGCTTTTAAGGTGTTCAGTTCACTGGATTTTATACTCTTCTGTATGAAAAAGTTATTTTATCTCCAACTCAAAGTGGATTTTTCTTTTTATGATTGTTTTTGTTGCCTCCAAAGTATTTTGTGACGTGTACAGGAATATTCTAGTCAGGACTGGCTGGAATTTTGTTGATGCTTGCCATGTATTAGTCTGTTCTTGAAGCATTTTAAAACCCTTGCAGGATTCCCAATTTGTTAATACTTTCCAGCAGACATTACAGAGTGTTAAGACTTTGGTTCTATTTTAACTATTTTCAACAAGTTAAAATGGTCAATCAAAATAAAATGTTTCCAACAATAAGCTTTGTAGTCTGGATTGAGTAAGAAAAGAAAAAAAAAAAAACAAGAAAGAAAAAAAAGAAAAAAACAACTTTGAGGCAAAGGAACATTTCATCAGCATTACTGAAAACATTATGAAATTATATAATTTTTTCCATTCAAAATTCTCCTGGGGGAAGAATTCACAAACGACTGTGGCTTTTCTGTTCGGTTTCAATAGATGAAGCTTACAAAATGTGGACACATTTAGAACATTTACTTTACTGTGCTTTTTCTATTTTTTCCCCCTATCTTAAAGCAACAGAAATAAAAGAATATAGAACAACAATAATACAAAATAAAGCTAACTTAGAGAATCACAGAATAACTAAGTTTGGGAGGAACTTTAAGGACCATCCAGCTCCAACAACCTGCCATGGGCAGGGCTGCTCCCCACCAGACCAGACTGCCCAGGGCCCCATCAACCTTGGCCTTGAGCACCTCCAAGGATGGGACATCCACAGCTTCTCTAGGCAGCTGTGCCAGCACCTCACCACCCTCTGAGTAAAGAATTTCTTCCCAGCACCTAACATCAGGTGCCTGGCCTGATGTCTGCTGATGGATCTCACCTGTCTCAAAGAGAGAAACAAATCCTAGCCCAGGAGCTGGCAGAACTCACTGAAAGGTCTCTAAACTGGATATGAAAGGGAAAGAGGATAAAACCAGGCTGGGGGGAGGAGGGGAAATGAGGCAAGGGGACTTAGATGAAGTGCATTTATGCTAATGCATGCAGCATGGGCAGCAAGAGCTGGAATCCATTGTATGGTATGACTTAGTTTCCATTATGGAAACATAGTGAGATCATTTCCACTGCTGCAGTGCTGGAATGGAGGGCCATAACCTCCTCAGAAGGGATAAGCAAGGAATGAGAGGTGGTGGCGTGGCTGTCTATGTTAGAGAGTGTTTTGGTGTTGTTGAGCTCAAGACTGGGAGTATAAGATTGAGTCTCTATGGGTAACAATCAGACGGAGGGCCAACAAGGTGGACATTTTGTTTGGGATCTGTTATAGACTGTCTAACAAGGATGAAGAGACAGATGAGACATTCTCTGAGCAGCAGGCAAAAGCTGTGTAATTGACTGCCCTTGCTCTTGTAGGGGATATCAACTTCCTTGATATATGTTGGAAATGCAATACAGCACAGAGGACGCACTCTAGGAAAATTCTTGAGTGCATGGAAGATAACTTCCTGATGCCGCTGGTAATAAAGCCTACCGAGGAAGTTTCCCGCTAAACCTGCTGTTCACAGAGAAGGACTCTGTGGGAGATGTGGATGTCAGGAGCTGTCTTGGACAAAGTAACCAGGAAGTGGTAGAGTTTTTTATTCTTGATGAAGTCAGGAAAGGGGGGAGCAAAAAACCTGCCACCTTGGACTTCCTGAGGGTGGACTTTGAGGTGTTAAGGACACTGATAGGGAGCATCCCTTGGGATTCAGTCCAGAAGGGTAAAGGGGTCCAGGAAGGCTGATCACTGCTCAAGAAGGGCATCTTAAAGATGCAGAAGCAGGCTATCCTTCTGTGCCACAAAATGAGCTGGTGGGGTCAGCTTGTACTCAACTTTGCCATTGGAGTAAAAGAGAACAAAAAATTTTTTTTACAACAATATTAACAGTAAGAGAAGGTCTAAGGAGAATCTCCATAGAATCCCCATCCTTTACTGGATGTGGCAGGGAATATGACCCCGAGGATAAGGAAAAGGCTGAGGTTCTCAATGCCTTCTTTATGTCTACCTGTCTTTAAAAGTTAGACCAGTTATCCTTGGAGTACTCTATTGCCTGACCTGAAAGTCTGGGATGGGGAGCATAATAAACCCCCTACAGTTCAGGTGAAAACAGTGAACAATCTACTACTCCACCCGGACTCCCTGAAGTCCATGGTGTCAGGTGGCATTTACCCAAGGCTACCGAGGGAGCTGGTGGAGATGATAGCCAGGCCACTTTCCATCATCTATCAGCATTCCTGATCAAATGGAGAGGTTCTAGAGGACTAGAGTGTTGCCATGTGACTCCCATCTACAAGAAGGGTTGTAAGGAGGATATGGGGAACAATGGGCTTGAGAGCCTGGCCATGCTGCCTGGTAAGGTTACGGAGCAGATCACCTTGAGGGAGATCACACGGCATGTGCAAGACAGCTGGGGGATCAGGCCTAGCCAGCATGCATTTATGAAAGCCATGTCCTGCTTGACCTGGGGATATTGGTTGATGCTTGGCTGAACAGGAGCCAGCAGTGAGCCCAGGTGGCCAAGAAGTTCAGTGTCATCCTGGCTTGTATCAGTGTTGCCAGCAGGAGCAGGGAACTGATCATCCCTCTGTACTCAGCCCTGGTGTTGGCTGCACCTCAAGTATTGCATTCAGTTTTAGGCCCTTCACTACAAGAAAGGCACTGAGGCCCTAGAACATGTCCAGGAAGGGGAATGAAGCTGTGAGGGGTCTGGAGGAGAAGCCTTATGAGGAGCCACTGAGGGAACAGGGATTATTTAGTCTGGAGAAGAGGAGGCTCAGGGGTGATCCTATCACTCTCTACAACTACCTGAAGAGATGTTGTGGAGAGGTGAGGGACAGCCTCTTCTCCCATGTAGCTAGCAATAGGACTAGAGGGAGTGGCCTCAGGTTGCACCAGGGGAGATTCAGGTTGGACTTCAGGAAATACTTCTTCTGCAAAAGAGTAGTGCTGGAATGGGCTGCCCAGGGAGGTAATGAAATCATAGTTTCTGGAGGCGTTGAAGAAATGTTTAGATGTTATACTGAGCGACATGGTTTCATGGGAAATATTGGTGATAGGTGGATAGTTGGTCTGGATGATCTTGTAGGTTTTTTCCAACCTTGGTGATTCTGAGTCTAAAAATCTTTTTTTTTTTTTTTCCTTAAAGTCACCACCCCCTAATTCTATCACTATCAGACCATGTAAAAAGTCAGCTTCCTTCCTGTTTATAAGCTCACACCAAGTACTTGAAGGCTGCAATGATGTTTCCCTAGAGGCTTCTCTTCTGCAACCTAAAAAATTTCAACTCCCTTAATCTGTCTTTGTAGGAGAGGTGTTCTAGCACTCTGATCATCCTCATGACCCTCCTCTGGATCTGCTCTAACAGCTCTATGTCTGTCTTGTGTTGGAAACCCCAGGCCTGGTCACTGTACTCCAGATGGGGCTTCACGAGGGCAGAGCTGAGCGGGACAATCACCTCCCTTGCCCTGCTGCCACCTCTCTTTTTGAAACAGCCCAATGTAAAATTGGATATCCAGGCTGCAAGTATAACCTATTGGCTTATTGACCAGCTTCTCACCTACCAGCACTCCCAAGGCATTTTCTGTAGGACTTCTCTCAGTGAGTTATTTTCTAAGTCTGTACTCATATCTTGGATTGCCCCAGCCCAAGTGCAGCACTGTGCACTTGGCCGTGTTGAACCTAATTAAGTTTTCATGGGCCCATTTTTTTCAAGATTGTCCAGGTCCCTCTGGATGGCTTCCCTTCCTTCTATTGTGTCAACTGCACCAATCAGCTCATTATATTCAGCAAATTTGCTAAGGGTGCACTAGATTCCATTATCTTTGTAATTGATAAAGATGTTGTAAAATACTTATCCCAGGATTGACCCCTGGGGGATGTCACTCATGACTGGCTTCCATCTGGACATAGATCTGTTGACAATCCTCTGGCTATGACCACCCAACAGATTCTTTATCTGAATATTCCACCCTTCAAATCCATTTCTCTCAAATTTCAAGATAAAGATTTACTGCGGGCCTCAGAGAAGTCCAGGTAGATGACATCAGTTGCTCTTGACATTGATGATGCCACTCCATCATAGAAGGCCACTAGTTTTGTCAGGCACAATCTGTCCTTGATGAAGCCATGCTGGCTGTCTCAGATTACCTCCTCATCTTGCATTTGCCTTAACTAAAAGCTTCCAGAATGATCTGCTCCATGAACTTCCCAGACACAGATGTGAGGCTTACTGACCTGTAGTTTCCTGAGTCTTCCTTTCTCCCTTTCTTAAAACTGGAAGTGATGTTTCCCTTTTTCCAGTCACTGGGAAGTTCATCTGACAGCCTTGACTTTTAAAATACATTGGAGAGTGGTTTGGCAACAAGATCAGCCAGCTCCTTCAGGACCCTGGTATACATGTTGTCCAGACTCAGAGACCTGTACACATTCACTTTCAGGAGGCTGTCTCTGACTTGCTCGGCTCCCTCAGTGGGTGGGATGTCCCTGCCTAGACAACATGAGATGCGTAGGAAGCCTGGCTACCAGTGAAGAATAAGGCAAAGAACTTGAGTACCTCAGCCTTCTTCATGTCTGTTGAGCCAGTTCTCTCTTCTCATTTATCAGAAGGTCAGAAGGTGTACACTCACCTTTGCCTCTTTGCCTGCTTCTTCTGAACACCGTACCTGTAGAATCTCTTTTTTTCCACTTTTTTTTTTTTTTTTTTTTTCCACCTTGGCTTTCTTGATCCTATTTCTGCATGTCCAGATGGTGTCCCTGTATTCTTCCCAGGCCACACATCCCTGCTTCCACTGCCTATACATGTTTCTTTTATCCCTCAGTTTAATCAGCCAGTTTAATGAGCCAGTTTCCTGCCTCTGGAGCTTAATTTCTTATGCAGAGATTGGAGAGCTCTTGCACTCCCAGAAAGGTGTTCTTAAATAACTGCCAGCTCTGTTCTGTTCCTATGTCCCTACAGACAGTTTCCTAGGGGATTTTGTCCAGTATTTTCTTAAACAGCCAGAATTCAACTCTCCTGAAGTTCATGGTCCTGACTCCACTCTTTGCTAGGCTCATGTCCTTGAGATCAAAACTCAACCATGGCATGGTTGCTACAGCCCAGACTGCCTCCAATCTTAACCTCTTTAGTGATTTCCTCTGCACTCCTGAGCACCAGGTCCAGTAACATTTCACCTCTGGTTCCAGTACCTGGACCTAAGTTATCCTAAATGGACTCCAGGAGTATCCTGGATTGCTTGTAGCCTTTTGTGTTGCTTTCTCAGAAGAAATCTAAGTAGTTAAAATCCCCCAACAGGAGGAGAACTGGAGAGTGTGATGCTTTTTGAAGTTGAAACAAGAAGGCTTCATCCACTGTCTCCCCTTGATCAGGGAGCCTGTAGTAGACCCCAACAACCAGATGTTCTTTATTGGTCTGGTTCCTAGTTTTAACCTACTCTCATCCTGATCATGTCTTTTTTTTTAGAGGCAACTTTTTGCAAACTATCCACTTTTTAACATAAAGGGCAACTCTACTGCCCCTCCTTCCCTTCTTAAAATATTGCAGCCCTTGACTGTAGCAATCCAGTTCTGTGAACTTGATACTGTCAATGCAAGTTAAAATATGTCTGATGTTTTCACAACTATAGGTAGATTATTAACACTAGGACTAGAGGGAATGGCTTCAAGCTGCGCCAGGGAAGGTTCAGGCTGGACGTTAGGAAATACTACTTCTCTGAAAGGGTGGTCAGGCACTGGAATGGGCTGCCCAAAGAGGTGGTGGAGTCACTGAGCCTGGTGGTGTTCAAAGAGTGTTTGGATGTTGTACTGAGGGACATGGTTTAGCGAGAACCATTGGTGATGGGTGAATGGTTGGACTGGATGATCCTGTGGATCTTTTCCAACCTTAGCGATTCTATGATTCTATGACATTAACTATTGAAGTGTGTCTTTATGGCACCTTTTTATTTTTTTATTTTTTTTAACATCTCCACTTTACACCGAGAAATCCAGAATTATACAAATTTTAACAGACAAATCTAAAGTGATCACTCATTCAGTTTGAACTGTTTTGCAACACAATAATTAAAGAACAAAAAAATCTGTAAAAAAAGAAAGAGAGAGGAAGGTTTTTTTTTTTTTTTTTTCAATTCCTGTAATCATCAAGATCAGAAAGGCATAAAATGAAATGAATTCCAGACTTAACAACTCTCACTGAAAGAGTCCTGCCAAATCACCATGAGTGTTCAGCCCTGCACTTCCACTGCTCTTATGAGACTGAGTGTCTGGTGTGATGGTAATTGCCATAGTATTATACTTCAACAATGGTAAACAACCAGGCAGTCTCAGAGGTTAACTGTGCCTGCTACATTATTGGTGATACTGGCACTTCTAAGAAAACTTTTGCAAGATTGGATAAAATGAAAAGTGCAAATCTAAATTTTGCAAAATGTCTAGCAGAAGATACACAGAAATGTACTTTATGTTACACATCAGAATTTTCATTAACTAAACATTTAAAATTAACCATGAAACAGAAACTGCTTATGAGGACAGGTTTGGGCCAGTATAAACAGAGGGAGATTGAATGAAGCTAAGCTGGGAGAAGCTGTCCTCAGCTGAATCACTGCCTGTCTGTGTACTCCTTAGTGTAGAGCAGACATGAAGGAAAAGGTCAGCTGAATGAGGTGAGGGATAAAAAAAAAAAAAATTATAATCTGGAGATCATTCAAGCATCTGGCATTGTGCCTCTGGAGACACAGACCTGGTGCTTCTGCCTATCTCTGAGCAGATGAAGTAAACAGAGCTTAAGCTATAGATGCATCACCAGTATTAAAAAAAAAAAAAAAAAATCTTGTAGGTGGACAAGTTGTCTGTATACTGTTTACCTTGTTCATACTATCAGCAATCAGAGTGAGTGTTCTTTGAGAAATGTGCCATTAGTTTTTGGAACCTAAGGCAATGTGAGACTTTTGGATGGAGCCTTGTATAGCAAACTAGCCAGAAATTAGCTTTTGAAGGAAAATGATAAGCAAGGATGCTGAAGAACATGAAACTGTAGTTAAAAGCTGAGTGCAGCAGAAAGATTTGACAAAGTATTAAACAAAATGAAAGATCTGAAGAAATTTAGTTTTCTATTTAGACATCATATTGGTGAAAAGAGCATTCATGTTTTTATATGTCAAATATTTAATCCTAAGTTTGTGTCCTTAAATGACATTTTTGTATCATGTGTCCATGCCAACCATGTCATGTCTCATGACTTATTGTAAGAGAAAAAAGGTACCAAGGCAGGCAAAAAGTTTCTTGGAGAATAATTGTTTCATTGATTGGTAACTGCTGTGAAAAAGGTAAATGTAAACAACACACTTACTGTCTTTCCCATCAGTTTCTTACTATATTTACTATTTCTCTCAAATGTTTTATTGTACATGGTGTGGGAAAAATATGTTTGTTCCCATTACTTGTTATTTATTCAAGTTGTGCAGTCTTTAAGAAACATTATACTTTGCTGAATTTTAAGATTTGATACAGATTTTGGAACATATCCAGCCAAATCAATGTATAACACATATTATAAAGGGATCTAAAAATATTTGGGACTATGAATTCACAATCTGACCTTTATTTTAGAGAGAGTAGAGAGAGAGGAAATGCCTCTGTTGTGAATGACTCAAAATAAACAAAGCTAATGCATGAGAAAAAAAAAATCTGTAAGCATGACTCTAGCAAGAACTCTATAATTTTGTTTGGATCAAAATGCCTTGCCTAATCACAACAAACAGAAATAACAACATATGAGCTATGAATAGATTGTTCTAAGATAAAGAAATAAAAAATAGATGGAGAAGTCAATTGATGTATTGCATATAAATGCCCTTTATTGCTTATTAGTGAGATATTAAATGGTTGATTCTGCAGTGCATAAGGAAGAGCCAAGTGTTCCTGTTTCTACATCTTTCTTCTCTTTGGTTTTGATCTAAAAGTCACTTCTCAGAAAGTAAGACACTGCAACTAGCGTATTTTAGTATATGTAGAAATCAGCAGAGGCAGATTGCTCTGGCTGCTGTCTTTGCTGGACAGCAGAGTAATAAGTGGTTACAGATTACATTTGGAATTATCAGTGCATTTCAAATTTAGCTTTTCTGGAGATTAACCAGTTTGTTTGTTTTTTGATGACCTCTGTCTCTGTTCTAATGGGTAGAAATATGATTGAAGATTACTTCTGGCTTAGCCAGACTAAATTTTCATCCCTCAAATTAGCAGTAGGATTTGGTAATCAAACAAATTTTGAAGCATCAGCACTTTTCTCTATACAGAATAGTATTCATGGTAGATTTCCTCAGGGTGTGTTCTGGGACTTCTGTCCTATTTCAACTAAAACAGGCAACAGTATTACTTTTATATTTAAATGTACGGCACATTAGAATTATTTATTTTGATATTTGACTTATCCTGGAGAGGAAAAGACCAAGCTTTCTATACCATATGAATATCCATTACAAGCCACTGAAAAAAATGGACCAGATATGAAGTTTTTTTTTTCTAAAGATGAATGTGAAACATTGTGAGATATTACTGTAAGAAATATTTTAATACTGCTTAATTACAAAAATGACACTCAGAATTATGGGCAAATTTTGAACAAGTACTTTGTGGATTGAAGTAGTAAGGACAAAATATTTCTGCTTCTTAACTCTGTCTCTGGCAGTCAGAGACCATGAGTAATATCAACCCAAAACATAAGTAGGACCATAAATAACATCTGAGTTTTCTGTCATTTTTCATTTCAACAAAAACATTGGCTTTGGATTATACAATTTCCACTTGTGTCAATATTATCAAGGGGAGGAGGGATCAACTGTGATGCTGATTAACAGAATCTCCAATGATGTATAGAATATTGTCAAATAATACCCTCTATTTCCAAGACAAAAAGAGTGGGAATTTACATCTAGATGACAATATAATAGAAATTGAAGTCTGAAATAATTCATCACTGTAAAAGCCATGATAAAATACTTTGTGTATCAAGAATGTCAGGTGCCATCAAAACTAATAACAAAGGCACAAGTGTCTGACTTTAGTATTCACATGCAAATCACTTCAGATTTAAATAATAAGATAAAAGACAAATTAAAATTGAGGGCTACATCATTATCCTTTTGATAACTCTAACATCAAAAGGCAGAGGAAAAATAGCCTTCGGTAAGCATACATTCCCCAAATTCACTTACATTGTATGATAAAGTGGTGATCCACTTGGAATGGAAGCAAAAACCACTCTCTTAACCTAATGTTACAAGTACCAGCACGCAGCAGCCTGTGGGAAAGAACAATCAGATAAACAAGCATAATATTTGTGTTTTTTTAATTCTCAGGATGTGACTTATTATGAAGTTAGAATATATAAGTGGAAAATACATATTAATTTAAGCTAGTGGAAATGTAATGACAGTTTTAAACTGTTTTCAGAAGAGAAAAGGAATAATCTGGAAGAATGCAGAGCAAACATAATGATATTATAATACAGAAGCAGACTCTTTTTGCTATAACTTTCTTACATGCAGAATTCTTCATATATTTGTTGTTAGTATAAAAACTGTGTGACAACGCTACTTTTCATATTTAATAACAATTTTGAATTTTTACAGAAGTGAAAAAGTTAATAGTCCTGAGTTAAGTTTACTGCAAAAATAGAAAAAAATGGGACAGAAAAAAAGTATTTGGTATTGCAAAAATTAATTTTCAGTTAGAAGTAAGGTCACAGTGGTCATTTACTTAACTTTGGACTTTATCCTTATGTAACTTTAGAAAAATTCCTTCTCATCTTTGTCCATCACACAATGTACCAGTTTAACCATACTTCTGACACTTGACACATTAAACAAGGTCCAAAGAAGACAGTTGGAAAAATGCATACAGGGGGAGAACAAAAACAAAAAGAAAAACAGAATGTATTTTCCTTAAACTTAGACTTCTGTCTAAAATTCCAGAAATATACATGTATACTTTTAGTTCTCTATGTCATTGTCAACTAAACAGTTCCTGGGAATTACTCAAATGTGGTTGATTTCAAGGTTTACTAAAGACTTCTTTAAACTTCTGGTAAATAGAAAATATCTGAAAAAGTTCAAGGAATCCTTTTATATTCAGCTATCATAAAAACTTGGTAGTATATGGTCATCTTGTAATAATTGCAATAGGAAGTTAGTGTTTCTGAGCTTCAGTTAGAGCTGTTATAATACTCACGAGTCTTAATAGACTCTTGAGTGAGATAGAGTGAGAACTTAATTAATAGTACTAAATTTAATGGCCATACCTTAATTTAGTAAATATTTTTTGTCATTATAATTTTATGTGTATTTTTATCCTAAAAATATAGGATTTCTAAGAACATTGTGTAGTTTTAAAGGGAACTGCATGGGTATACTGGCATGGATAAACAGCAGAACAACATGTTTCTTCAAAAAATATCAAAAATCAAGGCTTTTTAGAACTAAAATATTTTCTCCAAGTTTTTGCTAGTGAGAAAATGAACCTAAAAGAAATGTTAAAAGTTCTTCCGTAATACAAAAGCAAACATGTTCAGAAGTGGAAACTGTATACTGAGGAGACAGTTTCATATCCTTATAAAATGTTGGATTACTAAAATATCAGAGTATCAGAGATTAAAGTAGCAGTAGATAATTGTTAAAATGCTATCCAGTCATAAGTTCCATGATAAAAAACAAACAAACAAACAAATAAAAATCAAAGGAATAAGTAAGAAGTACAAAACAAGTAACAATGCCATGACCAGACTGAGGATTAATAAGTAATTGGTAGTTCTGAGTGAGAAAGGTAATAAAAGCAATTTTCCAATGTCATTACATCTTGAAAGAAGTGAAATCACATATAGTCTAAGAAGATGAGTGGATAATTTAGCATATGACTCTCACACGCTAATGCAATTCTTAATGCGATTTCAAAATCCAGAGCTTTCCAAATTCATTGTAGGCATAAATTCACCTCACTCTAATTTGTATATGTCACAGAAAGAATTGAGGGAACAAGTGATCAATGAGAAGACACACAGAAGTTAATGAGTAGTTAACTTCCTAGTTGTTCTCTGAACAATACTACACTAGAATTTGTTCTGGATCAGTTACATGATGAAATATTCACCTATAAATTCAACCCATGTGGTTTCAATTTATGAGATCTCTCATGGAGTTTGTCTCCTGAATTTTCCCTTTGCTCGTTTGCTGGCACTGCCAAAGAGAATTCTTACTTCTCTATATTGTTGTTACATGGAATAGAAGTAAGAAATTAGTGAAGTTGTTAATAAAATAAAAATATTTATATTGTGCATATATATCAGGAATATTTCAGGACAAATATTATAAAAAATGAGAAAAAAAGAAGGAAGAAAAAGAAATAAACAAGTCTGGGAAAAAAATACTTAAATGACATTCAATATTTTTCTTGTGTATCTTGTGTATCTGGTGATATGGTGATATATTTGCAAGAAGTGTGTATTCTAAGTCCTAAATGAAAGCAGGAGATCCTTTTCTTCTTCTTCTTCTTTTTTTTTTTTTTTTTTTTTGGGGGGGGGGGGGAGGGGGGGGATGTGATATTTTTGATATTTTACTTTGCCTGAGACCAAGCTAATAAAAGATTCCAATACTGGTTGATTCCTTGCTCATCAAATCAAGAGTTGAAATTAACTTATTCTAACTCTGAAAATTGTAACTTGGGTGCTCTACTTAATTACTCCTCTCTAAGTCATGCATAGACCGGAGCTGAATTGATATTTACATATGAATTATTTTAAAGCATTTAAACTAATTACTATACAATAGCTGGGAGCGAAGGGAGTGAAACAAATGTGTAGGCAAAAGCCAGAAAAGTGCACTGCAAAAAAATCCTTTTTCCTGTTTCTCTCACTTTCTTTTCTTTCCCTCCTTCTCACTCCTTTCCAAAATCTCTGATTAAATTCAAGTTCCTGGCCCCGCTTGTGTGAGCAGTACTGATCAGTGAGGAAGGGTGAAGTGAGATAACCTGGAAATGCTAATATATGCTTTTTATCAAATCAGATGTAACTGAGCCAATGTTGTCATACTACAGCTTCAATGATTGCAAAGAACAACATGACTGGGTTAAAAGAATATTAAAAGAACAGTCTAAATGCATTTTGGAAATCTGAAGTATCCTTGCATCTTTCTTCACTTCATCTTTCTTTGTATTTATGTACACCAATACCTAGTGCTTAATCTGCCTTGAAAGAACCATGTCATGTTTGATCCATCATTTTACCTCACACCAACCAAATGAAGTCTGAACTCGGCCACTTCTTTTTTAACTTTAAGCAATGCCAATTCTTACTTTGTGATTTTGCCTGAGTATTCACCTGATTTTGCAAACGCAAGTGCAACAACAGGCAAGCTTTTTCTATCTTACTTAAAGAATACAAATTTAGTATATTACCTAAATATGAATCTGAATTTGTTCTCAGTCATGGATATGAATCTGGATCCCAAGCCTCCATTTCTTTCACTTTGTGCCTTTTTTTTTTTTTTTTTTTTTTTTTTTTTTAATTTAAAACTTGGACGAATAGACAACAATGAGAAAAATCAGGAACATTTTGCAGCATATACTAGAACTGCAGTGCAGCATCTGATGTACAATAAAACTAAATAATAGTATGTCAATCTTGTGCTCTCCAACTAATTGAACAAGAATACATATATGCTTTACTACACAGTCTTGTTTGGAATGTAAAAGCAAAACTCAAGTGCATGAAATGAATCTGGTCAAAATCTTCGAAGTTAGAAGAAGGACAGTATCACTGAGAATACAGTGAGGTACATTTTTGCCAAGTTTTTCTGCAGAAAGAAAGAAAATACTTGATAAAGAATGAATTTTGTCTTGCAGGGTCAAAAGTCAGGCTATTACTTTTCTCCAGCCATATATTAGTTCAAAGTCTTCTGAAACGTTTCCATGCCTGAATTTTATGCTTTATATTTTTTCCACCTCACCAAGGAGGAAAAGCAAGTCATTCTGTTAAAAAAAAAAAAAAAAAAACTATCAAAGGGAATTAAGAGTGAAATTCAAGTGTCAAATCTTTGCTTGAGGTGAAGGGTTTGTACCGTAGTGACATAAAGAATAATTAAATGTTGTGTGTCTGCTTATCTCTCATTTTTGAGTCCATCTAATGCTCAAATATGAGATATTAAAGAAACTACTAGTCTGTTCTATCATCCTCTGTATAGTCTTTTAGGTGTTGCTGAAAAGCTATATATTCATTAATTGATTCTTGGGCAAAACTTTTTCCATTACTGGTTGAAAAAAAAAAAAAAAAGTAGTAATTAGATATTACTCTAGATAGAGAACATTCCTGTATATGGTCTAATGAATCTGTGTCCACTGCACTGAAATAGAATGCAGTACAATACAGTACAATACAATGCAATATAATATAAATACCTGTTTAAGTCATGCTGCAAAAACTCATAATCAGTTACAACTGAGTGTAACTAAATGCAAGCAGGACAATATTTTCTTGCCTTGAAAGTCTACGCAGTTATAAAATAGATAGCTTTTATATAGCTAAGAAAAAAAATCTGATGTTCTTTTATGAACTAGTCAGTTCATTTACTGCCTTTCAGCCACTAGTACTCAAATAAAAGTTTTATTCTAATGGGTTTTAAGTCCAATGCCTATACTCTAGTAATCATCTGTTTTTTATTATACCACAGTCTTATTTACAGAAAAGAGATTTTTCTCCCTAGGTCTTCCTTTGTGAATCTTAATTGGGTGTGTTTTTCGATGTGCAGGGAATAACAGCTCAATGGCACAATCTCTGCCTTGGACCCCACAATAGCATCAGTGGAAGGAGTGATATAAATCTCTCACACTTTAGCTTTCTTAATGTTTCAATCTCTTTCATCTTCTCCAATTAAAACCCATGTAACCGTGTTTTAGGGAGTTAGTTTGTCTTACATCATTTTTCTTGTGTTGTTGTCTTTTTTGTTTGTTTTCTTTTTAAGAAAATAACTGGGGCTCTTATTCTTCTTCAAACCTCCAGTCATATTTTATGTTTCAACAAGTTTCTTCTTCGGTCATCCAAATAGAGTTTCTGCAACAGAAATAGTTTTGGTTAAATTGAGGTAGGAGAGCATTTGACCATTCTGTAGAACCTGTTTGAATCTTGTCACATCACCCTCAGATACTCAGTGTTACGCCAAGGAAGAATGTTCATCCATGTTCTCCTTAGATTTTACACTCTGGCTTATCTCAGTTACACTATCTAATTTGGAATGTTAGCTGCAGCTTTTTAAGTTTGATGCTCATTATTTGCACTGCATTGGTTTCTTTGGAAACAATCAGAAGAATATGACTTTTGATGGAGACTTCTGCAGGACTGTGAGAGAAATTTTGGTGTTTAACATGGATGTTTGTTTATCCTTATGTTCTGATAAATTTCCTGTATTTTGTGTAACAAAACGTAATGACTTGCCCTGATGGTTCCTTCTACAAATCTATAACCAATACATTCTACAGCCTAGTTGCACTATTTACACAAGAAATAGAATTTAATGTCTTTGGCACATGATCCAAGTCAATTAACTTCAAATGTGAAATAATATATGTTATAATAATAATATAATATAATATAATATAATATAATATAATATAATATAATATAATATAATATAATATAATATAATATAATATGTGGTGAAATGTATTTTTCTCATAATTGAGGTAAGTCCATAACTACGCTTCAGTCTTTTTACAAAACTATGCTCAAGAAGGGAAAGAAGGATATGTTTAAATAATTTTGTATGACATGGATAAAAAGAAAAAAAAGAAAACAGAATTGTGGTGCATCACAGGAAATTGAATAAGCATAGAGTAAAATCCTCAATGGCAAATTAAATGATCGTTTCATAAAATTTTTTGGTATATTTTTAAGTACACCAATACATATTTCTAAGAGCAAAGACTCCTATACAGTATACTTGTAAACTGTGTTAAATAGGTAAACATTTTGTATTTTTAGATTTAACTTCTTAGATTTATGTACATGAGAAAAGTTCTCTTTCTTAGTACTCATGCACAGCAACTTCAAATATTCATATTCTAACATATGGTTGTAGAATGGTGTCCAAATACTCTGACAGAATCAAGCTTGAAAACAAAATAATTAATACATCTCAAAGCATTAATCAAACCAATTTAACCTCTCCAACTGGCTGGTTTCCATTTAATGCAAAATATGACATCCAATCCAACATAATTAGTCATTTTTAATTACTTTAATATCTGAATGAAGATGGAAAAACCTAAATAATTAAGCTAATTAGTGCACGCTTTCTGTTACATAAGAAAAGAAATAAGTTAATATGATTAAAATGAAGCTTTTCATTCTTGATTTTTTCATTTATACACATATTTATGTTCATGTGTATAGACATCTATTTTTATATTTTTTTTATCTAGCTCGGTCAACCGGATATAAAACTACAAAATGATACATGTAGTTTTGTATAATATCACATACAAAGACAATGATATATCCAGTCATTAAATAAGCACAGAGGTAAACAGCGTCTAAGTGTTTTTACATATATACATAATGGTGATTCCATCTAGTCCAATCTTCCCTTCCAAATTCTTTAATTCGTGTTATATCTTTCAATGCATCATTTTTTACTTTGTTTTCTTAGATAACATTAAATGCATATAAAAATATTATTTTTAGAACCAGATTTATACTTTTACTGAGTTCTTAAATTTCATAAATGATTCCAAACATAAAACTTGAAAGCACTGTCACGGACTAATGTGTTTATTAACCCACCTCAGTAACTGAATGACAAACCCAAAAGCTAGAGCTGGTAACTGTCAGAATGAACAGATATGAAGTTATAAATGACAATGATTTTAAAAGTATTCTTTCTTCAGAAGCAAAGTAATAGCTATGCTGTATTATATCTGTTATGTATAAAGGAGAGTTTTATGTATTCTTCTGTACAATAGCTGTTTGTTTGGAATCAGCAGATGTTTAAAACTATGGTGTGCCACATTTAGTCTAAAATATAGGTATAATTCCTGCAGTACATGACGCACAAGACTTGCTGAAAGCAAAGAGTGATATGTGAGCCCTAGACAGCATTCAGGTGGTTTCTACTTAATTTTTACTTCTTTATTGTTTTTTCAATTCTTAATTGCAGTTACAGTATACGGAAACAAATTGCATGCAATTGTCAAGCTGTTTGTGATTCAGAATTAATAATATTGTGGAATGAAAATTAGAATTTAATATCCCAAACACCAGCTGATTCAGCTATAATTCTCTCAGAACTTCTAAAAATCATTAACACTGATTCTGTCATTAGAGTTATCCATGGACACCTAAAATATTTAAAAAATGAGGTACATTCTCTGTGGCTTATAGTGAGGCTTTGAGCTACATTCCCCATGACTCATAATAAAACTTTGAGCTATTGTTATTCAGACTTTTGCAGCACTGATTTACATAACCTTTTAGCTCTTTTGAAAAACTGATATATTCCAGAGGTTTTCCATAGGCATACATATACATATTTTTACATAGGCATGCATATGACAGTTTTGTACTCAGTCATGTCTCTGCAGATACTTATTATTATTTAAAATACATTATTTAATAATTACGATTAAACAAGCATTTCTGGAAAGTAACCTCTGGATTATCTTGTAGGTAAAGTTATGTTGGATATCAGGAAAATGTTCACCAGAGTGTGGTAGGACACCGAAACAGACTCCCAGGGGCAGTGGTCACGGTATCAAACTTGACAGAGTTCAAGAAACATCTGGACACCGCTCTCAGAGTCATGGTCTGATTTTTGAGAGGTCCTATGTAGAACCAAGAGTTAAATTTAATGGTCCTTATGGGTCCCTTCCAACTTGGGATAATCTATGATTCTGTGATTCTAGGTGGTCCTGTTTTTTTTGCATTTTGGGAGGTCAGAGTTGACAGGTAGACTGTCCTAGAGAAACTCATCCATATCATAAGCAGCTCAAAGAGTCACAACTTTCTTGACACATAACACCTGTTTTGATTACAGAGAAAGTTTAAACATGAAGTGTTTCAACTGGAACATTTTAGAGTCAATAAAAAATATTTTCTAATGAAATTTTCCTAAAAAAAAGAAAGCTATCAGAAATTTCCTGTTACATACATTCCTGCTTATTTACTCTGATGCCTTATTTGCACTTTTGGGGCAGTATGTTAGCATTTTCACTTTTTTTTTTTTTAAATATATATATCTACAAAGCAAGCTAGTGGTTCTATAATAATCCCATGTAAAGCCAGATTTTCTTATACATATTTTGACCTGCAGCTGCTTAAGGTATCATTGCAAGGCAAAAATTATACTGCTTGAGTTCTTTATCTTAACATTCCTATCCACAAATTTTGCTGTATTATTTTTCACTTTAAACTTTGCTCTAAATTTCACAGTTTTGAAAAGTTTTTTTGAGACACATTACAATCTTGCAATATTTCTAAACCTAAACTTTTGGTACATCTTCCTGGACTTAATTACTGATTAATGGCATTTCCAAGTTTTGAAATTATGTGAACTGCAATACATAATAACTGTCGTGGTTTAACCCAACAGGAAGGTAAGTATCACACAGTCATTTCCTAACTACCCACTTCTCCCAGCAGAATGGAGGAGAGAATTAAAAAAAAAAAACAAAAAAAAAAACAACTAAAGTGTATATATACACAAAACAAGTGATGCACAATGCAATAGCTCACCACCTGCTGACCAATGTCCAGCCAGTCCCCAGACAGAAGCTGTCTCCATCCAACTCCTCACTATTTCTCAAATGTTGCTTTTTTCTTTGTTTGTTTGTTCGTTTTTGCATGATGCCATATGGTATGGAATATCCCTTTGGCCAGTGCAGATCAGCTGTCTGGGTTCTGTTCCCTCTGAGCTCCCTGTGTCCTCTGTCCTCCTCACTGTCAGGACAGCATGTGATGCTGAGCAACTGAAATGTTCTTGGCTCCATACCGTGCTATTCAGATGTAACTAAAACATCAGTGTGCTACTAACATCATTTTTCTACTAAGGAAAAAAAACAGCATTATACCAAACATTATGAAGGAAGAAAAAAGCTCTGTTCCAGATGAACCAGGATAGCAATGCTGTAGTTCCTTGCCTCCTTAGAAGGTAGCTCAATTCTAAAATTATTTTCAAATGAAAATATAGAAGGATTTTTGCAATTAATATTTACTACAAGGTCTTTATGCAGATCTGTACCACTGGAAATTATTGAACAAAGTGAGAATGACAAGAGTTTTGAAAATCAGGTACTTGAATTCAGTGGAAGAGATACATGAAAGAATTTGTCTAGCCTTTACCAGGCATTTGAGACTACTTCTGCTTAGCACTGTCATAAAACATGTGGTGTAATTAGCTGACTTCAAAGTCTTGCATACCTTTTATACAAAGACAAAATGCAGAACAGTTCATTTAAAACATGCATCTTATTTGCCTCTATTGACAGGAACAGTCTTGTAAAAATGAAGTAATATTTTTAAGAAATTCAAATAGATATACTCATGTAAAAACAATAGCATTACTAGTTTACATAAAATCTTTTACTATGATTTTAATGTGCACAAATATAACTACAAAAGACATTCTGTTTACTACTAAGGTAATGCAAATAGTAAACCTGATTTTTTAATAAAAAGAGATGAAAACCTAAAGGAAATATTCTTTTAAAAAATCATGAATTTTGTCATTGATTTTATCAACTAAGTAAAATTGGTGTTTTAACTTCACTATGAGGTAAATATATTGATTTCAAACTAAGGGATGTTGTAATAGCAAAGAGTTATTAGTACTAGTTTTACTTACAGCTTTTCCTCTAAAACAGCATTTATTTCCAGAAATAAAATATGATATATACATAGAACATTATGACACGATGCAATAGCAAATACAATAAGGAAAACATATTTCTGAAATCTACTAAACTCAGCACTAAAGCATTAAAGCATTGTTTCTGCTAAGACCTAGAACACCTGCTAAACCTTCTCCAGATAGCTCTTCTCATGCTTAGTTGACTGCCTATCAATAATGACAGGACTGCTTGTCATTATTTGCTGATCACATCGCTTCCTGAAGAATTAATTGATTGATTCATCGACGTCTTCTTTAGTAATGCAATTACTTTTCATACTGCTGAACTGATTCTCTGCTTTGTTGATAGTCCACTTATTGATTTTATTTGCTAGCTAATTAATCCTTAAACTTTGCCTCTTTTACTCCTCTCCGCTGCCTGTGTATTTTACTTATAATGAGTTTTACAACCTAATTGACTCTGTACCTACATGATTTTCTCACTTAATTAATTGTGTTTACACAATTAATTGCTTGATTTATTCACCTCTAACTAATTGATCACTGATTAATCTTATCATTTCCTGGCACTGAGTTGCATAAAGTTTGGTGACCTTAGTCACACACTGCTGGTATTTTTCTAGAGCAAACTGTGTTTCTTTCTTCCTTTCTACCTCTCTTCATCCATCACCATCTCTTCTACCTATTAATATTCTTTTAATTTATTTAGAAAGACTTGACTGGGTTTAACTGAAGGGAATGGATAGAAATTTGATGAAGACTGCAATTTCTCCCCCAGAGAAAACACTCAGATTCAACTGTGTTTCAATTTGTGTTTCAAATCCCTTTAAAGTTCACCCATCTGCTCTAGTCGGCTTCCCTATGTATGAAAAGAATCAAGTCCTAAATGACAGTATTAGTTAACTACTGGCATGTTTTGTGTTCCAAATTCTACAATAAAAGTACATCTTTTTTTTTCTAACTTGTGTTTAAAACACTGTGAATAAATTGAACTATACCTGCTGACAACACATTATTTCCCTCAAACCTAACATAGATAGAATAAGCACAAATTTATAGCATTGAGCAAATAGAATGATACACATAATTCTGAGATATAAGCAAATAAGCAGAAATATTGAATTCCATTTTGTTTCAGTCCACATTATAAAAATGTTATGTTAATGTGGACATGTATAATTGATGTTCTATATTAAAATAGAATATATTAGACTAGACTAAAGAAAAAGGTTAAAGACTGTCCATATTCAATTTTTGATATCTGACATGCTCTGAGAAATTTGATCTAAAGTAGTCAGGGAGATGAAGAGGCTTAGTTAACCTTAGAGCTTTTTACTTTATCTTCAAGAAAATGATGACGAGATCTGAAGATTCTAGTCTTTGGAAAAGCGCAGATGTGGTACTTAACCTTAAAAAGAGGAATACTGTAGATCTATAACTCTAAAATTTCATTTTCTCAGTGGTGAAAAAAAATAATTTAGAGATATCTAGAAGGAAACAAAGAGATATGTGAAAGGACAAATCATTTCAGAGTAATTTTGTTTCTCTTTATAAGAGGTTAAAAGCTTTTGTGGATAGGACAGAACAACAATGTCACATATATTGGTAATTTAGTCATAGATAAGGTTTCCACAGTCATGCTTTTGAAAATAGATCATGATTCCACAAGCATTTTAGAGGACTATTTGAAGTTATTACTTAAAATAGGAACAAATTTGAAAAAATAAGTCCAGAGTAGTTACCATCATTTTGGTCTGACAAATTGGCAGGACACCAAAGGCAGAAATTTTGGATTCTAAATTTGATATCAGTCAAAATGTCACAAAGGTTTTATGAATTAGTAGAATGTATATTAGATCTGCAGATGAAAGTAAATTCTGCTCAAGTGGCAAAGAGGTCTAGACATCGTATCTGTATTTATAATTTGGAAAAATAATATAGAAAATATAATTTGAATAAGATTCTGTTTTTTACACTTAATATACAAGTTTACATAAATTCAAGACATAGTATGACTGACTTAACAGTTTTCCAGATAATTACATGCAAATTTTGTATGAGAGATTTAAAAGTTCAGTATGAGAGAATATTACCATACTGTTATGAGGAAGACAAACAAGATACTAAGATACACAGAATAGTTCTATATATGTAAAAGTTGCAGAATAGTCTTAAAGTGTTGTTCTTCAGAAGTAAAGAAGGAGTTGGAATATTGTGACCATTTCAAGGTGTCAGCTTTCCAAGCAGGTTTGGGGCACAGTGAGAAAAGTTATTACAAGCCTGTTACAATAGGCCTAAGGAAGACCTGAAGAAATTGAACTTCTTAAGTCTAGTAAGAGTAACCTGACACTTTTAGTTGTAGTTCAAATTCTTCTTCATGTGCTCAACTGATAGTTCAAGAAACTATGGCCTTAAGTTGTAGACAAGGCAAATTACATATCAGAAAACACTTTCAAAATGCAAGGTTAGATAAACTCTGACTCTTATTCTTTAGGCACAGTAGAAATTATGAACAACAGCCAAATGTGATTACTTGTTGAACAACTGATACTGTCACAGGATTTTTCTTTGACAAATTCACTCTTCCCACAACATTCTTTAGACTTCTACACGCTTATTTTTTCCATTTATGCTCCAGTTTCATTAAGTAGAAATTCATAGTAAAGCATATTTTTTCAATTTATTCTGGATTATCAAAAAACATACTCCCAATAAGGGGTTGAGTTTAGTGAAAGACAGACTCTTTAAGCTCACTGAGCAAGCTGTCACTATTGTTAGGTGAAAAATGGTCATTAAAATGGGATTCCAATGGCAAAAACTAGATTTTTTTTTTTTTTTTTTTCCCCTCAAGGAAATACCAGTCACTCATTGATGTATTCTTCATTCTTCATTCACTTAAGTGAAATAATGAAAACCTACTCTTCAGTCCAATTTCATTGAGATTTTCAGTGCTTTTGCTTGGGAATATTTAGAGCTGATAGGTTCTGTAAAACATTTGCCTCCAGACTAAAAGCTGAGCTGCTTACTACTTTCAGATGACAACAAAAGCATCAAGATCTTTTGAAGAAACAGTATTGCAGAGAAAATCTGGGTACTAAACAAATACTTTTAATCTTCCAAGATCAAGCATAGATTGACAATATATTTTGAAATGCTTTTAATTCATGTGTGCTTTTTAGACTTGTCTTTCCTATCTGTAATTCTAGTAAAGTCAATGAGGTTTCATATTCTACACAAACAAAGAGAAAAAAAGACAATTCAAGGTTGGCTGTATGTAAGAGTTTATGATGGATAGGGGCTAGTTTTGTATGTACCAAATCCAGCATTACAGATCATGCAGGTTCGAATGGACATTCAGAAAGCAGTAGGACAACTACAAAATCAGATAACACATTTACGGGAAATATGAGTATGTACTTACTTTCCCACAAAGCGAAGTTCCTCCTGGTACTCAAATGCAAATATTTTAAATGCACTTCTTTCTTTTTAATTCCTATTTTGGAAAATTATTCTGGGACACTGTGAAAATCTTAGCTAAGAAAATAGAAAGTCTTCAGGATTCTGTTATAACAACCTGAAAAATGCTTAATGGTTTGGATGCAGGCTGTAAACCCATGCAAACTCAGATGGAGTTTTGGTTCTTTGTAGATAGCAGAATGTGTTGACAGATTATGAGATGGAAATAGTCAGTGGAGTTTTCAAGACACAGAGACCTGAGATAAAAAGAAAACAGAGTATTGTCATTTTATAACAGCTTTAATCATGCATAACGCTCTGTTCTAATGAATATGTATGAGACACTGATGAACATGAATGATTGATATCTATGATTCACAGACTGAAGAAGCTTATCTATATGCAGATTAAGTACCTCACAGAAAACTATTCTTCCTCTTCTCCCTGTGTCACTGAATGCCAAAACTTGGATATTTCCTGCTGTAACAGCTTTATACACAGAAGGACAGAACTTGTCTATTATTTTCAAATACTTAAATTTTAAATTTCTCAGAATAATTTGGAAGTTTACGTAGTAGATACTATGCAGATAACTATTTTAAAAGGTTGAGAAGCATTTAAAAAGAAACAAAACAACAGAGTATAACTAGGTTATCTTTCATATTAGTATGATTTAACAGAGCTAATTTTAGAAATGGAATAATGTAAAGTACTGTGAATTCATTATAACAGTTATGATCATGAATATATACATACATATAGGCTCAAAACTATTGGTTAAATATATCTAGTCTTAGAGGAATTGAGCCTTTCTCATGGCAGTCTGAAATTTCTCTTACATACTACAGTCCATAAAAAATAAATGTTGTCTTCTGAAATTAAAGTTAACTTTGCATGCTCAGACTCCTGATTATTGAAAATGGAATAAAATATTGGGCTAACGGAACTAATGAGATCTGTTGATAATTTCTATGCAATTTAATTTTTAGTTTTCCTATCACACAAGTGTTGTGACTAACATAAAATGTCAAGCACCATCTATTATTGTATGATGGAATAAAAAACAAGAAATCCATTGAAATCTTAGATTCATGTGTTTTCATTGCATTTGATAAACAATACAGAACAGAACAAGTTTGAAAATAAATATTAAAAAGAATTCCATAATATCTTGCTTCAGATTGAGAAAGGAAGATAAAATAAGCCTTCACTGAGTAGTGTTGGACTTGGTCTATTGAGATTTTTCACAGCTCCTGAGGGCAGAAGGCAGAAACAGATCGTTGGTATACAATGAATTAATGATCGAATTATATATGTTTATTTAAAAGTTAAATATTTTTCGGTATTATTAAATTATTTTAATTAGAAACATCTACTGTCAGTAATAAAGAATGAGAGAAAAGAGATAATCCATAGGTGAGTAGAAAATCATAATTATGGATGCCCATATTTCCATTATGCCAGCATTGTGCATGTCTACTTCATGACTAAAATTACTGCAGAAAATGCCTCAAATAAAATGTATCCATGAGAAACTTATCCGCATTCCAAGTTCCTGTGTAGCTCACTTGCCCCAAAACTGTACATTAAAATCATTTCTAAGTACTTTTGGTGTGAATTAGATACAGATTGGAATGACTTGTGCTTTTGACTGAACTGAGCAGAAAAACTACCACAAAATATCTGATAGTACTTTCAGACTGAGAAATATAGGCAGGCACCCACGTGTTCATATACAGATAATGAAAGTGTATCAGCATAACTGTTGAAGGAAGGAAAGATTTTTAGATAAAAGTTATCTCTCTTATTGAAGATATTATTCTAGTGGAAAGTGTAGAAATATTTTTGGATATACCTGACCTTTTGGTCTGAAACTGAAACCAAAAATGTTATAACTAAACACAAGTTAAGAATAGCTGTTTTGACAGTTGGGTACATAATAGTTAAAAAAAAATGATTTCATATCTAAGGCACACATGAAAGTTGTCAAGAGTTTAGAATGGGGGCAATGAATGGTGATAGAATTTTACTGTGGGGAAAGAGTGTGATCTGTAGGTTGTGAGTCATAAATGGTGGGAGGAAAATATATTCTGCAATAAATTCATAGCACTGTGTAATCTGTGTTCTTTGGAGGCTGTTACTAATATGAACTTGTTAAGAAGTTTGCATTTGTAATATGTTTTCAATTCCTTCTTGATTATCATTAATGGCAGATGATAGATAAAGTGACTCAGTGCTTGGTTAGATGTATGTCCTAATTTAAAAGTGTGTTTGAAGCCTTAATCTATTCTCAGATTTGGTATATAAGAGGTCTTAAAAAATTTCATCTTCATTTTTTCCATGGGGGCATTTAGGATCTGTATGAAGTATGTAAGATCTGACAAGCAAGCAACTGTAGGACACTGAAACTGGGATACTTTCCTATTTCACCACAGAAAGCATTTAAAGTATCTAAGAAAAAAATAAGAAATAGTGATACCAGAATTATTTTAAAGATAATGAATATGTATTCTTCCTACAGACATGTAAGTCACTGAAATAAATATATACATATATGTATTCCCTGCTATGTATTCCATTATTGTGATTGAAGAAAATCCTTTAAAAACAAGAAATGCAGCATAAACAAAACATGGATTAGTCTATAGTATGAGAGAAAATTATCTAATTCTAGGCAATCCCAAATCTTTCTTGGTATTGGTTAATAAAGATGTTAAATAGTGCTGTTCCCAATACAGACCCACAAAGGCGCACCACTTATCACTGGTCTCCAGCCGGACATCAAAACACTGACTGCAATCATCCAGCCTATTCCTTATGTGGTTATGTTAACTGCATCTTAGCATGCAAGACCTGAACTTTGACAGAGCACTGAATTTCCTCCTGAGTGACCATTTGGAGTAAGAACATTCTGTCTAATTAAATATATATATACTTCAAATTTATTTGATGGAAAAATATTGACAGTTTAATTTCTAATTGTATTTTAAAGTTTTTCATGATTTTATATAATAAATTACACTATATAATATGAGTCATACAATTTCATTAACACTGCTAATATATTTAGCTTTTGATATAGAAATATATTCTGCTGCATCAATCAGAAATGACTAACTTTTTATGGATTTAGGCAGTTTAAGTGATGGATGATTATGTTTGATTACTTTTTATTAGATGACAAAAATGGTGATAAACCTGAATGTATTAAGAAATCTATGTATGTGAAGAAAACTACTGTAGGCAGAAGAATAATTATTCTACTAAATATTTTGGAGCTTCATTGTTTACTGGGGTAAAAAATATATATATATACAAACATTTTCTAATAGTTAACTTTGACAAAAATGCCTGAATGGTCTTTTAAGCCTGCTTCCCACAGCTAGTGAATGCACTGCGTATTTCATGCCTGTATTCAATTCCCATCCAGAATAATATTTATATATAAATTACTATATTTTAATATTCTTATTTATGAAAGATATAATAAGAAAAGGTGAGGGCAAAATTTCAAAAGCAAATGGACTTTCAGTGAGGTGTGCTAAGATTTAATATTAATGAAATACAAGCTGTTTGGCAATTGCTTTAGAGAAGTCTGCCCTACTTTACTGTGTTTTCAGTTTCTCCTTTTGATATCATTGCACACAGACATTTAAATCTTTGAAGAATAATGCATATATACAATATACAATTATATACAGGCTAATTTCAATAGACCAACTTAATGGATTAAAAAAATGTAAATGTTTTCCTTCTTCGTCACAGTGGGGAGCATAAGCTCAGTAAAATAATTTCCTGAACACATCATCATACCTTCATAACAATAATTCATATTAAATTTTCCTTAGATAGTTTGTTTGAAAATTAAAGGAAGTAGTATTAAAATATCAGAAAATTATTGTCAGCAATAGTAGTAAAATTGTAAATCTTTGATGTCCTATCAATGTCCACAAGCATGTTCAGAAGGGGCAGGTGAGAAAGAAGGTGAGGAGGCATCACCCTCTACATCAAGAAAAGAATAGAGTGTAAAGAGCTGTATACTGAAGAATGGCTGTGAGCAACTCCAAAGCTTCTAGGTGAGGGTTAGAGATCAAGGCAAAAAAGGGAGCGCTGTGGTTGGGATCTACTACAGATTTCTTGATCAAGTGGAGCCTGATGATGAAGCCTTCTTCCTCCAGCTACGGGAGGTATTGTGTTCTCAGGCTCTCATGCTGCTGGGGGACTTGAACTACCCTGACATCTGATGGAAAAGTAGCATGCTGATCTGCAGGTTATTGAGGAGGCTCCTGGAATGTGCTGAGTATAACTACCCAAGCCAGGTAATAGACAGCTCCCCCTGGGGAGATGCAATGCTGGAGTTGTTGCTCATCAGTGCTAGTGAACTAATTGGTGACATCGGGATTGGAGGCTGCATGGGCTGAAGTGACCACGCAATGGTGGAGTTCACACTCCTGAGGCATATCTGACAGGCAAAGAGTAAATTAAGATGCTAACTGCTTGGAAAGTCAATTTCCAGCTCTTCAGGAAATTAGTCAACAAAACCCTCTGGGAATCTGCCCTCAAGGACAAGCGAGTTGAGCAGAACTGGCAGATCTTTAAGGAAGCTTTCCTTAGGTCACAAGAGCTCTCCATCCCCAGGTGGTGAAAGTCATGAAAGCAAGGCAAGTGACTGGCATGGCTGAACTGGGATCAAACTGGAAACTGATACAGATCAACTCGGATTAACTGAAACTGCTGATCAAAGTGGAGTGCAAGAAGAAAATGCAAAGGCAAAGGAAGATACCCTGGGAAGACTATAGAGATTCTGCTAGGCACTGTAGGGATGGGGTCAGAAAGGCCAAGACTCAATTGGAAGTGGCAAGAGGCATAAAGAAGGATAAGAAAGGCTTCTACAGGAATGTCAACTGGAAAAGGAAAGTCCAGGAGGGCATATGCTCCCAGTGAACAGTACAGGCAATGGACAAGAAGAAGGCTGAGGTACTGTACAACATTTTTGCCTCAGTCATCACTGGCAACTGCTCTTCACACAGCCACTGAACAGACTGGGGAGAAGCTGACTAGGGAGCGATGTCCCTCCTGCTATAAGCAAAGATCAGATTCACATGTACCTGAGGAACTTAAACGTCCATAACTCTATGGGTCCTGATGACATGCAACCCAGAGTCCTGAGGGAATTGGCTGATGTAGTTGCCAAGATACTCTCAGTGATATTTGAAATGTCATGGGGACCAGGATAAGTTCCCAGTGACTGGAAATAAAGGAAATTTCATATGCATATTTAAGAGGAGTGGAAAGGATAACGTAGGGAACTACTGACCTGTTAGCCTCATCTCTGTGCTGAAAAACATCATGGAGTATATACTCCTGGAAGATACGCTAAGGCACATGGAAGACAGAGAGGTGATATGGGAGAGCCAGCAGGGCTTCACTGAGGACATGTCTGTGTGACCAACATTGCGACGTTTTATGATGATGTAGCTGTGTCTATAGACAAGGGAAGAGCCACTGATGCCATCTCTCTGGACTTTAGTAATGCCTTTGACATGTTTCCCACATAACATCCTTCCCTCCAAATGGGAAAGATATGGATTTGACAGGTGGATTCTTCAAGGGACAAAGAACTAGTTGCAAGGTCATACCCAGGTAGTGGCTGTCAATGGCTCAATGACTGTGTGGAGGTCAGTGAGGAGTGGTGTCTCTCAGGAGTCAGTACTGGGACCGATGCTGTTTAATACCAGTGGGACTGACTGCACCCTCAGCACATTTGCAGATGATACCAAGCTGCATGGTGTGGTCAATACATCCGAGGGATGGGATACCATATAGAGAGACCTAGACAGGCTTAAGCACTGGGCCCAGGTGAACCTCAGGAGGTTCAAAACATCTAAGCACAGGGTCTTGGACCTGGGTTGCAGCAACTCACACTGCCAGTATAAGCTGGAGGATATAAGGATGGAGCAAAGCCCTGCTGAAAAGAACCTAGAGGTACTGGTGGATAACAATCTAGACATGAGCAAGCAATGTGCTATTGCAGCCCAGAAAGACAACCGTATCCTGGGCTGCATCAAAAGAAGCATGATCATTAGATCAAAGGAGGTGATCCTGCCTGTCTACTCTGCTCTGGCGAGACCTCACCTGGAGTACTGTGTCTAGATGTAGAGTCCTCAGTACAGGAGAGACATGAACTTGTTGGAGCACATCCAGAGGAGAACCATAAAAATGAGCCAAGGGATGGAATACCTCCCCTATAAGGACAAGCTGAGAAATCTGTGGCTCTTCAGCCTGCAGAAGAAAAGGCTCCAGGGAGGCCTAAGAGCTGCCTTTTAATATCTAGAGGAGGTCTAAAAAGAAAGGGGAAACTCTTTAGTAGAGTCTGTTGGGATAGGACAAGGGGAAATGGTTTCAAGCTGTAACAGGAGAGATAAGAAAGTATATAAGGAATAAATTTTTCACAATAAGGGTGGTGGGGAACTGAAACAGGTTGCCCAGAAATGCCTTGTCCTTGGAGATGCTCAAGGTCAGGCTGGACAGGGCTCTGATCTAGCTGTAGATGTCCCTCTTCACTGCAGGGAATTTGGACTAGATGACTTTTAAGGGTAACTTCCAACTCAAATGATTCTATGATTCCGTGATATCCTTGATATGCTTCAATGAACATGTTTCATTTTAATATCAGATTTTAAATCAACCTCCATGTACATCTCAAAGAATGTTACAAATTAATCTGCATAATAAAACAATCATCTTGGTGAATATTCAGAATTACAGCACATATTGTAATATCATTATACCTGTTGATTTAAAACTTACATTTCTTATCTACTTCAGCTGCCTAAATTGATATGAAAATTTAAGAGCAAAGTGCTACTTTGCCAAGATTTTAATAGCCTAGTTCATTTTGCAAAGAAGTCAGTGGTGGGATAAAGTACTGTGGGATATAGTACTGTGACTCTGAGAAGGTTTTTTTATTATCATATATTTATGGGGAACAATTTGCTTAATAGTGTATATATGACACCTTTTTAAATAACTTGAGCTATTCAGTAGAACTGAAACTAATTTATCTTCTTTTTCAGTACATTTTTTAAGATGATCAAAGATCCAAAAAACTACCCATCTGAAAAGCAGAGCTGTAACCCAGAATCATCACACATGTTGTGACAACTCTTATATATATTTCTTATGACAAAGCTTAGTTATTTGTACATTAAATTAATTTAGAAAGTAAATTTGACTCTGATATTTCCTTTGACAACTCTAAAAAAATGTCTAAACATATAAATCAACAAAAAATATACATGGTGAGTAGTTCCGTGTAATCATTATTATTATTATTACTATTTATATTTAATTTATTTTAATTAATTCTGAATAGCTTTCTAAGTGATTTATTTCATGAATTCACTGTGGAACTCAAGACACTACTTAAAGAGTCATGTACCTAAGAAAACTGCTCAGACATCAGCTGAACAAGAACAAAAAGAAAAATATATATTTAATTGATCAGTTAATATGTTTTTTTAATTTTTCTTTCTTACTGTAACTAGTGAATCTCTGGGGAAATAATGCACTTTTCTCCCTCTTACTTTACCTCCACTTATTGTTACTTTAATGTTCTGCTCTTTGTAAATAATTTCTTCAAGTATTGTTTCAAAACTGTCATCTATTTATGTTTTTACTTAGTCATCAGACTTGATAATAACAATCTCACCGACAATGAGCAAAACAATTGCCTTTAATGTTTAAATGCTTTATGTCAGAGAAAAGAATAGGATGTGAACAAAATTATTTTATGAAGGTGAAAGGAGTAACAATGAAAATAAAATGCCCTTTTATTTATATTGATTTCTCTGCTAACATCTCTTACAGTAAAGCAAATACAGACTGAAAAAAAGGAAAGAATGCAGGCACTAAATAATTACAATGTGTCTGAAAATATAGCTTTAAAAACGCTACAGGAGGAATAAGGAGAGTAATAGCATTTAAATTTTTCAGAAAAAACAAACAGACATCCAGATCTCAAATAGAAATGAATTGTTGCTGCTGAGAACTATAATTATAGTAATTTGAAAAATAAAATGGCTGGCATCAATGGAGCAGATATTGGCAAGGATGTTCAATTAGCAAAGTGAAAGGTGGTAAGGTTGCTAGCTTTCACAAAACAGAGACTGTCAAATAATTCTCACTTGTGAAACATTAAGCTGTTAGCTGAGGGTAGGTAAATATTCTACAGTATCCTAAATTCAGTAGCTCTCTTTGAGGCCATGGTGCCAGAGACTAGAGGCTCAAAAAGGACATGTGGAAACATTTTTGGAAACATATACAGATTTCCAATATCATGTTGATTAGATGGGATTTGTAATCTAATGTAAGGCTTCTTATCCTCTCCTATACCCTCCCTCCTTCATTTTGCCCAATAAGGTCATATGTCTGAAGTCATAAATCAGAGGATAGATGGCTAACTAAGCAATCAAGCAGTAAATAAAGGTAAACATATGGAGTTAGAATGAAGAGTAGAAAAATTCTAAATCGTGTTTCACAAGAGAAGTATTAAAGAGGTCAGGTAGCTACTTACAGTTTTTCATATCATTTTTAGTTCCAGCTTGCATTTACTGTGATTTTTAATAGAAAATGCCGAAACTGTCATAACCTCCAGTTGGCAGATGATGAATTTCAATAGTTACGAGAGACAGAACACTCTAGATATAATAAATAACAATCTGTGAGATATTATCACTGTAAAAAAATTATTACTGACTCCTATTCTCTCTTCATCAGAACTGAATATCACTCCAGGATGAACTTTAATTGGCATTTTAATGACCAAGATATTTTCTCTGTGGAAAATGTGCATTCTAGGAAATGATTCTTAAGTGTGTAGATTCACGTTGTACAGATCCCAGTGTAAATTCAGTTTGAGAAGGTCTGTCTGTCTTATTTGCCTTCAGCTTCCATCACTCCCTTTCCCTTTCTTTATTTTTTGAGAATAATATTAAATTGTATTTATTCAGTGATCTTACAGCATTACAGAATGCTTGGATCTTCAGTGTTGGAGAGTGGAGTGAAAATAGAGAGAAATTGGTGGGCTTATGAGAATATTTATTTCCTAAGCAGTCCCTGAGGTCAATGTATTCAAATTTAGTGAGATCAGTACTTGGTATTCACTAATTTATAAATAGAATAATAACTTATCTCTCATAATTTTTTTGGTGTAAGCAATATTACCAGAGTTTAATTGTAGTACTTACTTACATGTTGGTTTTTCAAAATTCAGTTAGTCTGAATACATGCCTTGCGTTCTAACAAAGTGTTCTGTGAAATTTAACTGTAAACATTTACATTAACCTTCCATTTTATTCTTGCATTCAGTTTGTATACATTTTTCAAAATGAAGGTAATTATTGAGGTGATGAATATGATTTGAACTCAACTATTAACTGTATTATGGTCCCAGGAGGACATAATGTTAATTATTGACTATTGTTTTCCAATTAACTTCTTTGCCTTTAAAAAGTTTTAGTGCGAACAGAAGGGAAACTGTGTAGACATACAAGTGACTAGACATATTTTTCAGTTAAATATCACAATCTTAACTTTTCTAAGTCTTAAATTTTCTATAGAAACTTACAAATTTTCAGAATCTCACTAAACGTGCAAATATATTGTTAAAAATATATATTTTAATGTATAATGGAAGGCCTCTAATTGGATTATATTCTTCATGAACAGCAATTTTAAATACCACTGGCCCTACCAAAAAAGAACAAAACTCACTGTAATCAGAACAGAGAGCAAATTTAAAAAAAAAATTAATGACATAGAAATTATATCTCAAAACAGGAATGCCAGGGATATTCTACATTCAGCACTATCTTTTTTTGCTTCTAGAATGTACAACTGAGTAGGGCTTGTTTTCTTCAGGCTAGTCAGAACCTTGTTCACAGCAGGAGACAGATCAATCATTACATTTTGATCTGTAAATAAAAGTAAAAATGTTATGTCATGCACTTCAAACCCAAATTTGTAGAATAGGTACATTTGCTTTCTATCCTAGCTATGAATACTATTTTATCCCCAGGTTCTCACATTAAACTCAGACATTATTATCAGAAAGTCTCTCCCATGGATTCTGTCTGTATACAGACGAACTTGTATAACAAAAAAATTTCTCAGGTCATTGTTCAGATTAGTGCACATTAAATGTTCCAAGTGCTGCAGTGATAGATAGGCAATTGTTTGAAAGCCTACAGACCATAATGTGCTATAGCAAGGTAGACCTAGTGCCTCATAACTCTGTTATAGTACAAATAGTAGAAGTGTACTTGTCAACTCTCAGTGAGAAGAAAAAGCAAATCAGAGAAATAACCTATTACTCTGTTCAGCCTCACTGAAGACTGCAATTTATAAAAAATAGAGTCAGAGTGAATGTATTTCTATACCATTACAAAATAAAGATAATCTATTTTTCTTTGCCTGCTAGTATTTAAATAATTTCTTGTTGTTGTCCATTTCCTCTATTTCAAGATGACAATAGGAGAACACAGAAAATAAAAATTTTAATGGACGTCATCTAATTTGTAATTTATACTTTTAAAGACTAAAACGAAAGTGAACCCATTACAGTAGATGTCACTACTTTTTCTGACTCTTAGAAGATCTAACATAGTTTCTCTTTTCTGTTTAAAGTATGTCTTCTAGCCATACATGTTTTGAGAAAGGACTTTTTCCCATAAATAGACCAAAGAGTACTTGCAGAATACACCTATGCATTTTTTTCAGTGGTACCATTTGTGACAAATATGAATTTAATAGTAACTTCACAGAAAAAAAAAAAAATCTTGTGGCTTGGGTAATAAAATGGTCAGAAAGTTCCACAGCCTATTGGTAGAGCAGTGAAGAATAAAATTAACTTAAAGCACAAGGCCATGCCATGGAAAAGTTCCAAGCAAAGAGGTGGCAGTGACTCCTAGACACTGAGGTAGCAGATGCATTTATTTAGCCTTGGCTTGTTAGAGAGGAATAGGTCTTAAATCAGCTGATAAAATACTCTCTGCTCTCTCTGCCAATGACCTTCTCCTCTCAGCCTGCTTGTCCTTAATTTGTTGTCAGAATTGTACAGCCTCCTGCCTTCTGCTTGTCTGTGCAATCTCAGCCTGCAAGAAAACAACCATTGGCTGACCTCAGGATTCCAGCTTTTCTGCTCCTCTCTCTTTTTCACTGATCATGTTTTTCATGCATGACTTTAAGATAAGCAAAGGTACTATTAACTCTTCTTCTGAAGACTTTTAAATGAAAAAAAAATGCCTTTAGACAAGTGTCAAACATGAATGATATTTGATAGCAACTTTAGTGGCTCTACTTTTGTTTCAGTTTCTCATTTCCATGAGAATTTCATCTGTTCCTGTCTTTGCAATATTTCGCATAACCGTTGCAATCTCTTGAATAAGTTAATATAGATTAAATACGTTCTCATGAATACACAATTAAAAATTTAACAAGTCTCTAGCCTCCATTCAACTGTGTGCAATTTGTGACAAATAGAAATGAGCACATCACATCAACTTAATTCAGTCTAGGTCCACAAAAGTTTTGGCTAGTAGTTAGTTATAATTAGTAAAAATAATACACTTAAGTGGGGAAGGAATTGTTCTCTGAATCCTTTTTAATAGTTCCTGATAGAAAAGAGTGCAAAGGCTACCTCATGAAACTAGGGATGACTATATATAACATTTATATAACATATACCATTTTCTTATTTGTCTGGCTGATGGAATAAAGAGACCAATAATTAGATCTAGTATATCTGCAAAGCACAGATAATTCGTCTTTTGCATGTATTAACAAATATCTCAGTATGAGAATGTGGGGAGGATAACAAAACCCAAGCTTTGCCATTGCTATATAGATTACAGCTTCTTAATAGATTTCTGTAGCTGACAGCTCATTATTGACTGTTTAAAGGGATTATAGTTTATTTAATGTGAAAGCAAATAACATAATGCTGAATAGGTTGAATGCACTCATATTACTTTGATCTCACAAAGTAATCTATTGCAATACAGATTTAAGAATCTTTTCACCAGCAGTGCTGGTATAATCAGCTGAATGTGAAACTGGAGAAATACAGAATTTCAGCTTAAAATATTACCCCTATATCAAATCTGTCTTTGACGCTATGTCATTTTGTTATGCCATAATGAAATTCTATGTAAAAATTACCTGCTAAGAGGTAAATATAATGTAAATATATTCTTCTTTTTTTTTTTTTGGGAGGGGGGGGGGGGAGGAGATAAAAAAGAGATCATAACACATATATCTAATAAAAGCAGTATTCTTTTAAGTGTGTGCAAATAGTTGAAGAAAATACACTCTTATCCCCTACAGCTCTCAATTTCATTGCATTTTTATATTTACATCTGTCCTTTCTCCAGCTATGCAGCAAAAAGTATAGGTCATAAAGTTAGTGTAGCCCAACGAGGATGGGTTCAACAGACTGTCTCCCAATGGGAACAATTATTTTAAAGAAAAGCTGTGGGAAACAGGAAGGGTAGAAATTCCCCAGATGTACACAAGCACTCTGTTGCCATATGCAGCAGAACATTTCAAGGACTGACAACTGAGAAACATTTTCAATTGAACAGAATTAATTAAATTAAACACATTTCTTGTCTTCCAAAAATGTTAACCCTTGAAATGCTTTACTTTTTCATGTAATAACAAAAAAGAATATGTAGGAGCGCAAAAAAACCTGTTTCTATGGAGGTTTCATTTTTCATCAGGAAGCAATCCATACCACAGCATAAATCAACAGTAACTTCAACAGGTCTGGTTCCTTGAAAATAAATGGTATATCCCAGTTTCCCTGCCCGTCAACTGGACTATAGATCAGTCTATGAACTTGAACTTGTCAGCTGAGGATGGCATAGGCTGACTCCCTTCTTCTAACTTCCATTTCATTACAAGTAGGAAAGGAAAAAAATGAGATTAAGATTTCCTTAAGTGACTTTATTCCATTTAAAAAGCTTCCTTCTAGATTTCTTGGAGTAAGTATATTCACTCATCACTTTTGCATAATCCATTCTTTATTATTTAGTAAAAATAATGAGACTCAAGTCAGTGCGGGAAGACTCTGTTTATTTTGTAGGACAAAATAAAACTGAAGTGTCTCCTCCCCACCATCTGCTCATAGACTGATCACAATGATTTCTTACTGTAGATAACAGTGTTTCAAAAAAAAAAAATAAAAAAAAGATATCTTCTTCACTGGTCATCCCTTTTATTAGCTGTGGTAGTCAAGATGGGTAAATATGGAGCTTACGTAATACCATGTTTGTTCTCCAATAAAATCTTCTATTGTCTTTAGCAGGGAAAAGAAAGAGAAGTGAAGGGAAAGGGGAATTTTTAATCTGGGAATGCATGTGATGCAAGAACTGAGTCTTAGTATTTAAGGCATCTTGGTATTTACTAAGGAAGCTATCAATGCAGACAGTATCTCCTTCACAGTAGAACACAACAAACTTGCAAAAAAAAAAAAAAGCATACCTAAATAAATAAATAAACAATGTACTTAACTCAAAAGCATCCAAAAATAGATATTTTATATACTGATTTAAATAAGTGTACCATCTTGTTCCCAAGAGTGAATATTTCTGCTTATCAGTAACTGAGAATTAATCATCATTACCCTAGTGACTGCTGTTAGCTGTGGAGAAACTCCAGACGTTTTAGACACAAAGAAAATCTCTGATATGCATGAAAGACAAACCAAAATCGACTTTCTTCTCAAAACTTGGAGAATTCCTGTTACTAATATTGTAAATACTGGAGACATGGAAGTTTGAACAGTATGTGAGAACAACAATTAAGCAGATAATGAAAATAAATATAACAAAACACGAAACGCTCACTACCTAGAAGATTTTGATGAAGAGATTATTGTCTCAGAATGCTTTACAATACGCAAAATTATTTGATTTTATGTAAATGTTGACTAAGTTGGTACACAGTGATTGAAATGCATTGTGAATTATTGTGTTATTAGGGTTTGTGTAAACTAGATCAGTAATTAATATTCAGGGATTTCAAAAACATTCTGAAGACAGAACCCATGGGAATTACTCTATCTTAAATTTTACCTAAGGTCAGGAAAAACCTTAGTATAAAAGAGGTACATTTCTGATTGCTTCAGGATTCTCAAAGACAGGAATTATTTCTGTGGCTGGCTACCTTCTGACTGAGTTCTCCTATATGTCTCATATGGTAGTCTGATATTCAAGCTAGCAAGCAAAATATACATAAACTTTGTTGACAACATACATGCACAAAAAAGGACAAATATGAAAAAGATAAATCATTACATAAATACAGTTTAAAAATAAATGACACACAACTACAAAATGCAATTTTAATTTATCGCAGCAGCACAAATTGCTTGGCTTATTCAAATATACCAACACAACTTGACCTTTACAGGTCAGTGGCTCCTTTTTCAAAACAGCTTAATATCATGCAGTCCTGAAATAATGCATGGCCATAATATGTGAAATGTGTTTCTGGTCCATTATGAAACAGAAAGCAGCCTTTACACTGAGTACAAATGTCTATGAAATTTATTTATTTATTTATTTATTTCAAGAGAGAACCCTGAAAGCTAACATTTGCAAGAATGCTTTGTAAGATTACAACATGAATAGCAATTGTCCTTTTGTAAATTATTTTTACAGATAGAACTTGTGTTCTTTCAGGCTGCTCAATTAGCATCTCAAAGAGTATGCAGTTCCCTCTAAAAGTAATGCCTCTAATTTATTTCCATGGAAGCTACAAGAGATACAAAGAGCAAAATAACACTATTCGAAAGAGCAAATTCTCAGCTATAAAAGCCACAATCATCACCATTTGCTATGCATTTTCACCTACAAAGAACAAGACCCTTCATGTTTCACATGTAAAAACTGGCAACAGCAAAGGTGATCCACAGTTTCACAGCTGCTGTGATGGCATCATTGCTAGGAAAATGTTACCCATACAGTCCATCTTTCATCAGCTCAAACAGATGGAAGTCAGAAGGTCCCAAATTTGGACTATGTGGTGGGTGTGGTAGGACCGTCCAGTCAAGATTGCCAATGTGCTCTATGGTCTTCAGACTGGTATCGGGCCTGATGTTATTCTGTGTCAAGAGAAAGATTGTCTTCTTCTGTTTTGACTCTGGAAATTCAAATCTTCAGCTTAGTCAGTATCATGGTATAGTGGTCAGAGTTGATGGTTTGCCGAAGTTCCAAGAAATCCAGAAGGATCACTTCTTTCCTGTCCTAGAAGACAGTGCGTATCACTTCACCTCCTGAGTTTGTGTGTTGAACTTTTTATTCAATGAGAAATTCACATATTGCCACTCCATGGAATGGTGTTTTGACTTTGGCTCACAGTGGTGATACCACGTCTTGTCGCTGGTAGTGATGTGATCCAGGAAACTGTCATCTACAGCCTCATATTAGTTCCATTAGGTCCTAACAAACTTGCATGTGGTGTTCCTTCAGTTCCTATGTGAGCATCTGTTGGACCCACCTGTCACAAATTTTGTGATATTCCAGTGTTGACACCATCTTTTCCAATGCATTGAAACTGACATTCAACTTTGTACACAGTTCCCTGATCATAATCTGCTGATTCACACAGATGAGCCGATCAAGACTGTAGGGAAACTGTTATGTCGTGGCCTGAACTGCTGATAGAGTTGAACTGTTGAACTGTGGGGTGGGGAGCGGGAGGGCTAGCTTCTGAAGGGGAAGTGTATCCTGGGCAAAGGTTACTTCCTGGGGAGTAGTGTTCTATAGCCACATCATGCTCATAACCAGTCAGATGAGTCAACTTTTTTTTATTTAAGAACCAACAAATACACTCTTCATTTCATTGTATGACAGCTGTACACGGCTTTCTAGAATACTGCTTGTCTTTCACATTGAGGTCACAACTACTGAAATGCACCAGACACAGCCTCAGTGTGCTCACAATCACTGTTTGGTATCCATAAAATTTCAGCAAATGTCAATGAATGTCAGTTGGTGCCATTTTCTCTATTTGGAGGAATTCAATGACACATCTTTCTTCATCTGCACTTCCATGTCAGATATCATTTTGTCAGACTGCCTTCCTGCTGCTGTCTGTCACACAGCAACAAAATGTAATGGGATGTTGGTGGGAAGGTTCAACCTCTACTGCTGTACCACCAACATCCACCTCTGATGTTGTGGACCAACACAGCAGAACAGGAGGTACATAAGGGCAGTGAACCACTAACCCAAAATAAACACAATGTTAATATTTGGTTTATTTTACATTACAAATTCTGAAACATATACACCTAGACAAAATTCAATTTGAAATAGAGTATGCAGAGGGGAACTGAGAAAAGAGGTTACACTTTAAAATTTTTACAAACTCGGAAAAAAATGACTATTTGTGTTAAATATGGAACGTAGAATTTTGAGTTTTAGCTATATATGTCCAAGACCACAAAAATAACATTTATTCTCCCTTCATTGACTCACCAGCTTTGAAGCTACAGAGTATTTCTTAGTTTCAAGAACTCTGTACTCATGACCTTAAAGTTTGAAGCCTGCTAATGCAACTACAGACACTATAGAGTTGTATCAAGTTCACAGAAAGTTTTACTTTATCATAGCATATTTAGCTGATTCTCATATATGAACAAAGTAAAACAAAACAAAAAAAAAAACCAAACTACGCCATAAATACTATATAGTGATATTCTTATGCATAGTGAATGCTTTTGCACTGTCATTCTTTCCAGTCAATATATCGAGTTGTTTTGTCTAAACATTCAAAACACAATTATATTAACAAATTATGACATGCATTAAAAAAAAATCTGGTTTATTAAAATTTTCCACTACTTACACACTTTGTAGATGTAACAAAAGAAAATAGGTGCAAACATTCCCAGCAATAGTGACAGGAATACTATACTGTTCACTCCCACAGCCAGAAATTCAGGTAGATTGGGGAGAAAAGTATTTTGTCGTAGAAAAGCCTCTTCATGAACTCTCTGCCTTCATATAAGACTTGAGAGAGATAATAATCAGCAGCAGTAATAACAACAAAATACCCGATTTGATACCTGAAGTTCCAAAATGGGATATGACTTTCTGATGCCACTTTCTTTCCTATCTTCCTCCAGCATGTAGTTACAAACTATGGCTTAGAGACCTTTTTATATGTTCTTCATTTCCCTAAGAAACAATTTTCTTTCTCTGGCAGAAGAGCCTAGTAAACTTTTTTCATCTATTCCTTAGGAAAATAATCATTAAATACAGAACCTGTTTATTTCAATAACAATTAGAACTTACCTACTGAAGCAATAATTACACATGTGATGGTATTTATCGATAAATCAACAAAACTATATTAACAATTCCTTGGTTTCAAAATCTTTCTTTGACCTACAAATTAACAAATAACAGACTCATAAAATAAGTTTCATTTTGCCAATTAACAATTTCTGTCTTTTCTGCTCTATTTAGAGAATGTTGTGTTCATGAATAGTTTTAACAGTTTTGTATAAAATCATACGTGAACTCAGTAGCTCTGTTTCATCCTTATACAAACATTATAGTCATTGGGGAAAAAAAAAAGAAAAGAGATTTTCTTCTATAGGTCAGTTACCTAATATCCTGAAAACTACCATGAGATTTTTAACTCAGTTTGGCTTTGATTCTATGATATTCTAGTGCTCATTCTGTCACAAGTAACAAAGTGCAGGACAATCAATTGAACTATCAATATCTGTTTTCTGAGCTTTTATTTTGGTCATTGTATCAAACTACTCTGTATATACAAAACTTATTCAAATGTGAATGTACTACTTTTCTGTACAGTGAGTAGCAAGACGGTTTCACTTGGCACCTGACTTCCTGTGTATGACAGTATCATACTTTATCATAATTTAAGAAGTGCCTCAAATGAATTTCAAAGGCATTGATAAGCCAGCCTTTCTTTACTCCCTTCATAAAAGCTCTGTAACAGAAAGAGTATGAATGATTTTGACTCTTAATAAAAGCAGACCATAAAGATAAATCAAGATTTTTATGTTTGGGAAGATGCATGATTTATGGTATCCATTGTTTCAATATTATTATATAAATTAACTTAAGCAAAATCTGTGAGAATAGCTTTCGCAGTATAATAATGCTTTATAGTATTTCCACAATAAGTGCAAAAGTGTTTCTTCTAATGACCAACACCATTGTAGCAAGTATTAAAATTCTATAAATTGTATTTTTTATCTTGAATTCTAATTTTCCATATCAGAAGAAGAAAAAAAATGAAATAAAATTTTAAGTAAAAAGACAGTCTCTGACTGAAACACAAGAAAAATGCCATAAATAATGGGTAAATCCAACTAAGAACTCTCTCCTGAGGGATTAGTAAGGAGAGCAGCCAAAAGGTCTTAAAGGGACAGATCCATTTAAAAAAATGTAAGATTTTTTTTTTTTTTTTATCATAGAATCATAGAATCATAGAATGGCCTGGGTTGAAAAGGACCACAATGATCATTGAGTTTCAACCCCCCTGCTATGTGCAGGGTCGCCAACCACCAGACCAGGCTGCCCAGAGCCACATCCAGGCTGACCTGGAATGCATCCAGGGATGGGGCACCCACAACCTCCTTGGGCAACCTGTTCTAGTGTGTCTCATCACTCTCTGTGTGAAAAACTTTCTCCTAATATCTAACCTAAACCTCCCCTGTCTCAGTTTCAAACCATTCCCCCTTGTCCTATCACTATCCACCCTTGTAAGCAACTGTTCACCCTCCTGTATATATGCTCACTTCAAGTACTGGAAGGCCACAGTGAGGTCTCCCTGGAGCCTTCTCTTCTCCAAGCTAAACAAGTCCAGTTCCTTCAACCTTTCCTCATAGGAGAGGTGCTCCCACCCACTGATCATCTTAGTGGCCCTCCTCTGGACCCACTCTAAGAGCTCCACATCCTTCCTGTTCTGGGGGTCCCAGGCCTGGACACAGTACTCCAGAGGGGGCCTCACAAGAGCTGAGTAGTGGGGGACAATCCCCTCCCTCTCCCTGCTGGCCACCCCTTTTTTAATGCAGCCCAGACACGGTTGGCCTTCCGGGCTGCAAGCGCACACTGCTGGCTCATGTCCAGCTTCTCGTCTACCAGGACCCCCAAGTCCTTCTCTACAGGGCTGCTCTCAAGGAGGTCTTCCCCCTGTTTGTATAAATACCTGAGATTTCCCCAACCCAAGTGCAGCACCCTGCACTTGTCCTTATTGAACCTCATTAGGTTTTCATGGGCCCACTTCTCCAGCCTGTCCAGGTCCCTCTGGATGGCTTCCCTTCCTTCCAACTTATTGACTGTACCATTCAGCTTGGTGTCATCCACAAACTTGCTGAGGGTGCACTCAATGCCATCGTCTATGTCACTGATGAAGATGCTGAAGAACACCAGTCCCAAGACTGACCCCTGAGGGACACTGCTTGTGACCGGCCTCCAGCCTGACACAGACCCATTGATCACAACCCTTTGGCTATGTCCAGCCACTCACTTCCTAATCCACGGAATAGTCCATTGTTCAAATCCATTCCTCTCCAATTCAGAGAGGAGGATGTGGTGAGGGACAATGTCAAAGGCCTTGCAGAAGTCCAGGTAGATGACATCCACTGCCCTTCCCCTGCCCACCGAAGCCATCACTCCATCATAGAAGGCCATCAGATTGGTCAGGCACAATCTGACCTTGGTGAAGCCATGCTGGCTCTCTCAGATCACCTCTTTATCTCGCATGAGCCTTAACATAGCTTCTAGGAGGATCTACTCCATGATCTTCCCAGACACAGAGGTGAGGCTCACCGGCCTGTAGTTCCCCAGGTTTTCCTTTCTCCCTTTCTTAAAAATGGGAGTAATGTTCCAATTTTTCCAGTCACTGGGAACTACACCAGACAGCCATGATTTTTCAAATATGATGGAGAGTGGCTCGGCAACCACATCATCCATCTCTTTCAGAACCCTAGGATGGATATCATCCAGCCCCATGGACTTATACACGCTCAATTTCATGAGGAGGACTTGGAATTGTTTCACTCTTACAGTGGGACAGAAACAACTCCCCACACCCTCACCTAGAGTCTCAAGCCTCTTATCCATCAAGCCCTCATTCATCACTATCTTTGTTTCATTGTGCTTACAAATTATGCTTTACTACCTTAAATATTACTATGTTTGCTTTTTGTTTGTTCCTCCACTTGCCAAGTGTAAGTTATAATTATTCAGATACAAACATATCACTGCATTCTGAATAAATAGAAGTTTTATTTTCAATCTGCATCATTTTTTTTTTTTAAAGTAGTGTTTAGAAAAACAAAAGAAATCTGTAGAGGGGGATTGTAGTGAAGTGACCTGACTGAAATAAATTCAGTAACAGAATGAATATTGAGCCCATGTATATCTTTCACACAGTATTTCAGTGATGGAGTAGTGAGCCACAGTGATATAATCAGTAAATCATTGCTGATGCCCCAGTAGAATCCTAGCCTTTCCTCATGTCTTCAATTCTCTCTCCTTCCTTTAACCAACAATGAACAAACTGCCAAGGGAGACCTCAGCCTGAAAAGTCATTATCTCTTCTGTAATTATAGACACATACACAAAACTACCAGGTATTTGTTCTCACTTAGGTAGTTTATCTGTATAACACCCTGAAAGAGGTGACCTGGCAAACCTGCAACAGACTTGATAAAATGAGTTCCTATCAAAGTTAAATAAGAGAACCTGTGTAGCAAGATTTGAAAGAGTTGCATGTCTATGAGGCATTAGAGAAAGTGTAAGTAGGTAGCAGTGCACAAAGACAAACATCTGAGTTCTCCCATCCTCCTCCAAAGGCAAAACTATCATAGGAAAAAGGACTAGTTACTCTTCAGCAACAAGTTCAGAAGAAATGTAAATTTAAAATTTCTGCACTACAGCCTCAAGTACAAACTACTGCCCAATTATCACTAAAAAAAATTACTAACAGAAGGATGAAAGATGTTTTGTGTCAAGAGTTATCACAAACAGATTCAGGAAGAATTCAAGTAACCACAAACTTGAAGGTCAAAAATAAAGTACCAATCCAATTAGTTGAAAATACCTTAAATAATGGAGTGAACAGAAATGAGCACATAAATAATACCAAAAAACGTGCAGATAAGGCTTCACTTGGAGTATTGCATCTAGGCATGGATTTCTTTGTACAGGGGAGAAATGGACCTATAGAAGTGCCTCCAGAGGAAGGCCACAAAAATGGTGCAAGGGGTGAAACACCTCCCTATAAAAGGACAGGCAAAGGGAGCTGGGGCTGTTCAGCCTGGAGAAGGCTGACTGAGAGAAGATTTTCAGTATCTAAAGGGGCTTGTAAGAAGGGCATGGATACACTCTTTTGCAGGGTTTGCCATGATAGGACAAGGGGAAATGATTTCAAACTAAAAGAAGGGAAATTAAGATTGGGTATAAGGAAAAAATATATATGCTGAGAGTGGTTTGTCATTGGAACAGGATGCTCAGAGATGTGGTGGATACCTTGTCCTTGCAGACATTAACGGTTGCTCGGAGGGGGCCCCTTTCATTGCAGAGTAGTTAAACTAGACGACCTTTAAGGGTCCCTTCCAACTCAAGCAATTCTAGGATTCTATATATGATCTAATAAAGAAAGGCATATAGTGCTTTTTAAGGATATTTTCTCATTAGCATAATATCAGTGTTTAACATAAACAGTCACTTATGTAGCTAATGGTAGCAATATGTGTATTTGTTCTTTTAACTTATAATAAGCTTTCAAATCAGTAATTTTTAAAATAGCCTGAGCTGTCCTAGGGAGGTTCCTTTGTGGTCTACAATCTAACTAGGAAGTAGTATGTGTTTATGTAAACTTTATAAATAGTCTGCAGGCTGATGTATCCAAAGGGATCTGTACTTACATCTGTGGTTTTCAACATCAGTAGATCTCTGAAAAAAGATAACTAGTGACAATATTTTCTCTGACACAAGGACTGAATTCAGAATGTTGAAAATGAATGTTTATCGTAGAGAATTAAAATATCTCTGATGCCAAGGCTCTAAAGATCGTATGAACTCTCCTAAGTCACAGGAAGTCACAGGATACACTTGCAACAGGAAAGCACATCTGGGACACTAGTGATGGGCTCTCAAGTAGCTTTTGAAGATTCAGCCAGCAGGATATCTGCAATTTAAATATCTTTTTAGAGTTAATAACAGTTGTCAAAAGAAAAACAAAGAAAAAAAAAAAAAAACACTACAAAATCCCCAAGCACACATCACATTAACATGCCTGGGGGATTCATTCCCAACTTTCATATCTGCATATGTATGACTAAGGCAGGGTTCAGCACGTGTAGGCCCAGGTGAATTATTTCCATATTATATGTTATTGTAGTTCAAACTACCTGAAATCTTGTAAAAACATAATTAAAATACATACTTAAATTACAGAGAAATGGACATGTTGTAAGTATTGTTCATTCACACAATAGTCCGCAATATACCAAATGATAACTTTGCTTAATCAAGCCCACCCAATAAACTTCCACTTGACTGAAGTGTGAGTTGCACGAACGGCATGGTAGACTGAAAATTATCTGAATGTCTGGGCCCAAGGGGTGCAGATCTTTCATAGTCCAGTAACAAGTAATGCACCCCAGGGTGTCAGCACTGGGTGCAGTCATTTTCTTATCTTCATTCACAGTCTGGATGATGGAGCAGTGGGTACACTCAGCAAAGCTGCAAATGACACAAAATTTGAGAAAGACATTTTGTTACTGTGTTGTGCTGCCACCCAGAGGTCCTAGGTAGGCTGGAGGGGTGAGCTGAGAAAAAATGTTTCATGGATACCAAATTGAACATGAGCCAGCAATGCGCCCTTGCAACTAGGAAAGCTAAGAGCACTGTTGGTTGCATTTGGCAAAGTTTCACCAGCAGGTAAAGGGAGGTGATCCTTTCCCTCTATTCAGCACTGGTGGCATCTCTCCTGGAGTGCTCCATCCAGCACTGGGCTACCCAGTAAAGGACAGACATGAACACACTGGAAAACAGAGGGCTGCCAAGATGATCAAGGGATCATCTCCCATTAGGAGAGGCTGAGAGATGGAATTGTCCAGCCTGGAGAAGAAGAGGCTCAGTATTTACTGGGGGGGGGGACTCTCATTTCACACATTCCTGACAATCTGTATATACAACTTTGCCAAGCCTACAGATAGCTTCTCATGCTGCAATGCATGAGAGTCACTACTTCAGTCTACGTCTGAAAGGTGTCATACTTGTCTGCTTAAAACCAATCAATTATCTTGTCAAAGGAATACAGCAGATTAGTCCATTACAATTATTTTGCAGTGAGTCATTATGCATTTAATTATTCTTACATGGTTGTGGTATTTTTTTCTTTTTCTGTAAATACTTTTATACAAATGAGACCAGCTTAGTAATTATGTGTATGCCTTATGCTTCAGGTATTTTTTTTTCAATCGTATGTTATCGACACTCATTTGGAAATATACAAAAAAAAAAAAAAAAAAATCACATCTGTCCTGTCTACTTAACAGCACAACAGTACTTTTCTGTAGTTTTCTTACCTTTATTTACAGGTCTCAAATAACTTCCCCTACCGCTTTCAATCTTTTTCTACATGTAATTTGCCTTGTCTTTGAGTAGGTCTCATTTTATCCCAAATCTATCTGTTAATTAAAATGGATTTTCTAAATTAGAAACATTTTTAAGACTAGAACTTGTCTATAATGTCTAGTGAAACATTATTTTTCTTGGTCAAATTACTTAAGTAAAGCCTAGAAAGAATTCTAAAATATACTTCTGTATCAGCTGGAATGCTTATTAAAGGACTCCTAGTACACCATACAACAATACTCTGTCTCCAGGATAGATCTATGAGCTCAGACTGCATGTAGTAAATTCCACAGGGGGACTGGAATTACATTATTTTTGCATTCAAATCAGTAAATGAAAATGTATTTCTACAGCTTGAAACAAATGCCAAGGATTTATTTTAGAATATTAAAAACTTCTGTTTTGACAGCCATTAATTAAGTGGAAAATATTTTTGTTTATCTGTCTTACTTTACAGAAAAGCAAGCAAATCAAGTCAGAACAAATAGATTTGTATGTGAGCACAAACACTCAATTATGGAATTGCTCCAGCCTTCATGTCATTTGGTCAAGGTTTTCTTTTCCCTCAAGATGCACAGCAGTCTGCTGGCAGCTAATGGGGTAAAAATAAACAGGGATAAGTAGAAATCGTATAATTAACATATTTTTTCCGCTATAAATACTGATTTGTTTAAAGTGAGTTTGATGTATTTGATAAGTTTCCAAGATTAAAAGTAGAAGAGAAGAATAATTTTATGAAAAATTATTTGATTACATAGGCTATCATTTAATTGTTATTTTTCACTTGTCAGTTCTGAAAAGTTGAATTTTATCTGATATATTAATATTTTATCATGGATATATCAATTTATACTTCGTTACTATAACTAAATATTAATTACTTAGGCAATTACCATTATGATTTTTAAGATACTTTATCTTGTCTATTTTAACCTTTCTCCTTGAAGAGAAAAATGCTACCAAACAATAGTTTAAACCTACAATACAGTCTCTAAAATCTTCATGGGACAGTTAATTTCCTACCACATTGAGTAATCAGCTATAACTTTCAGTAGTTGATCAATAGTATATTGAAAGATATTCACAAGTTGTATTTACCATGCTAAGAATCAATTTATATCAATGCAGACTTAAAAAGAACAAAGTTCTGCATCACTCTCTGGAGATGTCTGTTTCTTTCTTTCAGATGACAATAGACAAATTGTCTATTTGACAATCATATAGTTGACAAATAAATAGATTATCAGTACACATAGGATAGTGTTTTTGTCTCCCTGTGGTTGGTGAACTGGATATGGGCCAAAGGCATATAACCAATAGCAGATGGGCCATAGTTTTAATTCTGTGCAAGCCAGGTTTGAAATTTTTTAACATTAAAAAATTGTACAACCAAAGTCTTGAAATTTTTCTACAAAAATACCTCTGGGAGTACAGGTGCAAAATCTTAATTAATTCAGTAGGTAATTACATCTTTCCTCTGATCTATATTAAAAGCCTCTTGAATCTTTTGGCCTTGTTGCCCATCTGCAGAACCCTCACTGATAGAAACTTGAATACTGCACAGGGAATTAGTATAGGAAATGGTTTTATGGATGGAAATGAGGAAGTATCCTGCAGGTACAGTGGACTCAGTTCTATTTATTTCAGATGCTGAGACAGACTGGGAGGAAAGGAGAAGTATGGTGTGGTGGTGTGTCTGAGTATATTTCTTTATACCTCTGATTTTCAGTAATATTACTGCAATGATTTACACAGGACCTAGTGAAAGAGAAGGTGAAAACCAAGACCACTTTGTATGGAGGGATCTTCAAGGACAGTGGATATCTTCTCTTAAGCCAGCCAATGCCTTCTGGTCATAGTGGTTGTGGAAATAGCACGTTCATTATTTCTGACAGAAAATCATGGATTGTAAAAAATAGGTTGCACATAACTACTTTTATTTTAATTTAATTATATTAATCAGTAATGGAGAATATTTTCAAAAAGCATGCTGTGTGTACGCTTTTTAGAGGACTGAGATGCCATGCACTATTACATGGGTGCAAGAGGTGTCAGGACTACTTCTCCATCCCAGAGTGCTACTGATGTATAGGCCCTTGACTCTAGTACATCCTTTTGAGATGAATAGCTTTAGATTATCCCCCACTCCCCAAGCCTGCAATCAAATAATAATAATTGCCTTCTATTTTCCTCTACTACCTTCTACACCCCATCTCCAAGATCCATCTGCGTTGGAATTGCTATGATGAAACAAAACACAGGAAAATTATTTTGTCAAGGAATACCCTTAAACTCAAATATAAGCAGACTAAACTATTCAATTTGAGAGTTACATGCACTGTTTCAGAGATGAGATTTGCAGAGCCAACTGCAATTCAGCACTGCAGAAAGAAAGAGGAACCGGAGACTTAATGGAAATAGTGCTGAAATCAATTCAGTAGAGAAACATAGATTTAGAGTAATATACCAATCCTGAACAAATATTTCAGTCATAAAATGCAGAGTCCCAGTAGCTTTCAGGTTTGATTTCAGGTCAGAGCTAATGTTAATTTATCAGTCATCTAAATACTGCCACATAATTCATTTTCCTTAAAAACAAATGAGGAAAGTCAGTACATGTTTTACAGAGCATTGCATTTGTTACATATGTCTTCATGAAGAAATCTGCCCTATATTACAATTGAGTTCTCATATATTTAAAGAACTTAGGTAATAATCTGATTAAGGAATCTTTCCCTTACACAATAAGAATACAATCTGTATAAGTTAAGTATAAAAAATCACCTTTCTTAGATGTTATAGCTTCATTTTTCCATTAATTTTCTATCAAAAATTTATTAGAAATAGTCAATAATAAATCATTATATGTCTTTTTTAACAGTCTGTGTTCTTCCTTTGTGTTTTTCAGCATAGGCATACATCTAAGGTTCACAGTAAATGTGTGTGATTTCCAAGTATGCATTAAGACAAAACAAAACAAAACAACAACAAAATAAATAAAAAAAATCCAGTCTCCTTCCAGACTCAAGAGGAGTCCATTTCAAAGAACAGGAAGTCAGGTAAAAAAATGTCAGTAGGCCCGGATAGATTAGCAAGTAGTTCCTGGCTAAACTCAAACACATGGTATTAACTTTCATTCCTGGAGCACTGAACTACAATCTAACACTTACGAAGCAAAATAAAAAAATGCCAAGAAGTTGAAAGTACTTGCTATTGAAACTGCTAAACAAGTATTCTTATTAATGAATTTATTACTAAACTTAATTTACGATACATTTTTGCCATCATGGTTCATTTATTTAACTGTGATCCATCAGTCCTCAAACAATATTTTTACGCTATTTTTTAAAAGCATTTATTTCTAAAAAAGCAGCTGTTGAATAAAGGAAATATTTGAAGTATTTATGTGAATGGCTTTCTGAATATTTTGGTATTCTGCTCCCAGACCACGTTAAGATTCTTGTTCTCATTTAGTTTTTAGTTAAAGAAGGTTTTAGGCACTTCTGAAAAGCAAAATACCTTAGAATAAATCTTTGCGAAAGCTTTTCATGCAAATTTAAAGTCTCATTCAGTCTGAAATAAAAGATTTTTTAGCAGGTGGACTCACAAGTGCATAACCTGTATTGTTATTAGAAAGACTATTGCACTGATATGAAAGGCACTACTAGAGATTTCTCTCTCAGAAATTCTCAACACATAGAAAATCACATTAATAGTTTTTACTTAAGCCACGGAAATTGCTTGATGCAGTATTTTAAAAATCTGCTGTTGTACTGATATTTCAGTCATCAACAGTCTTACTGCCTTCTCTTTTGTGTTTGATACTTAGAGACATATTACACCCAGAACATAATGAAAACAAACTTTATTACTGAACACATCCAGCTGAACTCAGACACTATTTCAGTAGCTAACTAATCTAAATTAAAATATCTATTGCTTATTTTAACCTATACTAAGTCTGACAGAAGAATGTTTGAAATGTAGTTGAATGGTACATTTGAACACAATGAACAAGAATATTTGTCTTGCTGTTAAAGAATCCTTGAGACTTCCTGGACAAAAACAAAAATGTGTGGATATTCGCAGGTTAGAGAGTTTTAGTTTTCAGGTAATGAGCCTTTACTACTTAGAGAATGTAGAAGACAGCAGGGCTGCCTAGAAAAAAGCAACCTACAGGGGATATACTGCACTGTCTGATTAACTAATACAGCCAAAGTTTTTTTGTTAATTGTCTCTGTGAACTTTTGATTAATACTTAAAGCACAAAATGCTCATCATTGATATACTTTTTCTGCTGCAGTCTAATTCAAGAATCTTGTAAGCACCATATGTTTTCCATAAGAAATGTACTCTGACACTTTCTACCAGTAGCTTTGGCAGTTCTGTCACATTTTTTATTTTTCTTCCAGCTCTAGATGTGCTTTCTCTATTTCTCTATCTTCTTCATAGTATCATAGAATGGTTTGGGTTAGAAGGGACCTTCAAGATCACCTAATTCCAAAGGCCTGCTATAGGCAGGGACACCTCCCTCTAGACCTGGTTGCTCAAAGCCCCATCCAGCCTGGCCATGAATGCTTCCAGAGAGGGGGCATCCACAACCTCTCTGGACAGCCAGTTCCAGTTTCTCACCACCCTCACAATTCTAGAATGGCCATGCTCTGGTAGGCAGTCTCAAATCACACCAATAAGTTCAATCCCTGTGCAAAATGCAGCAGTTATCAATACTTCCTCTTTCCCCAGTTCCCCACCTCCTGCAACAGACAAACAAAAAACCCAAACACAGCATTTGTTCTTTTCTTAACTTATTGGCACCACTCAGATCTCTCCTTCACATTCAGTCTGCTTCCTTGCCTTTGAGGTTTTAACATGTTAAACTCATTTCTTCCTTAGGTGCACTCATCATTAGCCAATGCTCTGCTGCGTGCTAAGAGGGCACAGCACACCCCCCTTTCCCTTAGAAGTGTGTCATTTCGTAGGTAGGAATAAAGGTTTTTTTTTAGACTAGGCAGAACCTGCAAGTGCTTCAATGGACAGGGAACTCAAACCCGATTGCTACAGTAGCCACCTGTGGATATCTGGTTTCCAGACCATTACAGTTGTATATTTCTCTAAGACTGGGCAAAGTTGTTTTAGCCTTCAAAATTAATATATACATTAAGATAATATATAATACCTATAATAATAACACATATAATACTATATGTATACATAATATTATATAAAATAAGTAATATTTAATATAAAATATTAATTATTATTATTAATTATAATACATGTTATTATACACAATAAAATATAAAATATAATATTTTATATATATAATCTGATCTACATTATTTATTGCTACAACTAATTTATTCCAGTGCCCCTTATTCCATTTGGCTGTTACTCTTTTTTTTTTTTTTTTTTTAACAAAAATGAATGTGTATCTTCCAAATCTCTATTAGGAAAATTAATGTAGCTAAGAGTCTAAGGGACTCATACTGAAATGTAAGAACATCTGGAAGACTGTGGTACAGATGATTTGTAGACTTGAATGGAATACTGTTACTACCCTGACAATAATATTTTCCTTCCTTGGTTAGAAGTGTAATTTCCCTACTACTTTTAAACAAACCCAGTTTATTACTGAAGATTGGCCAGTGACAAGCATCACTGAAGATTCATGTTGACAATGATGAAAAAATAGTGAAGGCATCTGAAAAACAACTTAGTTACACTACAGTGTTCTATGCTTCTTTCTTCCCTATATCAGACACAGGCATCTCATTTTGTTGCAACAGATTTTGTCATTTTTTCATCTGTTTGCTTTTTCAAATTTAATCTAAGCTGTTTTCAATGCCCAGTCCATGCACATATATATATATGTACATACGTATCTATCTATCTATCTATCTGTCTATCTATCTATATCTATCAATCTATCTAGCTTTAGCCACAGTCTGCTTTATGATGGCTCAATTTTAATTTTATTTACCTGTATGGATTTTAAACACAGCTCGATTTCTTAATCACTGACAAAAATAAAATTATGTAAACCAGATGGTTTCATATAGCTCTAGAATTATGATTTCAGTTTTCTTTCACTAAACTACTGCCTTTCCAGCAAACGGATGCAGAATAGTGAAGAATAGACAGAAGAGAGCTGTTGTTTTGGTTACTGCTTTTTAAACTGATACCTTCACTATGGACAACAAAATAAAAATTATAGAGAAGTACTCTATGGTAGGGAGTGGGAAAGTAAACAAAAGCACACTGCAAAAAAATCTAGGTATAGTGAGCTGCACTGTGATTATGAATACTCTGCACAACAATGAGCACCTTCAGCCTTCACTCATAATTCAGACTTCTACAGCTCATTTTAAAGGGAAGGAATGCATGAATTCCAGAGCCATTAAGTCTTCAAATAGCTCAGTGAAATAAGAAGGGTATATAGAAAAATTTTATATCTGTGACTTCTCCTAGCATTGCAAATCCCTGATGGACTGTTAAAGCTCTAATGTCAATTTGAAGACTGAGCTTTCCCCCTTTGTGAGATGATAGTAATGGGAATGAGACAGATTTTCTTAAAGAACTTCCTGGTGGATGCTCGCTGGATGAGGAACTGGTTGCAAGATGTAACCAGAGAGTGGTCAATGGCTCAATGTCTGGATGGAGATCAGCGACAATTGGTGTCCCTCCGGTGTCAGTGCTCGGACCAGTGCTCTTTAACATCTTCAAAAGTGACATCAGCAGTGGGATCGAATGCATCCTCAGCAAGTTTGCAGATGACACAAAGCTGTGTGGTGTGGTCAATTCACTGAAGGGAGGGATGCCATACAGAGACCTAGACAGGCTTGAGTTGTTGGCCCTGGTGAGTCTCATGAGGTTCAATAAATTTAAGTGTATGGTCTTGCACCTTGGTCATGGCAACCCCTGCTGTCAGTAAAAGCTGGGAGATGTAAAGTTAGAGCACAGCCCTGGATATTTTTTTAAAATCTATTTTAAAGAATGAAACAATTTCAGGGGTCACTAACATATCCAAAGTCATAATTATCTTGCTTGAAAGATTTCCCCTTAATAGACCTAAACCTATAATAAATGGTATGGCAAGACATTAGTAACACTTTTAATACATAGTTTATTTTATAATAATTTATTTACCCTAATTTCCTGATGGTTAGTGTTTTAACTGTTCCAAAATTGTTCTTTCTCTACTGCAGTAAGAAATTATTCTTTCATAACGAGGTACTACCGAGTACTACTAGTACTACCAGAATATGTGGTTTAAAAATCTTTTTTTCTTCTATTTTTCTTTCCTTTTCTATTTGACCATTCAATTTGAAATGGAGAGAAAAGCATCCATAACCCCAGTAACACTAAAACTTGCTATTAAGTATAGGTCCAAAAGGACTTACATTTCATTTGCACAGTCTAATTCAGTGACTTCACAGAAGTTTGTGTTGTAGAAAAAGAAAGAACTCTACAGTCTGTGGATATTGAAATGACATAATAATCTGTGTCTTGATGACATTGATAATCCAGTTGGAGAACAAAAGCTCTGAAACCTTCAAGTCAAGAGCTCACGGAAAAAAAACTGCCTGGAAACTGCATACAGTATCAGCCAGAAGATCACCACCTCACTCTGGTTAGCTTTGTCTGATTTCTGTGTCTGAATGTCTGCTATGTCTGGGATTTATAAATTATTCAGCAGAGACAGATTGCTTAATGCAGCTTCACAAACTCTCATGTTCTGCATTTGTATCTACCTACATATATTTATATACCTCCAAATAATTTTATATAGATAAAATATGCTTAAACTGTATTATTTCATAGACTAGTTAAAATATTTTGCTTTCCATGAGTAGAGATTACTTCAAACTGTGAATTGGAATATTCAAATACATATGGTTTACATTTTAAAAGTCAATTCAGTTGGAATAAATATTTATCCTGTAGCTAGTTGCTAATATTTAAACATAAAAAAAAATAATGGATGCTTTAGGTGACTGTAATTCACTGGATTTTATTTTCATTTATGTGTTATTATATGGTATATCTTTGCTTAGTAAAAAAAAATAGAGCTCACCACAACTGTATATTCACAAATAAGGATTTATCAAGACGACAACCTTACAGGGGAAGTTCTCAAGCAGAGAACATGCTTTTCCTGGAAAATCATCATGACCAGTGCATAAAGTGATTGTGATCCAGCACACATAGTGTGGGAAACAAACAGGTAAAACTGTCAGTGCCCAAAGGAGGTCTACAAAGATGGGGAATGGCCTACAGAGCAAGATGTATGAGGAGCAGCTGAGGTCTCTAGTTTTGTTCAGTCTAGAGAAGAGGAGGCTGAGGGGAGGCCTCATGGTAGCCTACAGCTCCTGAGGAGGGGAGCGGAAAGGTAATGCTGATCTCTGTTCTCTGATGATGGCAGCAGGGTCTGAGGGAACAGTATGGGGCCGTGTTGCAGGGAAACAATCTCACTGATATGGAAGAGACATGACTTTTTAGGCAGGACAGTAAGAAAGAATGTAGGAAGTTTGACCTAGGGAGAGATGATAAGCAATCTGAAAATTTATGGACAAGGATTTGTGGGCAGATCAACACATACAACTTTGTGGTGGGTGTCTCCTACCAACTGTCTGATCAGAAAGAAGTAGGCTGGGATTGGTTTAAATGAGGGACTTAAATTGCCTGATATCTGTGGAGGGACAACAATATCAGCCAAAAGGAATTCAAGATGTTGTTCAAGTGGATTGATAATAACAAGAGATGAGGAGAGCAGAGAGGTGGAATTAGAGAGAAGAAATAGGAAAAAGAAAGAAGAAAAAATGAAAATGAAAAAAGAAGAAAAATAGAAAAAGAAAATAGAAGAAAGAAGAAAAGAAAAAGAAAAAAGAGAAAAAGAATATAAAAAAAAAAAGAAGGAGTGGAGGGCCTTGCAAAAGGATGCAAGGTGATGGATGTCATATTTAAGAACAAGGAAGAATTTCTCAGAGATATGAAAGTCAACTGCATCGCAGTGGTGATTGTTCAGGATCCTGACAGATGGAATCAAGGCAAAAGGAAGGATCACAGGGCTTCTTGAAAAATCAAGAAATTAAAAAAAAAAAAAAGTGGGAGGAGACATACATGGAAGAAAAAGGAATTTTTAAGTGAATTTTTAAGAGAATTTTCAACTCTTTGAAAGAGTAGATAACAGCAGGACAAGGGGAAATGGTTTTAAGTTGAAGGAGGGAAGATTTAGGTTGAATGTCAGGGGGAAGTTCTTTTCTATGAGAGTGGTAAGGTGCTGGAACAGGCTGTCCAGAGAGGTTGTGGATGCCCCATCCCTGGAGGTTCAAGGCCAGGTTGGATGAGGCCCTGGGCAGCCTGGTCTAGTATTACATGTTGAGGTTAGTGGCCCTGCCTGTGGCAGGGGGGTTGGAGATTCATGATCCTTGAGGTCCCTTCCAACCCAGGCCATTCTGTGATTATGTGATTCTGAATTCCTGACTAAATTCAAACATGAAGACATGTATCAGGGTAGTATTAGGAGCAGGTGATTCAGCAGGAATATAGAAACATTGTCTGAGCATGCAGAGATGCAGTTAGGAAAGCCAAAGTCCACGTGGGAGTTAAATCTGGTGAGAGGTGTGAAGACTGATAAGAGCTTCTGCAGGTGTATATTAAAGGTGTATCAGTTGTAAAAAGAATACAAGTGAAGATCTGGGTCCACTGCTGAATGAAGCATAGGACCTAGTAACAAAGGACATGGGAAAAGATGAAATACTCAATGCCAAATTTGCTTTAGACTTTATTAGTGGCATTTGTCTGAGTTGGAAGAAAGAAATGACACTCCTATTTACAAAAAGGGCAGGAAAAAAGGTCTGGGGAGCTACAGGCCAGTCAGCCTTATCTCAGACTCTGAGACAGTGATGGCCTGAATTCATCTGCAAGCTATTTCTAAGTGTATCAAGGAAAAGAACTTGACTAGTAGACAGTAAAGATTTATGAAGTGGAAATCATGCCTGACAAATGTGGTAGTTTTCAACAATGAAATGACTAGCTTGGTGGGTGAAGAATGAGTGCTGGCTGTTGTTTACCTTGACTTAGCAAGGACTTTAACTCTGTGTCCCATATCATCCTGATAGACAAAATGATTGATAGACTAGATAAATGGATTTAAAATGGTAAGAAAAGCCAGGCTCAGAGGATTATGATTGAACTCACCAGGAGTACAGTCACTCAGTCATTCATAGTTACTGAGGTTAATACTGTTTAATATCTTGATTAATGACCAAGACAATGGGATAGAGCACAGTTTGCAGATGATTCAAAATAGAGGAGGTGGGGATTAATCAATTATCTACTAACTAGATATTTGTCTAACCATTTATAGGGATCTCAAAGGGCTAACAAATAGCAGAGAGGAAAATCATGAAGTCCAACAGATTTTAATGCTAAAACCTGCTCCAGGCAGCAGAAAACCCATACTTCTGGACGGGCTGGGGGGCAAATGACTGGGGAGTGGCTTGACATGATGGTCCTGGGGTTCCTGGTGAGCACTGAGTTGAACATGAGCTGAACACAGCCTTGCAGTGCTAAAGGCCAGGAGCACCCTAGTCTGCATTAGAATGACTGTTGCCAGGAGACTGAGGGAGGTGATCCTTCTCCTCTGGTCAGCACTGGTGAGACATGTCTGAAATGATGGCTTCTTGAAATGGCTTCTTGGCATTTCTTGAAATCCCAAGAGCTAGAAAGACATGGACCAATGTAAGTCCACTAAGAGAATTAAGGGTCTGGAACACCTGACATATGAGGAAAGGATGAGAGAGCCTTTCAGTAACAGGAAAAGAGACAGTAGGCACAAATTGAAATGCAGGAAATTTCAGTTCAAGAAAAGAAGCAACACCTTGACTTTAAGGGTAATTACACACTGGAACAGATTGTTTTGAGGAGCTGTGAAATCTCCTTCCTTAGGCATATTCAAAACCTGACTGGACACAGCACTGAGCAAACTGCTCTTATTGATCTAAATCTGAGCAGAGGTGAATGAACTAGATTATATTCTGAGTTCCATTCCAACATCAACATTTGTGTAATTTTGTTAAGGTTGCATATCTTAAAATAAATGGCTGCATTTTTGCAACACTACAAAGGCAAAATCTATTTTTCTTATTTGCACTGATCTATAATATCCAATGGATATCATAAGGCAGATTTTGTTTTCAGATGCAATTTGATGTCATGAGATTTTTAGAAGTACAAAGTTAGTATTTTCTCACAGTAAATGCTTACAGAAAACTATACAAAAATAATTTCCACTCAAACCTAGTACAAAGAGTTTTTCTACGTAATCACAAGGTACAGGAACAGAACCATGAATCAGTAATAGCAATATCTGATCTGAGATTTCATGCTGTCTCCCTGTTGCTTCCCAAGGCCTTTTGACTGAATATTTAAGATGTTTTTCATCACATAAACCTTTTGAATATGCCTACAGGCAATTGCAAAAGCTATGCCATCAGTGTGTGCTGTATCTAGACTTTTCTCATTGCCATTACATTCTAGGACTTTTTAGTGTGGAAACCGGAATATATTTTTTTTTTTATCTGAAATGAGACAGTTCTTTTTTTGACTGAGGAGTGGAAAATGAGTTACAGTCCCTCTTTTATTGAAAGATTTTTATCAATTCAATTATTCCTCCATGTATTTTTTAACTTTTTACCTTTATAGATACCAACATTACCAGTCAGAATGTTGATTTCTGATAGATGATATATTTTTAATATATTTCCTTGAATAAAAATCTCTGCCCCAAAAAGTTACCTGGCAAGCTGAACAGATTCTTCTACCTATTCTGCCAATCAGTCAAGACTATGAGAAAGTGCTAACCTTTCAGTCTCAAATTTAGAAAAGTACTGGTGCTCTTGGCTAATAAATTTCTCATTCCCCCTTGCCTCTCCCCCCGCAAAAAAAAAAAATACAACACATGCTTTGAGGAAGTTCCTATATACGCTAGTTAATGGTGAAGACCATGCAATCAAAGTACACGTCATCATTCACAAATATTCACTTAAAAATGGTTCATTTGCTACACTTCAGCAAGAACTGCAACCACCTATATACATGGTACAGAGGATCAATTACCTAACTCATGCATGCATAATGAGTAAATGACACACACACTTACTTCACAATAGATGATTTCTTAGCTATGCAGCAGAAAAGGCAAATTTAAAACTCATACTGAAAATGAACCAAAAGGAAAAAAATCCAAATATGACTATACATTGAAAATATTTTAAAACCTCACTGAGCATAACAATACTCAAGCAAAAGTCTTAAGTCGCCATAAAACTAGAATTCCTGCTGACTTTAGAGGTACTTAACCTGGAAAGTGTTACTCCAACACTGGTGGAAAAACAAACAAACAAACAAAACAAAAACAAAAACCAACAAACAAAAAAATACACCAAACCTCACAGTGATATAACAGAATGAAGTAACAATGTGTCTTATCTAAACTCTACAGAAGCCAGTGGCTGGCAGCAAGCATTACAAGATTCAACAGGAAGAAATTTTAAACCTTACACAATCGTATCAATCTGAGGGCACAAACCAGAGCAAAGCTTAATAACCTAGCACCTCCTGCATTGATGACAGCGGAAATTAATCCATAAGCCTGGCAGTTTCAGGAAGGTTTCTTACTCAGGCGTTTTAAGACATACAGAGTTCTCTAAAGCCACAAGGCAGAACAAGATGTGATGAAGAAAATCCGCACTGTATTTTAAACCATCTAAGTGAGTACTGAAGAAAGCCCTGTTCCATGATATCTAATGCAAGCAGCCAAAAACAAACAAACAAAAAACAGCAAACACACAGGAAAAAATAATTTGATACATTAGTTAGATACACTTGAAAAACCCCAGGTATGGCAATCCTCTGAGGATAATTGCTCTCCTTTTGCATGGACCATTTGGTAAGAAAAAATTCAAAGAAAACCACCCAATAAAATTAGTTTGAAATTGTCTTTGTAAGTCAAAAAGGCCTGGAGCCCTGTAAGGATTTGGAAGAGAAAATTACCCAAGTCAACAGATTAGGAGCAGTTCGTCATTAATAATTATTTAATGAATCCTTTTCAATGGTATAAAAAACCATGGGAGAGGTTACACAATCCTTTCGCAAAGCTCTTCAAAACAAAACACAATCAAAAACCAACAAGTAAACACAAGAATGTTATGTCCCATTGTCAGGAAGCCTGACTTACCCTTAGAGAACACCTGACCAGTGGCAGAGAACTAAAATGAAAATCTGGGCTTTCAAAAAATGCAGAGTTAAATTTGAATTATTTTTTTAATAAAATATACAATAGTAAACTCTGAACTGTGCTTGTTTATGATCAGTTACATTAAAAATACTGATTAAAAACAGAACTAAAATAAACCTCACATACATAGGAGAATCATAAAAATAACTTTCCCTCTGTGAAAAGTCACATTCAAAACCAGTGCTATTTATAACTACTTGATTTTTCATCAAAGAATAAAGACTTGAGACTTGACAATCAGTGCTGCTTGCAATGTTGCTGTAAAATTACATCCATACCCAATGAGAAATATCATAATCAGTTCCCATTGCGAGTTGCTTGAAATCTGCCTGGCCCAATTAAATAAGATCATTCTGAAAGACATATTCTCCCCAGAGCATTACAGAACTTTAAAATGAGCCAGCTGAATTAGCCTCAGTATGTAGGTGGCCTGCTCCCTGCCTGTAAGTATAATCTTTAAGAATTTGTATGATCTGCTCAGTCAGCTCAATCACTTTGGGTCCGATAGCTGTAACAAATGCCATTTAAATTATTATATGTGGCAACTGCAAAAGAATCATGCTTCTTAATTATAAACTAGAATATTAGGGTCCAGCTTCTTGCATAGACACAAGTACCATACAAAACAAAACAACAACAACAACAACAAAAACTGAGATCAGTAATAATCATTACTTAATAATGACTTAATGATGTGGAAAAAGAATATGCTGTTATTTTTTATTTGCAATGGTGAAAAGTGAGAATTATTTTTGTTCTGATAGAGTAAAAATGCATTTATAAATAGCTGCAGAAAAAGGGATTAAATTTGTGCTTATGCTAACATTCATATCCTATTTTCTGATAGGTAATGGAAGCATGGAGTTATCAGAACAAAGGTCTTAACTGTTTCCATTTTAACTCCAAAAATTTATCTGACCAGACAATTCAGTAGCAATTCATTCCTTCCCTGCTTATGCTATGACTGCAACCACATCTACAAAATGCCTCATTTTTATAATTATAAGTCATTTGAATATACCATGCTCAAGCATTCAGCTATTTCTGCTACAGAAACATTACACTGGAGCATTCCTGGGTCTGTGATAAGAGCTGTAATTCCCCACCCCACCCCACCATTTTATTAGCAACCATTCAAATGGACACAATAGGTTTATATTGCTTCTCCAGCTCTTGTGAGCTTGTTTCTATTTTGACATAAAATTTATTCTTTAGAATGGAAAGACACACAAAAAGAAGTATATAACCAACCATAATTGCTTCGGAAATTAAATGCATGTAAGTCAGGAAATTAAATTCCCAGTGTTCAAGTTCACTATTAACCCAATTCACTTGTGATTATCAATGCAAAAGTGATTTCTAGAGCACATCAATTGTACTTCACTTTTTTGTCAAATTACAAGCAGAACTGATAAAGTAGTTTGACACTTCCTATACGAAGAAGCAGTTTCAGATTGCCAGTACCATCAGACTTGAAGTATAACAGCTCAAATCTCTGCCTTAGGTTTACTTATTTTTTTCTTTTTAGTAGTTCTTGGTAGATTTAGTCCATGAAAAAAAAAAAAAAATAGTGAGAGGTAATTTCACTGCAGCTTCTAAGTGCAATACATAAGGAGAACATTTCAGCTAAGTGAGAGCTCTTTAACACTTACGGCACAGTAAGAACCAATGGCTAGAAGATAAAACTAGGCAAAATCAGTTAAGAAATAACTACACCTTTCTTTTAAATTAAGTGATTTAACTATAGAAAACCAATAAACTAGACAAGAAAAAAGAAAACAGTAGAAGTACTACAATTTCATTTTTTAAAGCAAAGTTTCTTCAGAGCAAAACTCAGACCTTTCAATGCACACTACTGGGCTGAATGCCAGGGAAAATGTTATTTGATGATCTGAGTTATAGGAGAATATGTTTTACAAGTGTTGAGATACAAAGTCCAAGGAGAATTCAACAGAGTCAATGAGAAACCTTAAGCAGTATAAAACAGCACCAACAGTCCATGAGATTCAAATCCTGATTACGTTTTAGACTTAGAAACTTGATACAAAAACTGTTTTAGATTTCTCTGACTTTAGAAGGAAATCATAAGACTTATAAGGACATCTTTATGTTGTAAAAGTTCTAAGAACCTTCTATAGAGAAAAATAATGAGTTTGGTACACGTACAGGGGGACACTGTCACTAGGCAAGTCAAAGCATCCAATTTTCATGCACTTTCTCTAAGCGCGTTGTGATGATCTCTTCTATGTTGTCACTAGAATCATCTTGGTTCCAAGATCATACTTGGCCTTCTTTTATTATTAATGACCTCCCGAGAAACTGTTTTCTTGCTTTTTTTTTTTTGTTTCTGAGCTCTATGTATGATTTTTATTTTTATTTTTTTCCTCCATTATAGAATACTGTAATTTTGCTCTCCCTGTCTGTACATTCTCAAGCATTTGAAAGCGCAGTTTTCTAAAGCTAATACATTTGTTTCTGATATTAAGCATCAGTATAAAGGGATTGGTCTACTTTATAGGTGGACACATTTTCTGACTGCCCTTAGTGCACTTAATGCAACCAAACAACACAGTAATGGAAATAATTTTCAAAATCAATGGAAGTTTCCATACATGGGTTTTCCGTTCTCACTATTTATTGTATTAAGATATGTCTTATCTCCAGGAAGTGTCTATATGTTTGCTAAAAAAAGCTTTGTAGACGATATCCTGAATGTTTTGTGTGGGGTAATTATAAGCCACAGAGAAAAATGCTGAGATGAAATATATACTTCAAGCTGTTAATAACAACAAGTTGAGCCTATGTAACAGCTATTCCACAAACAGCTCAGAAAGAAGTGCTACTGCTCTTAGCAATACAATCACATTATTGCATTTGCATGCAGAACAGATAATCAATCCCCAAAATACATTGTTTGAAATTAGTGAGGGGTTATGATGAGAAAAAGAGGGAAAACATATGTGAATATGTCATGTGAACAGGGAGACATAACAGACACAAAAGGTAAGAGAATTAGAATTAAAAAATGCACCCATGACACCATCCACAACAAATGTAATCTGGGATAAAGCTGATATTTTAGTCTTCCCTTGTTGTTACAGAATAAGATAGAGCTTTTTTTCTTCCTCTCCTCTCCTCTCCTCTCCTCTCCTCTCCTCTCCTCTCCTCTCCTCTCCTCTCCTCTCCTCTCCTCTCCTCTCCTCTCCTCTCCTCTCCTCTCCTCTCCTCTCCTCTCCTCTCCTCTCCTCTCCTCTCCTCTCCTCTCCTCTCCTCTCCTCTCCTCTCCTCTCCTCTCCTCTCCTCTCCTCTCCTCTCCTCTCCTCTCCCTTTTCCTTTCTTTTCTTTTTTACTTGGTAGCAGAACACATGTTTCATAGTGCTTTTTAAACAGAAGTTTTTTAATGGATTTTTACCAGTTTTCCTCTTCTAGTTTATATTGTTTCCTTACAGAATTAAGATCCTTCTACAACTCGTGTTTTTACAACAAATGGATAGATAATCACTTTTACTACTTAATCCATTAAAAATAAAATAATACAGTATTTAAAATGCAAATGTAAGTGTACTTTTTAAAACATATAGAATCATAGAATGGCTTGGGTTGGAAGGGACCCCAAGGATCACCATCTCCAACCCCCTGCCACAGGAAGGGCCACCAATCTCCAGATCTGATGCCATATCAGGTTGCCCAGGGCTCCATCCAACCTGGTCTTGAATACCCCCAAAATTTACTAATTGTTTTGATTAAGAATAATATTTTCTTAAAAAAAAAAAAAACAACCACACAGATATAAAACTCACCTACACAGATTACAATTCGTATGCATATATATACACATTTATTTTACATGCTATTATTTATCCACACAGACAAAAAAAAAGTTTCACCAATGTAATTTTCATGTTTTAATCTTTATCTCTTGCATGAATATTAACGTACAATATCATACATTAATTGATATTCTGTCACTATTTCATGATGGTTGGTGTAATGGCTAAAGCTTAATTTCAATTCACAGTACATCAACAGCAATGCAAGAGGCATTCTTTCCTTGGAAAACCACCACTCTTTGGATATCAGATAAGCATTCATTGGAAGTCATACTTACAGCAATGTTTATCTGTTTACTTAGAAATATTCAAATTGTAGATTTATTAATGCAAGAAATTATGATTCCAAATATGTTTTCTTTGTGCAATATAAATTTATTGGTGCAGCTGATGATCATTAAGATATCTCAGACATACTCTATGAGACAACACAAATTCATTCTTTCCAAACCACTTACTACAGATTATTGCTCACAGTGGTAGATGGAGTATGATCAGGGAATGCAATTATCAATAAATAAAAGCTAAAACAACATTTTTATGCAGAATATCTACAAACATATATATTTTTCTCACCACTCCCAACTATACTATTACCATCCCTGCTTAAACCTCTGTCTCACTCCAATTTATAGGAGGGAGAGGAGGTTCTTTGAAATATGTATGCCCGGCATGAGATTAAGAAACAACGGTTCAAATGTTGGTCCGACCAGTTTATTACAAATGTTAATAAGGGAGATGGGGAAAGGGGAGGACGGACACTATTAAGGATTGGGGTGATGGGGGAAGGGAAGGCGAGCGATAGAAAAGATAGAAGGAGGCAAGAATTGCATAAAGCGGGGATAGTCACCACCAGGATCCGGCAGCAGTCCCGTTGCACGATGTTCCGACGGTCCGAGGCCGAAGGGCAGGAGCAGCGAGGAGCAGCGGTCTTGGGCAACGAGAGGGTGCAGGTCAGGGAGGAAGCAGCAGGTCTCAGGTAGCAGGCCCAGGGAAGTCCGTCAGCAGACGGTCTGTAGAGAAGGATCTGAAGGCAGGAAGCCCGTGTCGTGGTGAGAGATCATGAGAGATCAGCCTCTGTGTTGCGGTGAGAGATCAGCCTCCACGTTGCGGTGAGAGATCAGCCTCCACGTTGCGGTGAGAGATCAGCCTCCACGTTGCGGTGAGAGATCAGCCTCCACTGTTGTGGTGAAGGATCAGATGGCAGAGAACCCCTCAAGTCTGTCGTGGTGAGAGATAAGCCTCTACCTCGCCGTGGTTGTTGGACCCTCTTTTATCCTCCATTTTCTCCTGCCTACGTGGCATTCCTGGGTGCCTGAGGAAGAGTCCTGTGCATACCTCCTGAGATGGCCATCTTCCTCGAGATAAGTCCACACAAAAAAGACCGTTTCCCGGCCATTAGCAGCAGCTTATCTCTCTCTTGATGCCCCTGGCCTTGTCCATCTGTGCTCCTTAGAGGATTTCACAATCCTTAGCCAGGACCTGTCCATCAGTGTCCTCAAGACAAAAGATTTCTCTGCCTTTGCCCAGGACTTGCCTGGACTTGTTCCTCAGCAAACTTTGAGTCAATGATATAAAAGAATAGTCTCTTACAACCTCACATTCCTGCAAACTGTTCTGTTGAGATTTGGAAGTAAGAGCTCAAGATACAGTTTGCAGCTGCCTTCATGTTTGCCGCACTTCTGGCTGACTCTCCCGGAATTTTCTGCTGAGGAGCTATGGACAGACTTGCCTAAGGCCGTGCTGCCTGCTGCCAGACTTACAGTACTATGGAGGCAATGGTTCAGGATATTTCTGGAAGTGGTCAGTGACAAAATTTTCTTGACAACTCTGCTCCATACTGACAGTGCAAATTAATGATGCTCTCATTTTCAGGCACTTTTTCTTCCTCTTTGCGCCTCAAACTGATGATTATTGCATGTTCAGAGTTTTTTCCTGCTTGCTTCCCTTTTTTTGTCTGCTGAAACAAGACTGTCAACAAGCTGACCCTCTGATCTTTTAGCTGATAATCACTGTGTCAGCTTAGTTTGCTTTTGGATAGTTTTATCACACTGAATTAGCATTTGCCTTAGAACAACTTGTCATTTTCAGCTCTGCCATATAAGTGGTTGAGACAAAATTCGTACAAGAAATTGCAGGTCATTTTAGAAAATGAGAAGGGAAGAAATATTTTTAAAGTTTTGAAGCTACTTTCATTTGAACTCTTGAGGAAGAGGAAAAAAATTATATGCCTAAAGACTCTCCAAAATGTACTATTTTAGAAACTGAGAGTGACCAGTACCTTTCTTTTAATTGCACTCCTAGATGTACATTGGCTACTTTCAACAGACAGTGCTATAATTTAGGTTTTATTATGAATATGTAATAGCCAGAGTAGGGGCCTGAACTTGAGGTCCTTATTCACTGGCAAACATATCAGCATGCAAGTGGGAATTTTAAAACAGAATTCACAGCTGGTACCACAAAGTGACCAAAAGGCACCACTCAGCAACCAAGTGAAAGAGAATCTGAATAATTGTCATTTGAATTATCATAGTTCTAGATCTTGGGAGAAGAAAAGTTGTTTTTTTTTGTTTGTTTGTTTTTAATAATTCCTTAGGAAATACTAACTAACAACCTTACAACATTCTATTTATGAAGCATTTATATAGTGTTCAAGTATGAAAGCTGCTTCAAAAGAAATGCCTCCTCCTTTATAATGTTCACAATGTCAGATGTGGATGCTGGTGGTATGGCAGTAGAGGCTGAAGTTTCCTGCCAATATTCTAATGCACGATGCTGCCATCTGACAGATGGCAGCAGAGAGCCAGTCTGACAAATGGCATCTGATATGGAAGTGCATAAGAAGTGAAGGTGTGTCACTGAATTCCTCCGGGCAGAAAAAGTTGCACCCACTGACATTCATCGATGCTTCCTAAACATTCAAGGAGACCAAACAGTGGATGTGAGCAGTGAGGTGGTGGGCAGTGCATTTCAACAGTGATGGCAATAACATGAAAGACAAGCAGTATTCCAGATTGCCATACACAGCTCTCACTCAGTACAATGAAGAGTGTCTCAATCATCTCATCCACACAAATTAATTAGTGGTCATGAGTATGTTTTGTAGCTGAGAATGTGTTCTATCCAGTAGTGTTATTGTGCTCTTTGTAACTGTTGCAATTTCCATGGAAATAAGTAGGAGGCATTACTTTCAGAGCAATCCATGTAAAATATATCTGTTTTCATGAAAAAGAAATAAAATCTCCTAAACACAATAATTTGACTCTAGATAAGGAACTATTTTGTCAACAGAGTAATGTTTTCTGTAGTACTACTACTAACTAAGAATTGACTGTCTCTGTGTAGTGTCAAGAGTTGTCTTAATCAGCAGTGATGAATTTCATTGTCTAACATCCTATATATTACAGCATTAGAAGATATGAAACAACACACATTTAATAATACCAATGAAAGTTCTGAAATGAAAAGGAAAGATGGTAAATATGCAAAATTTGTTATGTTTGGTTGAGATAGTCCTTTTTGTATTAGCATTTCCATTACTGCCATTAACTGATAAAGAGGGATGCTATGATTTACCAATTTTAAAATGTTGAGCATTTATTCTTCTCTTCATCAATAGTCCAAGAGACAAAAGATAGATGTTTGCAAATTCTTTTCAGTTTAGCGAAACAATTTCAGACCAGTAAAGGAAAATATGGCTAGCAGATACTGAATATACTATTTTCTAGAGATAAGAGAGACTGCAGATTCACTTAATTTTAATTAATTCCTTGCTGAAATATTCATTATAGAATTTCTTAAGTTTTGTGTGGTTGATAAAATAATAGGAGAGTAGGAAGCCTTGAATAACTGCATCTAGCTTTTCAGAATTAAAAAAAAAAAAAAAAAAAAAAAAAAAAAGAAACAGCTTTATCTTTAGAAAATAGTATTAACTATATTGTCTTTCAGTTCAATGAAAAGCTGATAAAACAAATACTTTTCAGGCATAAGTAAGCAGATCCTTCAATATCAACTGCTCCAATTACATATCTGGGTATATTAAAGTACTGAAAAAACAATGTTACTTCTGTCTCCTGAGGTATCTTTGGTATGCATGTAGAAGGCAGGCAACATCAAATCAACGCTATTCATAGCAGGCTGTACTATTATTTTCGATTTGTTCTTGGTTCTGTGGCTCACATATCCATGCAGTAAGGCTTTGCTCCTGAAGTTACCGAAACCTTCATAAGAATATGTTACATGGATGAATATTACAAGCACATGATCAAATGGCAACCAAACTGAAAATAACCACAGACCTACTGATTTCAGTGGAATCAGAAGTAATAATATATTCTTGACACATATAATTTGTCTGGTGAAAAGGTAGCTAAACATTCTCACTCTGATTTATAGAAAGACACTATACACTGGAGACCCTTGCAGTACTTTAGTTAAGATTAGGAGATCTTTTTCTCCCTTCTATTAGAAAGTGTATTCTTTCACAGCTGAAAAGAGAAGAAAAAAAAAAAGCTTGCAAATGCATTTCATTCCTAGTTATGAGTCACAGTGTGTTCAGCTTTAGATATCCTTAATTCTTTCTTTTCTTTAATTTTTTCTACTAATGTAGAGGAGTCTACATCTTTTTTTTATAGCTTTCAGATTCAGTTGTGAATAATCAAACACAAACAGATCTCTTCAGTAAAGATTAAGTCTCTAATCATCATCATTCACCTCAATGCCTGTACAAAGTTTATAAATCAAGATTTTTTTTTATTATTTAGTCTCAGCATTATATTATATTTGATTTTAGCAGGCATAAACTTATAATGATCATCAGTGTCACACTGACCTTCCCTGTTCCCTACTTTCCTGTAGCTCTGCCATGGTAGAAAGGAATCCTTTATTATTAATAGATCATTTTGAAATCCTCTGCACATCTATCTTGGAATCACGCAAAGTCAATGTTCAATGATACATGCTGCCTTATCTGTCATTTTTAATCACAAACTGTACTCTCCTTGTACTAGCTTTTGTAGTAGTGAATGAATCATACTTCTTTGATAATAGATAGGTTTACAATGCATGTAAAATAGATGGAATTTTCCAATGAATTTAAATGAATCATGTATTTAATAGACTATATTTTTTCCAGCTTTAAGGTAGCAGACAGGAGTTTTCACTGGACATAAAGACTTTAATTTAAGAAGCTGAAAATAATCAGAATCAGATCTAAGGATAAAAAAATTCAAGCTGCCAGTGTCATAAAACATATGATGTTGTCATCTAAAATGATTCCTTGTATCAGAAATCATATATAATTTGAAATCTAAAAGAGAATGACAAGTTGAAGAAACCAGTAGATTTGATGGATACCCTTAATCAACATTCTTTTAAAAAATTAGAAAATTATTTCAGTTTGGTTAGAGATTATCACAGATGCTTACTTTCCCATCCACATATCTAAAGTTCCTTAGTGGAAATAGATAAATCAGTTGAAATAATATTTTGCCTTTTAGAATTGTTTTATGAGCATGTGCCTGGAAACATTCTCCAAATTTCTGAAAACGCACGATGTCACTTCAAAAGATGGACAGGGAGAGGGGAGGAGCAGCCTAATTTTCCTTCCTTAAAATTTCTATTAGTAAAAATTCTGTAGATTTTTTTTCCAAAGACAAAGATTTCTTCAAAATATTTATATTAGCTTATTTATTTCAAAGATAATTCACAACTAGAGTTTGAACTTAATACTATGTTCCCCTCTTTCCTTCTGGCTATAAAAACTTCTGTTCTAGACTTTATAACCATTAAAATAATGATGTAATAGATACATAATTCTTCAAAGAAGACAAGTATCTGTCTTCATTCTAGTGAAGTACTTTTATTTAGAATAGCTATACACATAAACACTTTGTGAAATGAGAACTTAGTTGTTTTTTTTTGTTTGTTTTGTTTTGTTTTTAAGAATCAAAGATATATTTTCAGTAAAATTTCAGAAGCATGGGTTTATTGCTTCTAATGCAGAGCATGGATATTTCCACCTCCTGTGCTGGTTTTCTTCTACATGCTAATTATACTTAACAAATGCAACTAAAAAGCAATATCTTCAATATACAGTGAAGAGTTTTCATCTGATATATCCTACATTAAACAAGATTAAGTGTTTCCAGTTGATATTTCAGTTAATTATTGCAGGTTTGGGGTAATGAAGCTTTTTTGGTCTAGCTAACAATTTATATTCTCACTACTTATATATGGTTCAGTTTTTAAGTTCCTTACAAATAAGGCTAGAAGGAGGATGCCAACAGTATACTGCTTGATACTAACAATAAGCCACTATCCTTGATAGCTGCAGGGTTAGTGAGGCAAAGCTAATAAACTAAACTATGAAGCCAGAAACTACTAAACCTTCAGAAGCAGAAATAATTTCTTTCAGAATTAAAAACATGAGATATTTGTGAGCCAACAATCACTTCATAGAGTTTGCTATGTAAACCAAAGTCCATAGAAGGCTGAAAATATGAGATATTCTGCATCAGGAAAGAAAGGAGAAGGAATGGTTTATAAAGTATACTCATTACAGAGTATAGTCAAATATATATTTCAACAACACGAAAAGGGAATGCAGAATACTGGAAATGTAAAACAATATTTATTTTTAATTAGATATCTGACCTTCTGTAACTTCATAATTCTATTTGTACCATACTTAGTTTTTTGTACTGCAGTATGTATAAAGTGGATTTCATCCTGAATCACCATCGAGGACAGAAATCCTTGATTCATCTGAACTTTGCTTTAGCTATCACTAAATAGTCAGCTATGTTAGCTTTTATTTTTCTTATTGGTCATGGTCTCAGAGTACCCACAGTGAAAACATACATAACCAGGGTCACCTGTAGAGCGGTAAAGTAAGATCTCCCCAAATACACAAGCACAGTACACACAGTCCACACTACCACCTCAAGATACCATTCAGAAAACCAGCAGAAAGCTGCAACACACCAGGCTTAGCTTCCTCTGCAGAGTCTTAGGGCACCATTCGCCTTCATGAGCATACCAGGCACATCATTAGCATCACTTCATCTAATGAAGCAGGAACTGGGCTCCTCAGACGTTTTACATCAGAGTGGTTCTCTCTCTGTTGTTTAATTCAGGGTTCGAGCAAGGACTGGCAGCTGAAGACAACTGGTCTATAACAGTCTATGAAGTCCAATGTTAAGTGGCTTTTCAATTTACTTGTAGCATCTTGAGTCCAGTGTCTCTTTTTCCTATTTTTCAAAATCAGTGAGTTCTCCTGCTGTGCTTAGCTTTTGGTTGAAGAGTAGGCACATAGAAAGGGAAACCTAATACTTCTTTTAGGATCACATGAATAATATGTCAGGCTATTGCATTCATTCCTCTCAGTCAAAAAGGTGAAAAAAGACCTTAATGAATAATTCATCCTTTATAAAGGATATTCAGGAATTGAAAGCTTGGTTATGACATTTAAAATACTATTTTGTAAACAGGAATTAAAACCACCATGTATTCTGAAATAAATTTTATCAAAAGCAGTAATGGGCTCAGTTGGTTTCCTATAAAATTCACATGTCGTTCACATGTGTTTTAATATCTTTCTTAAAAGTATAAGACAAGCCCTTATACCACTCAATCTGTATGCGATATTTCAGACTATACTTCAGTATTTAGTTACATTAAATACATTTTCTGGAGAGGAAGGGAGACTAGATATCACCACCCTTACTGTAGAACAGAAACAAGACAAATTCTTTTAAGATAATCATCAGAACCAGTAACATCTACCCATTAGTTACATAATAAATATTCTCTCCAATTCATGTTTTTTGTTTTGTTTTGTTTTACATTTAAGATTCAAATCAAGGTATTTTACAATGATCCATTATCCAGGAAAGGGTGACAACTCAGGGGATTTTATTGTAGTTTTGCCTTGTAATTATTCTTACAGCAATATCAAAACATTTCTTCAGTTGCACTGCTGGTTTATAAATAAGTAGATTTTAGGATTCAATATCCACAAAGAAAAAAATCACTCAAGGTATAATATACTTGCTGCAATTTCAGAGCTTTTTATTTTTCTTTCTCAGTTTCCACTTTATCTGACCTCCTCTATGCCTAATCAGATCTGATTAATGTTTGCCAGTTAGAGTTTTCTTTCATAAAATAATCAACATTTAAAAGAATCAACATACTAGCTTTGAAAAATCCATTTTGGCATGTTGATAGAAATTTGCATAGAGTTTCTTGTGAGGCTCCGAATCCTATGCTAAAAAAAATCCTTCAAAAAAGAAAATGCCTGTAATTTCAGCTATCCATTGAAATACTTGAGTTACCTGTACAATGTGCAATATGAATATATAATATATTATAATATATATATTATTTATTATATTATATTAATATATTATATTACATATTATATATAATATGATATATAATATATAATATGATATACAATATGCAATATGAATATACAATATGAAGAGCAATGTGCATTCTACAATTAGAATGGAAAAGTTAAGAAACCATTTACTTAAAGACATTAAAGAAATTCTTAATAGAAAGAAAATAACATATATATATATATGTGTGTTTTGAATAACTCTGTTTTCCAGGTTGGATTTCAGTGAAATTCTACATTCTGTCAGGTTTGTAAATGCTTCAGGAATGCTAAAGGTAACATTTTCATAGAAAAAAAAAAAAAAGCAAAAAAAAAAAGCAAACTTTTAGCCAAGCCACCTTCTCCAAACAGAAAAAGATTACATGTAAGTGGAGACTAAGGCATTCCTATAGAGTATCAGTTCATCCCAGTCTAAGTCATAATAATCTACTCCAAATTTTACAAGTAAGCATTTACAGATTACTTTTCAGTTCTTATCTGTAGGTGACTGGAAGAAACCTTAGAAATTCTAGAAAATAAAAGAAAAAAATTAAGTATATTTATTTTACATACTCTGTACTTAAGAGAACAATACTAGGAACCATGACAGTGAAATACTTGTAAACAACATTTGCAGATAGAAATGTAAGAACTGTTCTTTTTGCCTGCTTTCTTTGAACTAGAAATATTAAGACATTGTTAGAATCATAGAAATCATAGGATTTCTATGATTTCTATCGTCATTTAAAAAAATGACCTTTACTTTTACTAATCTGAATGTTTCCTGCTATTGCTGTTTTACACAATTGATATTAGTCACAATACTGCAAATGTAAAATAACCCAATAAAACAAAGAACAAAAAATAGTTTAAATGAATTTTGTAGTGATTTTATGCTGTCAAGAGAAAGATCTTTTAAAAATAAAGTTTCAAGAGATAGTGAAAAAGATAAGAAGATAATGAAAGAACAAATTACATCCATCTGTGAAAAAAAAAAAGGTGAACTAATTCACTTGTTATGTTATAAATACTGCTTTCACCACTTCAGCAAGTTATTATTCTGTATTCATCTTTTCAGCTTCTTAAGATATGTTACACTAGTTTGATATGTCTGGCTAGGAAGGCAGGGAGAAGATCAGTCTTAGTTCTCTTCAGCATCTCTCTCGATGTGATGGATCTTCTTCATCCTGCAGAGTGGCGAGGCAGTTTTGCAGCTCTGCAGCCCTGCAGCCTCTCCCTGAAGCAACTCCATCTGGGTGGAGACACTGGCTATTATATCCACTGGCACATCCCCCATCAGAGCTCCAGCTTTTTTTTTAACAGGTAATTGCTCACCATTCTGCTTTGAGGGTCTGGTAGGATGAGTGCCTGTGACCTGTGTAGGTGGCTCCAGAATGTTCCTGATTGCTTACGCATGCTGCAAGTCACTCAACCAGTGGAATGGTTCATGTGCCATGCTCTGTCTGCCTGTCTTGTTCACAGTACTCCTGGTTGCCAGCTGATGCTCCCCAGGGCTGCCCTTCTAGGATGTGAGAACTGTTACTTACTACATGAATTTGGATATGCACTTTCTGGATTAAACAAATATGCATCTAGGAGCCTAGAGCAACAAATTAAAAAATATCAGTTTCTTAAATATTTCAATTGTATGCATTGTTGGTTGAACTATATTAAGAAAAACATAATAGAATCTGAAAAAGTTCCTCTTTATGAATTAAGACAGACTCAAGTAAAAGAAGTGTGCATGTATGCATAACACCAAAGAGAAAGATTTGGGATAACCCACATTGAAAGAAAGAACAATTAAAGACATTTTGATGGGGGAAAACAGACGCTGTTAAGAACAGGACTTAACAACACTGTTTTTTATCCTACAACATAGTGAAACTGATTCTGGCAAGTTCTTTGCAATACCAAGCAAAGCATTGACAGAAATATCAATAGCCATATACAGGAAGAACAGTTGACTCACTTAGCTGGTGATGAGCATTTCTGACTGTAAAACACCTCTATCTCAGGAGGCAGCCATCATTCAAGAGAGACTGTCCCTTCGGAGACTAGCCCTTAAATGAGATGTGAGGGGGCAACGGGTGAGAGGTGGGGTTTGGACCCAGGGTCTATCCCTTTTGGTCATGTAGGAAGCACATGTAAATTGTTTGCACCTATGCATCCTCAGCTACCCTTACCCTTTCATCAGGTGCTCAACCACCAGTTCAGGCCACGACCTAACAGTTCCCCTACAATTATTTGCCACTGTAGCATTATAAAATGTATGGTGTTATATTTAAGTACACTTAAAGAGAAAAATATGGTCTGTAAGTGGGATTTCCAACTGGTATGCTAGTATGTGTGTAACTGTATATGTATAACACCTTCATCACATATTTTCAAGAGCCTATCCTTATAAATGAAATCATTTCAACATTAAAAAGAAAAAATTATTTTGGTTTATGCTATGTGTAATTAACAATAATTGTGAGTAAAATCAATGATAGATATATATGATAAACATACCTTAAACATAAAACAACTTTTCTGAGATGGAAGGGGGAAAAATATGTTCATTTTACTGTTAGGATGATGTAAATCAATCAACTACAGGGATTTTCAAGATTCTGGAATGTAATACACATACGTAACACCAAATGGAGGCCAGATGAAAAAATTATATTAAAGAACGAGGTCCACTTACAATGAGAAGATAGCACGTTGCATAACAGATTTGGAAATATAATGCAAAAAGTTAAAAAGGTTAAAACAAACACTGTCAAGTGTAGTTTAAACAATCTGTGGCAAGCAACTCAAGATCCAAATTACCATGCCATCATTCATACATACTCACTTCCATAACTGAATGCTGGTAGACTTTGGCTATGACTCAGCTCATATGCCATTTTATTCTTTTAATTTTCTAAGGTAGTGGGTTAACCAAACTTCATAAATTCTTCAGGAATTTCTGTTTTAACTTGAAAAAAAGATTTGCAGACTTAATATAAATATCTAGATTTGTATTATAGATGTCTTTTTACAACTAAACTTTATTATCCATGTAATAACATCTGAAAAGCTAGGAGGTATCATATGCCTCATTGCCTTAACATATGGTAAGGCAGCAATTGAAGGGAATCTAAATGAAAGAGCTTCTGCAGTGCGAAATGCTGTGAAATGTGAATTGCTGTATCCATATCAACAACAAGGGAGAAAGGTTAGCTTGCTGTGACAGTCTGTTCATTGCACTGCTGAGCAATGGCTATGTTGCAAACTCTTCAAGAAAACTTCAGCTTTTACAGCCTATTTAATTCTTAAGAACATTCTTATTGATGGATATGTGCACATACACATATGTAGGGCAGTATGGTTAGGTCATGATTGGACTCAATGATCTTTAAGGTCTTTTCAAACCTGAGTGATTCTGTGATTCACAAATAAGACATATACACAAATAAGATATGTTTATATATATATATAAATATATATACACATATGGTTGAGAACAAGTATTTTCTCACCATCCTTCAGGATGACAGTCAGAAAGAAAAGATAAGACTTAAGAACGGATAAAACAAAAGACAAACATCATCTTGCATGTCAGCTAGGGAACAAAATCAGAGATCAATGAAATGAGATGATCTGAAACTCTCCAAGTTATTTTGTCTTAGTAATTCTTGAGAAGACCTCAGAAACTTAGATTAAATAAACATTAATTATATTATATGGAAGGTAGGACGAAAGAAAAGGAAAAAAAAAACATTTAAAATTCTTCAAAGCAAATTACTAGATCTTTCTGGCATAATTAAAAGAAGAATATATAGGAGAGATGTATGTATTTATTCTTTAGTCACCGTTACAAATTTCAATAGAGTTCAGAATTGGGTTGATGAATGCTTTCCCCTGATGGTATATTTTGGTTAAATGTTGTTTTCGGATGCCATTCGTGCTTGCTTTATCTCCCCACGTATTGCAGTGGAAGCCAAATATCAGTGTCATAGACTGGGGTGCTCTCGACATATTTATAAGCTTAATCTGTGGTTCCATAAACATGAAAACATACATCATGACATTATAATCCCTTTAGAGGAGATTTTCATGAGTAGATGTGATATTAAAATGATCATAAAATATTTATTAGTATTTGTATGAACATATTCTCTCTCTTTTAAGAGACCCAAAGAAAAGTCAATGCAAAGAATTTCTGAAAAACTGCTTATTTAAGAAGAGTTGCCTGAATCGTGCTTCAGAAATTATTGTAAAATATTAACTACAATTTTACTGTATTTGAAAGAATGCATAATTGTTGAAAGGTATTGCTATATTTACAACAGATTATCACCAAAGTCATGTAATAGTTACAAAACACAGTTTTGAAGTAGTGTTCAGTGCTTCATGGATGGATATTCAGCTCTGCTGATTTCTAGAGGTAAATTGCTGACATTAGAAATGCATGTTAATAATGCAGGGCTGGAAGCAATATTTACCTTGTCTTTGCTAGGCTGATTCTGTCTCAGCATTCTATATACTATTATCCTTTTTGGGGGAGTATCCTTCCTGATTTTACCTCAAATAATTAAAAACATATTAATCATTACCACACTTTAATTTATGGCTAGTTATTTCTTTAATTACATAGATCAAAAGAGAAATAGTCTTTTTGCATTTCTTCTCTACCGTATTTGATCACCTATTTTAGTTCAGGAGTTTTAGTTCCATACGAACAGCTGTGTTGTTCAACGTAACAAAGCCAAGCAAGCTAAAAGAAATAACATATGTAAACGGTAGTCACAGGATTGGTAAGGATGAATGTAGCTATACCACTTAGTCACATTGGCACTGAGCGAAAAAGGATAAAAGCATGTTTTTCTTTTCAGAAGCAATCCAAGAACAAAAGAGTAACACATTAAAGATTCTAAGTAGTGACAGAGGTATTATTATTTCAATGAATAACAGAGAAATAAAAGCTATTGGTTTTGTTTGTTTCTTCATTTCCACAATATGTTTTATCATTGCATCAACATATTATCTTTGTCTAATCCTTATTAATTTCTGGCTGTCTGGATTATGAAGACTTTGAATGGATATAACTGCTGACTACATACATCATAGTTTCCATCAGTTTATAGATAAGGCATGTAGAAAACTCATTTTCTATCAACATAAAGTTTTGCAAGCAGTATTTGAGGATACACCCTTACTCAATGTACTAGGAGAAAGACAACATTGGTCCATGGGATGCATTTCAAACAAATATTTGCTGGATCGAGAACACCCAACAGTTTTTGACATCTCACAGATAAGAATAAAACCATTACATAATATCTAATAATCACTACAAACACTCAATAAATAGTACAACAACAGAACATTCAAATGCAAAAGTAAATCACATTCAGTATTACTGATGACTTCTAGTATTTGTATTCTGATGAGCATAAATTTAACAGATAAAATAATTAGGTAATCTGTGAGGTAAACTAAACTTTTAATTTAGTCCTTTTCTCCAGCACACCTGTGCTTCTAAGGACGTAATTAATATTGAAGGTAAGACTGAGCTGCACATTTATCTTGGTCTCCAACAACCTTCAAATGTGTGCAGAAAAATATACATTTACTGATCTTAATGTAAATTCATTCTAGTCTGTGTATTCAATAAGCAACATATTTTCATTTCATTGCCACTTATTAAGGACAAGGTAATGTTTTATCCCTGAAGCAGTCTGAATCCCAAGTTTCTTTCCCCTAAAGAAAAAAAAAAAACAGAAGAAAGATTTCTTGCCAATTAAATCTTTGACCTATTTCCATCCTCCATTTGCCCTCCTTCCAAGGAAAACACTAACAGGGATACACAAAGCTGTAACAATGTGAACCAATTATTTCAGTTTTGGAATACATCATAATAGCTATCAGTGATAAAAGAATTGCTACTCATATTTCTTAAAAAAGAATACTTAAAAGAAATATAAAACTTTCATTTTTCTCAGACATCTCTGGACAAATGGTATTAGGAAATCACAATACAGAAGCATCAGTAGTCAAAAATATCCAATATGCTTTCTTAAAATAAGACAAGTGCTGAAGTATGAATTAGATCATTCCTTCACTTGCTGTCATAAATGATTGGAGGGTATAGATAAAAAATCTCTTTAATATCAGTCCTGACTGGATCAGTTTATTAAGACCTCAATAAAATGCACTGTTTTTCTGTGTAGGCAAGTAAAAAACTGCAGGACATTATGACTTTCACTCATTACTGAGTTGGGTTGTCTTTGAACATCATATCCCATTTATCCCTCCTAAAGCTCTCCAGCTGTAATGTCAGCAGTTTTCCCTTCAACTTGCATTCAACTGAATGAACAATGATTTGTTAAATATGTCCTATAAGCAGACATTACTATGCCATCATTGTGTGTGCACTCCACATAACTCATGCACAATGTTTATAAATTACATTGTCATCATCAACTTCTTCTATGCACTTTGTTTGTCCTTGCTGTCTTAAAATACATACTGGTTATTACTCAAAGCTATATGAAATATCCTACAATGTCATTCAGTGCAAAACAGATGTTCATATAATTTATGGCTATAAGCACAGGCTTCTGCTTTATTAGACTAAATTTTAGGCAATTAATTAAAGGGAATATTATCTTACAGGAAGTTAGTCAATCTGATTGTGTGCTGTGCAATTTATTTCACTGTTCAGGGTTTTAAATGTTTTTATTTGGGGAAGTTATTCTTTTAAGACACACATACAATGTAAGTGTTGCTACAAGAGTATTTTATAGCTACATTTATATAGAGGTATATCTGTAATAAATGACAAAATGTTACAGTAACTGCAATTGTCTATCAGGACATTAGCATGAGCAAATCACCTATAATCATTTTGTGTTGCATTACAAAAAAATGTTTTCATTGACATTTTCTACCCTAAGATTTACAGAAAAATTTCATTCTGGATAGGTAGCAAAAACATAATAAAACTGAGAATAGATTTTAACCTTTACCTCTTAATGCATTGAAGAATTCCTTATGAAGAACTATATTATTTAGAAAATTATTTCTAATAATTTCTAATAATGCTACAGAAATGTTCTCTTAGAGTACACAAAATCCCAGTAGCTAATGAAAAATAACACATAGTGTTAAACCCAGGATGTTACTAAGTTGACATAAACTTCATGGTACTACTTAGTAGAGCTTTACTATAAGCATGGTTTTGGCTTATGCTTTTGCTGTAATCAGATCCTCATGGAATACATAGACCTGTCCTGTTCTTGAGCTGTTTCCCTCACGTTCCTCACTCCTCTCTCCCTGTTGCTGTTGTGTAGTAGATTTTTACATTTTTAAATGTGCTCTCCCAGAGACAAACACCAAGCATAGCTCATGGCTCCCTTTTGAAGGAGACAAAACTTTGATCTGACACGGGGCAGTGCTAGGGTCTGCTCATAGATGCCACAATGGCAGCTGCATGCTACCCAACTCTTCCCAAATCAACACAATATGTACGTGCAGGTTGAAAGAGTTGATCACGTAACAAAAGACAGAATACAATTTCCAGTAGCTGGCTTAAATCCCATCAACTGATCTTAAAGAACAGTACAGAGTTTCATATTAATTACATTACTGGAATTAGTGGAATAATAATAATAAAAAAGTCATTTCTACTTTTTTTTCCTTTTCTTCTAATAAAGTGAGGTGAAAGTATATCTGTGAAGAAAAAAAAAAAAGGAAGAAAAAAAAAGAAAAAAAGAATAAACAATTATTTAAAGCAACCAAAAGCATCTTAAGTTTCCTACCATGGATGAATAGTATTTGGAAGCAGGGCGATAATAGTAGCTACATATTGACAACTCTGTATTACTATTTTCTGAAAAATGACGGAAAAATATAGACCCCAGGCTATGACAAGAATTTTTTATAGATTTAAGTACATTTTGTGTTCTGTTGTGGATGTGCTATATCAAATTTAGCATTTTAAACTAAAGTCTTTCTGGTTTGCTCTAGTTCTCAGTAAGTAAAAAATTCATTGTTTCACATGAATGAGAGAATTAAATCATCAACCCACCAGCTTCAAAAGCATCAAAGCTCAATATACTAATTTCTGAATACTACTAAACTTTGAAAAAAATAGACACATTAATGTAAATTTCCTTTGATGTCAATGTTAGAAATGTTAGAGTTGAAAAATGCTAATGTAACTGATTAATTATACCTTTGTTGAACATACTCAGGTCAAGGATTAAAACCAAAAGAAAAATATTGTATTTTTCTCTGTCTCTTCCACACAAGAGCAGTGGAAAACACTATATGAACTGACTGAAATGTCTGTATTACTTAATATCCTTCCAAAAGGAGATGAATATACAGTTTCTAAAGAACGGTTTCAATTTTTAATTGTAATCTAATGCTCTTTCTGGGCAAAGAGCATAAAATACACTGAGTAAACACAGTAGACTATTATGTAATGTCCTATGAATGGCAACTGTTGCTGCGAAAGTTTCTTTTATTTTACATCAAGTAAGAAAAAATATTTGTTAATGCAATCCAGACTTCTATTTTTAATACTTTTTGTTGTAAGTGGAGTGTGTCAATATGATTGATACACAAGAATATCAGAGGCATGTGATTTTCCATTACAGCATAATAGAGCACAGTTACTCATTGTTATAGTTGTTCTATTGGTACACCTAGTAATAATGGGTTTTCAAAATTTTCCTTTGTAATTAAATTGAACATTAATATGCAGGTCAAAGAGGTCAGTCATCACTATCCTCTTGTCCTTGTTTTTGCTTAAATTTTTAGCTGTATTGAGTGAACATATTTTATTCACAGAGTTTTATGGAAAATAAGAATATTAAAAATATTATCTATAGTTCTCATAACTGAGCAGATATATCCTTTCTTCTCTAAACCTCTAAATCTCTTGTCCTATCAGTGCACAGTACAATCTGTGAAAGACAAGTCACCTTTTGAATGAAGGTGCATATTTTTATGAGGGTAGTATGCAGGCTTGTTCAATGTCAGTGAAAATTCATAGCTAATGGCGGTGATTATGCTAAAAAATAGTGTTTCATAGCTGAAAATCTGTTCTATCAAATAGCATTATTATGCTCTTTGCAACGGAAAGATTGCTCTTTTCAATGGAAAGAAATAGGAGGCTTTACTTTTGCAGGAACATATGCATATATATGCTGAACTATGCAACTGCATTTCACCATGAGACTAACAGAAAATATTTACTTTAATATTACTATATTGCATGCAACATATATTCTGTTTATGCACAAAATATGGATACATAAAGTATGCATTCATATCAGCATCTAAATATCACTGCCAAATAATGGGAAGTCTGAAAAGGTTATTATTTATGAAAATCTGCAATGAGAGTATAAAGAAAAAAAATCTAGCCTTTGTTATGGGTTCATTATTTTAAGAATATTTTAATGTAGATCCTTACAATAAAATCTTTACATATTCAGTTCAGAATAATGCATTTCAAGCTGCTACTGTGCATACTATTTTTTGTGTACATTTTAACATGCTATCTTGTAAGCTAATCATCAGCAATGCAGACAGAACTGGTTTTCCCCTGTGAGTGTTAAGATTCCAAACAATATCTTCAGCCTTGTTTAGACTCCCTTTTGGTGACATGTTTATTTCTCCAAATCTGTTTGTCATAACCTCATGACAGCCTGGATCTCAGCCCTGTTTCTATAGAATGATCTCTACTGCTGCTGTGGGAATTTATTGGCAGAGTATCATATGTGAAAAACCTGGCACTAGAGTTCTGCTCAGCACTAAACCCAACACAGCTGGCCCAAGCTTGGTAGATGAGAAGTGCTGAAAAGTTGAGTTGCTGGACTATGGAAAAATAACAATCATAGAGACAGTTACTAGACAATCTGTGAAGTAATTATTTTCATCCGTATATTAATATTCTACTGAGTATCATTATGAATTCTTACCAAGGACCTCGCACTTCAAAGAAACTTCTAACATACAATGACATCTAATTCTTAATAAATTTGGCAAAATAAACTCATTAAGACAAGGCAGTGATATTTTAATACATTAATGGTAGTGAACATGTAAGATTTTTTCGAAGGTTTTTTTTTTTTTTGAGATTTCTGACACTAATTAATATTTCTAGCTAGTGATAACATCAAGACAATGCTTTTAACTACCCTTTATAAAGGAGAAAATTGCTTGCATCATTTCACTGATTATATTAAATCTAATTTATTTATCAAATATGCAGAAGTCCTTCAGGATTTGGCAGCCATATGTAAAGATTAACATTCTAAAATGGTTGCTGGACTGGCTGAGGAAACAACAAGAAAAAAAAAAACCCTCTAGTAATTAGACATCTAAGTGAAAAAGCTTCCTTGGCAGAAATCCAGGTCCCATATATTAATTTGAATAGCCATTACAGCAACTTTCTTTATTGCTGTTCTCAAGAGATCCAACAATACAAATAACAAAATGTGCCAACTGTTCTGTATTGAGATAGTATGTTACAGTCAGAAAAATAGGACACGAAATGCTATTGTTCCTACTTAAGCTCTTCTATATATACATAAATAAAAGGTGATGTATTTTACATTTAAATTCATAACAGTTTTCTATGCCATTATTAACTTTTTCATTCTATGATTCACAGAGCAGTTCCCTGCTTTTAGTAAAGCGTGCCTAACAGAACAGCAACAGAAGCATCACTAGGAGTATGTCCTGATGGAGAAAGATCAAGAGGAGGAAATAGAATTTAGTTTTGACCCTTTATGAGGCACAAACATACATTAAGTGACTTACACAACTACATTTCCAGATATTTCCAAAATGATTACTAAAACGCATTTTTAGTAAACTTGGGAAAGAATACTGAGTTCTGAAGACTACTTCAGAAGAAGTTCTGAAATATATGCTTGAAGATGATCTTCCATCTTTTGAATCCTTATGGTACTGGAAAAAGAAAGGTACACGATGACACATCCGTATTTCTGTCTTCACATTCCCTCTCTTGGTATACCCCTCTGAGAGTCTGGATTCAGGGAAAACATATCCATAGGTTTTAAGAAAAATATGTGCCCTCAGATAAGAACCATAAAAAGTAAATGCTTGCTTTTTCTTTCTCTTTGCTAAAAGTTTATAGTTAATGACTTAGAACTATTAAGCATATGACATAAATGTAGTTACAACACTTCATAAGTAAGTCCATTAAGAAGTAACTTATCATAATGCATTTCTTATAAAGCTTTTTATAAAATCAAGAAGTGAGCAGATCTATTCCACTTTATTTGACTGAGTTTCCCTTGGGGAAATGCTTGTATTATTCTTAACACACAGTTTAAAAGACAATAGTTTACATTTTATTTATAAATAATGTGTTAGATTTCTAAAACTAATCAACCACAATTAGCCAGAAAATATTTAGCTTATATTGGAACCTGTTTTATTGATGAATTGGTTTCGGAGTATTATACAATACCATTCCTGCAGTATTCTGGTTAAAATTATTTAATGTGTATTTTATTTGCTAGAGCTTTTTTTTTTTCTGTAAATATTTCACTGTAAAAACACACAGATCTCTTGCAAAATGTTCTTTGAAGGTAGGGCAGTATGATTATGGATGATGGCCAAACAGCATATCAACATTCATGTGATGCTCTAAAGCAAAAATACTAATAATTTTAAAGATTAGTAATAATAAATAATCTTCCAGGGTTTATTTTTACTTCTTAAGCTTCAGAATAGCTAGATAATAATAAATCTACAGCTTGGTGATTTGGATTGCAAAGCCAGGCTTTTGGGTCAAAGTACACGGAAAGAAACTGAAGTCAGGCAGCAATAAGAAATGGGAATCTTAGGAAATGCTTACATGGTCCACTATTTTGCTTCTCATTTCTCCAGGTATGTTAGCCGTCATTTCCCCCATAGAGATAGAGATGCACTACTGAGATAAGGAACAATTTATCTTAGCCTTTCTCCATTTATCTTGATACCAAAAAGGAAACAGGTTACTGAATTCTACACAGCAGGTATTTGTTGTAAAGTTGAGTTCCTAGGTTATCATCAGAGACAATTCACACAAGAAGAAGCAGGACAAGTCTAGGCATGTCGTGAGTTCAGATGGGGCAAAGATCATCATTAGAAAATTTGACAAAGATGTTTAATTTTCTAAGCATTTATTTTAAATGCAGAAGTCAGAACTGTATAGTAGTGAGATCTGGGAAGGGATGGATGGGGAAGGAGGGAAAGTCTGGTTGCCAAAACCTGATGAAACAGAGTAACTTTTAGAGAAACTGCTTAATGTAGAAAGTTATATGAGTATACAAATAGGAAGTTTAAGTTTTGCATTGCTGTAGAAAGTTATATGAGTATACAAATAGGAAGTTTAAGTTTTGCATTGCTGAAATGTGCACTGTGTTCCTCCTGCCATTTAGACTGTGAAAGGCTCAGATTAAAAGCTGTATGAGATTAAACATTAGATCCCTACTCTCTGTTTAGATCAAAGAGAGCCCTTGAATGGCCAGGAGAGTGTCTTAATCACTAGGAAAAAAATTCCTTGCACAAGCAGCATTTAAGCTTTCCAAAATCAAGAAAAGTCAGCAAAGCTGAACAAGAGAATTTCATAAACTTTATGTTATTGTATATATTATTAAGTAGTAGTTAGAGAAGCCTTGTAAAATGAGGTATTTACATTCAGGTAAAGGATTACAGAACTTGGCTTCCACATCCTTCAATGTCTTAAATAAAGAGCTGCTAATTGAAATGCGATACACTCATTCTGCAAACTGGTACATTTAAACATTGCTTATGAGACTTCAGCTGACTCGTTCCAATTTTTTTTTAATCTGTATTGTTGTTTCCATTTCAAGTGTCAAAAAAAAATTCATAGGAAAAAAAAAATCACTGAAAAAAAAAGTAAAAATTTTCTGAACATGATGTGTCAAAGAAGCCTCAGAGAAGGCCTAACACTATTAACAGTTGCAACATTCATTTCTAATTTTATTAAAAAAAAAACTAAGTTGTCTGAGCTTGGACAACTGGGATCAAGGTAACAAAAAGAGGTTTTTTGCAACATCTTCCATAATTAATCAACACTGGAAATCCCACTAGAGGAGATCAGAGCTTCTTTCCAGGACAAGGCACCTCAAGAATCACAGTACATATAAAATTGATATAAATAAGCAGAGAGTTTGCATGTTAATATTTCCATGATACATAAACTTGCAATAGAGGATCTCTTGGGATCATTGGCATATAGACGCTATCATTTTTCTGTCTTACATACATAACTCCATTCTATGTAAACTAATCAGCATCCTACAATGACCAGCTATTAGGGTAATGCACTAGGATTACCAGGGCTTCAGTCACTACAGCTATGGGAATCCTTGGGATCGTGCTGTTGAGTTTGTGCTAAGTTAAAAACTACACAATTCAGGCACAGCATCATCTGTCTCTAGTTTTCAATCCCCAAACTTGTATATAATACAAATACTATTGTAATAAAAGGAATTATGTTAGTCATCCACAAAAATTTTTAATGGTGCACTTCAAGAAACTTTTTTCTTGCTAAATACTTACAGCAGAAGTATATTTGCAGGCATCAGAGTAAAAATGAAGATTACATTGCTGCAATAAAAGACTAAGCAATTCTATGGAGCAGTACATCTGCAGACTGACATTGAAAATTTATTTAGAAACTTCACTCACTTTTTCAGCAATTATTTAACATATTAAGATATTTTAGTAGCTGAATAAAATTCAACTGAAAACAGTTCACAAACATAAGAAGTTAGAACAGATTGGGACTCTTGCATTAAAAACATATTTCAGTTTGTCTGCTTTCAAATGATTTGGAAACTAAAAATAAGTACAAACAACTTGAAAATATTTAATTTTGAATGACTGATGCAGAAACTGCATAGTTGTACATATCTCGACACTTCTGCTCAGTTGCTCTTGGTATTTATGGAGGAATTTATTTTCCTACTGCACTGTAACTACTGGAGCTAAGCCAATTATTTACTATATGTATATATGTATGTGTATGTGTGTATATATATATATTAACTGTTTGCCAGCTTGTTAAGATAAGTTAATAGCTTATATTACCTCTTAGTCTTCTTTTCCTATAATCTTTAGCTAGGTGATTTAAAGGTCAATGTTCAGTTAGCTAAAACAACTGCTTAAAACTTCAGTTTATCAAAAAACCTTCTATTGGAAGTCCATCTCAGTTGAGACAAATATGAATTCCATTTTTATTGACTGTTTGACACAAATATTTTATGAAGATAAGAAACTGCAAAAAGTTACAGAGCTAAAATATAAATACACTTCTTCCAAGTCTAAGCATTTTGAAATTTTGTAAATCAAACATATTAGTTTTTGTTTGTGTTTTATTTTTCTGAGATGAAAACATCAAAATTATTATGTCACCTGACGTTTGGTGCAGTCTGAGAAGTGTTAAGGCAGGAAGAATTTGAATAATCAGTTTAACTGTTAGAATATACATGCATTCAAGGTAAACTGTTATATACATGCATTCAACATAGCTTTAAGTAGCTTCACATTGACATGTACTGGAAATAAGCATTCCAAGGCATTTCAATTGATCATTTTGCTTTTATGAACTGATTGGTTGAATGATCTGGAAATAAATACATCACTTTAATTTTTTCAGTTGAAGTTCCTCATGAAAATAAATTACTTTCAAGTGAAAATATTAAAGGATAAACACTACATTTTTTTTTAGAAGAGCTTTCAATCAAAAATTATTCAACTTTTAAAAGATTCAACCTTAAATGCTTTTCATGTGTGCTTTTTTGGAGAATGATTTTACAGAATTCTGCACTACTGCAGTTTGGGTTTGGAGTTCTAAGGTTAAATTTTCTTGTCAGAGATCGAAGTTGAGAAAGTCACTGCCCTTCTCCGATGCTCATCAGATTGGTTGTGCATGGACAACCAACACCTTTGAAACAGTTACTGAAGTCTTAAAAAACAGCTTACAAAACATTTAGTGGAAAGAGACTGAAATGTAGATACAGATTTTTTAGCCTAGAGGGACAAAAATTTAAGAACATGCAGTCCAGTTATCTGGTTTCATCTTACTATCGAAGCCTATGGATAAAAACAATCAGTAGATGCCTAAAGTCTACTACAGGATACAGCCAATGGTGCAGATGAATTAAACGAGTTCCTGAAACATGGAAATGCTGGTGCTGTGGAGCATCTATCATATTTAATCTCTTCTGCTACTGATTTCTATATCATATGAAGTCCAACACTGATTAAAACCGTTAAGGCAGGGAGAAAGAGCAAACAGGGAATGACAGCAAATATGTCAAAGTCAATTTTCCTACCATACATTTGGACTAAATTTCAGACATTTTTCAAGTTGTTTAACAGATGAGTGAAAAATATCTCTAGCAATCTTTCCCTCTTCCCTTCTTATTCCCTAAGATCTCCAGTGTAAACCGGTGTTATTCTTTCTATGAATTTTTCTACTGGGCTACTGGGAAGAGTCTTCATTTGATAAATATTCACATTATGAAATAATTTACAAATTCTATAACTATTGAGGATGGTGAGGATGCCCAATGACAGCCTAAAAGAAATCAAATGTGGGCAGCACACCCTCTTCAACTGTCTCATAACATTATGCCTCTTACCTTCATGCTACTTAATTTTATGTTATAGGCTATGAGAAATGTCCTTTCTTGTGCTTCACTGCTGGATCAAAAAGGGTTTTATATCTGCAGTTGTAAATTTTGTGGAACTCCATACTTGATCTGGGAATTACAGATGGACAGAAATTTAGAATCTTTGCATACTTCATAACATCTAACAAGAACAAAGCAGTGGAGAACATACATGAAAATCATGCTGAAGAAGTTCACATGAGAGAGTGCAGGCAACAGGCTAATTTCAGATGCCAAAGGCATAAGGCATTTCCAAATTGCCACAAATACAAGACCAAATGAAGTTGGAATGAAAAATAGTTGCATAATGAGTAGCACACTGTGAAATGGTTCACACACTGAGAAATAAACCTTTTTTTCTTTTCATCTGCCAAGGGGAAAAAAAATCTTATTTTTTCTTGTGAGATATTTTTGCATTGATCCATGAATACTTTTTTAATCCCTATGAGATGATTTTTTCCTCCTTTTCAATTGGACAAGTAATTTAGCAGCTCAGCCAGTACTCTGCAGAAACAATTCTCCCACTTCCCATTCTTGCAGGAGCTTTGAATAGAGTACATCTTGTGGCTGCCATTAAGAAGTCAGTAGCTGCTGAGCCATGACCCACACATCTATGAAAAATTCAAAAAATCTGATAAAAATAAAAATATAAGATTTTTTTTTTTCTGAGGTGTTTTTAAAAATGGTTATTTTTTAATGGTAATTGATTTATTTTTGAATTCAGTTAGTGGCTCATATCTGTTTTACAACAATAGCAATTGATAACAATCAGAATACGTTTTTACATTTATATGTCTTTCTGCTTCATTTTCTATTTTAATAAGGTAGACATTCTTCTTGATAATGCTTCATTTCTTCCTTTGTAAAATTACAATTTCTTTTCTCTCTTTTTTCTCTCCTGTGATTTTTTTCTATTATCCCTATTATTGTCACTTGTGAAAAATAAGCATTGAAAGCAGTGTAACATCAAAAGATTTTTCGATGTTCTGAATATAGGTAGTTCTTTAGTTGATGATCAATCAAGTCAAGAGGATGAATCACAGGAAAAAAGAAGATTCAAACTTTTTAAACATTTGATTTTTTTTTTTGATGCCTTGAAAAATCCTGTGCAAGTGAAACTCAATAGCTTTCTCTGCTCTTCATATGTTGTTAACTTTTTTGTAAGCATATGCATAATTTGACATATTTCCTCTGGAGATTTTGGAGAATAGGTCAAGATGAGAGCACCTCCCTGAAACAATTTTCATAACAAGACTCTGAACTACATAAAAATCTACCTCTGATGTTTTATCACAAATAAAAAATAAATAAATATGTACATATTTCTTTTTTCTGCACATCTAACCTGCAGTATTAGACTCAGAAATAAAAGGACCTTCTCTTGTGAAATCACCACACCAAAAAAGCATTTGAATACAGTAGCCTGTCTTAGACAACATATCACACAACATTTCCTCAGGTACTGCTCATATCCCTTTCTTTTCTTCTTCCCCCCAGGTTGGCTGAGTCAACTGCCAAAGGATGAGGTCTAATGAAGATAATTCATAACCGTAACTTCAAGAACTAAAACAGAAAAAGGAGACATGAAAAGGAAAATATTTTTCTGAACTGTTATAAATGGTAATGAAAAAATATAGGCATAATTAGAGAGACGTATACTAAACAACACTACTAAAAGTAGTACTTTTCACTTAGGGTAAAGATTGTTTAGTTTGAATCAAGGAGAGGAAACATCTACTAACCTACTGCCTATGTATTCCAGAATAAAAAAATAAAAAAGGGCAAAATTCTGTACTGAAAACTAAAGAATCTTAAAAATCAATGGTTAACATTCAGCCTTTCAACAGTGATATAAAGGATCGTTTTCATGTTGTTATTTATTCAGTTTGACAATCTCCCTGTTTCTTATTTTATTTGAAAAGAGAAAAGGGTTTTCAAAGAATTCACAGCTTTGCCATTTTCACGTGTATGCAAGCTGCTTTGATTCCTCAGACAGAAAATACAAGTGGATGTGCAAACATGCTGTCTTCTTTTATCTCCACCAATATTTAAATTGACAGGAAAATATTCCCTATGAAAAAATGTTTTTTGCCTAAGGGACCACTGGCCATCATCAGATGCTGGATTTTTAAAATTGGAGTATAACTGCCCTCATTTATGAATCAACTAGTTGCTGCCCTGTCTGTGCCTTTGACCTGAGGTAGCCACATATTAAAAAAGGAGAAAAACAAATAACAAGAGACAAGAAAATAAAGAAAACCTCCATCAACATCCCTTCAATGGGGATTTATTACTTCCAATATTGTTTCATTGGATCATAGGTATACTTGATCCATATTCACCTGAAGTGCTAGATTTCAGGATATGCTGTTTCTGTGAGTAGTTGTCTGGACAACTTATTTCTTTAAATTAGGGAATCTTGTATTATGTAAAAGATTGTTCTTGCTTTCATTTCTGTAGTACATGTAGACTTCTAGACAATTTGGAGAAAGATTCCAATATAAACAAATAACAAGGATAGACTGTAAGTTCATTTCAGCAAAAAGTTATTGATAGATATACAAGATAGTAATAGACATAGATTCATTAAGAAAGAATCGAATGATATCAGCATCAGACTTTCTTATTCAAGAAACATTTGGACAATGTTCTCAGATATGCATTTTGAATTTGGGGTTGTCCAGTGTGGAGCCAAGAATTGGACTCAATGATCTTTAAGGATCCTTTCTAACTCAAGATATTCTGTGAATCTATGATTCCTAGAAGTTTGGGTAGTTAAGTTTTCATATTCAGCGTGAATGTATTACCAGTAGCTCAATGTGAAAATGATTTAAAAAGGTAAAAGCTCTTATACTCTACAGTCAGGTTCAACTTAGATTTTATGTTTATATATTTATGTTTACAGTGACTCATAAGCTCCTATTTCCTTCCATTTGGAAAGCAGAAGCAATTTTAAAAGCAGAAGTTAACAAATAATAATCAATTAAAAAAAAAAAAACAAAAACACCAAGAAACTACAAATTTGTTGGATCGTACAGCTTAGGCTTGAAAGAACAAGACCAATGTGAATTCAGGTGCTTATTCATCCTACCTATGAAACATAAAAATAATGAAAGATATTTACATGAATTCTAGTAATTGCACAATAAAGTTTCATACAACACTAATTATTCATATTACCTAAGCTGATTTATTCTTGTAATTTTAAAATTTATGGCTCTGCAACCATGATTTCTCTTAAATAAACACTTGAAAAATATTTACCTTTTTTTTTTTTTTTTTTTTTTTTGGTAAATGCAGTATAAGAAAAAGGATGAGCAACGAAACATGCATAAACACCAACACAAATTTCCTCCTAACACTATTCTATTAGCAATTTTTTATGTCCTCTTCAAAGAACATATGACCCAGTCTTGAACTCCAATCTATCAAAAGTGATGATATATTGCAATAATCTGGAAGCATGCTGTGGAAAAAATCAAAAGCAGAAGGTAAAAGCTTTTTTGACTTGCTGTGAAGACAGAAATAAAAAAGGATTTATCTGTTAAAGCTTAGGGTGAGAAGAAGAGTTTTTGAAAGCTATAAAATGCAGCAAAGCTAAACTCTTACCTCCTCCAGCCTTTAGTCTTGTCAGAAGGACAGCCAGAAAAGACCCTATGAATATTCAACATCTATGTCATAAGGCAAGTTTCTCTTAAAATATTTACTAGTTAGTACAGAAAAATAATTTTCATTTCAAATCAGGTTTAGTGAACCTCACTGTTTTAGGTATGCAGTGATGTTTACTACATCTCACTCTGTTGCTATTCCAGTATGTTAGGATTCAGTCCTTCCTCCCACAGTGTCCCATCTCATTTCAGGTTTGAAGAACGTGGTACGAAGATCATTCATCTTTAAAAGATTAAAAAAATATATTTTTTAAACATCTGGCTATAGCAGAGATTAGATGATGACAGAAAACTAGTCCTAGAAAATAGGAAGAGACTGAAGAAAGAGAACAGCTTCTTGAATGTAACTGAACTATTAAACAATTAAGTTCTTAATATGAGCTACTGAGAGACCATAAGAAATCAGCAGAGTTTTTTTTTCCTCTCAATTTTTTACACTCAGGTTTGCCAAACAGTTTAGCAACAGGTCTAAAACTACATTGAAAGTAGTACAAAACTGTCACCTCAATGACCACTGCAGATTTCAAAAAACTGTTTCGTGCTCAGTGATGACGTACAGTGCATATTCTACAGCACACAAATTCTACCTTCTAAATTGACTCACCCAATGGCTCCTTCAATACAAACATAGTGGAGTTTGTAGAGGAAATATGATGGAAGAGCACACTAAACTTTAGGGTATTTGTTCCACGGAGAACTTCTGGAATGATCCAATGCAAAGACATTTAACCACCTGACACTAATTCTTCCCTTATCTCCAACCAAGATTGATATTTTCCTTCCTTTAGCACTTTAAAACTTATGTCTAGGTAGAGCTATTATCATGTGTCCATGTGCATTTAGTCACATGCATAAAGTACTCACTTATCTCCAAATTTTCTCAGCATCAATATAGAAAGATCTACTGTTATTTTAATTTGCCATTTTTTTTTAATAGGTGAAAAAAAAAAGATATAAAAGATATTAAATTCCTGCACTTTTTCTCATTTTATGAGATTGTGATGAGCTATATGGTGATATCATTTATCCTCCATACTACTACTAGCCTTATCTAGCTAAACATGAAAGAAAACATGCAGTAATCAGGTCTATGGAAACAAAACAAAATACAACAGAACTAATCACTATAATGCATTCAATAACTAATCATTTCAGTCTTTCCATGTAGGGCTCAACAACAGATTCAGGAATCACTTTCTCTTGGATTGATTTTAGTCATGTGTCTTTTGTCATCTTCACCTGTACTCCAGCAGTTTTGATCAAAGCATCAGAAAGTTAATTTACATATCATGTACACAGGAAATGCATCCCCCACTAAGGTAGCAAGGATATATTCTGGGGAAAAATCAAATTAAATGTTTAACTGTGGAAAATAGGAAGCAGAATATATTTATTTAGGATGAACAAATCAGATGTTAGACCCCCCAAAAATCATTTCAGTCCTCAATTTGTCACTTATCAATCACTTAATGTGATTGGTGGTGAATTATGGATAGTGATTTGAAGTTGGATGTGACAGAATTAGTAGCAAAATTGGAAATGTGGAGTAAATTAGATGAAAATTAGATATTAACCTCACTACTATTCATCACAACAGAATGCTCTACTTTCAGTATTTTTAGGGACAAGGAAGACAGACTATGTTCCCCACTGATCCCTGCTTATGCATTACTCCACTAAAAGACTTCATCTATGTCACTTCAGGTAATGTAGAGGTTAGTCTAGAGTTCAGTTTAACCTTTCCCATACTTAGCTTTATCTGATGGCCAGGCAACAAAGCCTATATTTCAATGTAGAGGTCAATTGAGAATAAAGAGCATGAAGCCATCTCATTGCGTATTTTGGCTGTACAGACAATCCCTTTATTTATTTATTTATTTATTTTTCCTCATGGAACATGATGGATTTCCACTTAGCTAAAACTATGGACCAGAAGTGACAAACAAACCAGACATAGTATAAACTCAGTATAAACTCCAAACGTTTTCCATTCAAAGAATTATGTTGAGGTATAAAGTATGGTTATAATACTTCACAGTAAATGATATCTATATCTTTATAGTGAGGTATACAAACTAAGAGATTATGAAAACCTCATCTCAAGATTGATGGTGTTGTTTTATGCATAAAATAAACTTGAATTATCCCTTATTTTTGGTAGACATATTTGGGAGGGGGAGGAGATTGTAGTTGAATATCTCAGATACTATCACATTACTAAAAGAAAAACAAAACAAAAGAAAACAAAACAAATCATATCTAAAAGATAAGAGAAAACAATCTCTATTTATCATTTCATCTCTGGAGAAATAGCTGAATACGCTTTAAGTTTCCTCTTTTTTTTTTTTCCCCTTTTTTTCCTCTTTTTTTTTTAATCTTTTCTTTTTCCTCTTTTTTTTTTTTTTTTTTTTAATTCATAAAAACAGGTAAAAAATCGGAATGGTTGTTATGGTCCATAAGGATCATAATGCAAATTAACCTAAGGAGATTAAATTCTCTGAGCTTATATTAACCAAGCTGAAGCTGCATTACTGGTATTTCTGTGTGTAAGAAATTATGAAAAAAAAATACAATCTGCTTTCCAGTCTGTTTAGGACTCCTCCCCTTCACAGCAACCAGTTGATTGAAATAGCAAAAACTCAGCCCTTCCCTTCCTTTTCTATAACAAATAAACAAAAGAGATCTACATTTAATCTCTCTCCAATCCCACTGTTATAAAGTGGAAGAAGAATATTTAAGGTTCCGATTTCCTAAGGATATGTCAGCATTATTTTAAAATTGCTGCTGTATGTGTCTCTAGCACCAATTTACTAAGAGAATATAAGTGCAAACGTACTTCTGCACTCCTGTAGGAAAGACATACTAGAAAGTGAGATTGTGAACTTCATTCTAAAAAAAAAGTTTTTCATGGTCTTAAAAATAATAAAAAAAAGAATTGCTTTTGTTTAGTTCAACATTTTTTTTTTTCAGCACATGAGCTATACTCAGTTCCAAACTAAAGTGTGAAGGGATGGATTAGGACTAATGTTTCCAGTTATACAGACTCCTTTGGGGAAAAAAAAAAAAGAAAGAACATAAATTCTGAAAGAGTTATTCAGTTTTTAATGAGTGAATTTCAAAAGATACATTGTGAATTGGACTTGTTAGTAAACAAACTTGAAGAAATGTTCATTTTTCAAATGAACAGAATGAGCTTCATGAATAAACTATTACAACTATGCAAAGCAATCCAAGGTTTAAGATTTCCATTTGCAAAGTACTACTCAACCCATCTGAACTGAAAAGCCTGAATGAGTACCCATTTTTTTATTAATCTGATATGTCAATACATTAAGCAAACATTCCTTCAGATAAATGTTATGTAGAGATTAAATTTACGTCTTCTCCCACTGTAAGATCTAATGTCACTTCTGAGACATACTAACTAAAACTGAATGCAAGGCCGCCAACCTGACCAGGTTGCAATTCTTTTTCATTCCATCTCCTTAAGAGACATTATTGTCTCATAAAAGCCTTGGAAATTGCCTATCAATTTGCATGACACTAAATAAATTCTTGGAACTGCTGCACTACTAAATATGCAGCTGCAGCATAACAATTAAGTATTTGAAAATAAGAATACTTATAATGAAAGTTCAGGCTTACTCAGTCTGGAAGGATTGCTGTTCCACTGTGAGTCTTTTGTGCGTAAGAAACTAGAGACTAAGGAATACAATACAAAATGGTGTATTGTATTATTCTTGTGTCATCCACTTTATCTCCACACCAATTTTAAAAAAATCTCATGCCCGGAGAACTAGATGATACACTGGCTGACTACTCTGATGACTGTTTGCCTTTGTGACTATTCAGGATGATACTTGAAGTTTCAGAAGTGAAAACAAATTTTGTTCCATTGGCATCTTTGCCCATGTCACAAACCCATGGCTTGCTTTATTACAACTATCTATCCCAGCTCAAAATAAAACTAATACAGTGATGGCAGGAGTGCTGGAAGTCAAGTTATTTCTGTGTAGGGAATAGTGGTGGGAAAATTTAGCTCTTATATTGGGCTACATATCATATTTTTATCAATACATTGTTTTCAGTACACCTCATTATGTTCATCTAAGTTCCTCTAGAGGAAAAATTTGTGGTGGGAAATTATGATTTATCAGAACAGAATTTTTGAAGGAATTCAAAATTTTTTTCAGTTTCTGTTACACATTTGTTAGGATGTCTTATGGATGCAGAAATAAATTTTAAGTGTGATAAGAAAGAAGTACACTTGAATGCACTCAACAGACACTGCTGGGAGTTTGGTGTTTAAGATATTGACCTAACTCTTGGGTAGTAGAATCAAGTCTATTTTTTATTCAAGCTTGCTTTACAGAAATATCTGACCAATCTTATCACTACAGTTAAGCAGTATCCTTTTGTCATAAGCAAGAAATTAAGAAATTGATTTTCTTAAGGCATTTCTAAAGATCATATAGGAAATCTATATGACAGAGATTAAAAGAAAAAGAGACTAATTTTCTTTAGCCTATTGATATTGCAGCACCTATTTTCTCTACTAAATACAGTCTCATAACTATTTTGTAGTATTCTCTCAACACAAATGTTAGCCCATCTTTATGCTTAGGTATATATGATGATTTCTGTTTTCTCCATTTGTTCAAACAAGTACTTTATGACATGCTAGTGTAAAGTAGATACTTTTTAAAAGAAAACTCTCATTATTTGAGTATATGTTCAGTCTTCCAGTGGGAATCACTTGCAGCAAAACTTCTTCTGTTTTTCTGGAAATCTATTAATATAAATAGAATTAGGTTCCAGTTCCATTGAGACAGACAAGATTTTTACATAATTTTGTTCTGCTCTTTCTCCTATGAATTTATTTAAAGTTATATGAAACTATGAAGTTATTTGTTCTTTCTCCCACTTTAGCTGCTCTGGGCTTTAGAATAAATATAGCATTTTCTCCTATATTGTTCATACGACTTCGACCTGAAAGTACCAGTAGACCACTCATAGTGATGGTGAGATTTTCATCAGGGAAAACAATCTGCTGTCCAACCACATCTTCAGTACTGTTTATAATCACTTTAAAAAATAAGCCTCATGCTTAAAAATGAAGGTTTTTTAATACCTTCTAGTACAGCTTTCTAGCATTTTAATGCTGATTCTTGAAAGCAGTTTCAGAAAGAAACAAGAGCAATGTGCTTTCTGTTTAGTAGCCTCAGCATGAAAGAAATAAATTTGAAATCAAATAACAATAAAATTCATTTTTACATAATTTTACATAAATATTTAAACTGTAGAATTCACTTCAATAAGACTCTAGTCAAACATTTAAAAATAACTTACATGTTATATGCACAGAAATCTGAGATTCAGCAGCATTTTCCTTAGGATAACTAATCATGATAACATGAAAAGTGATATTAGTTTGCAAATATAAAGATGTAAATTTACCACGAAATAGAGTTAGGAAGAAGTATTCTGCTTAAAGTACAGTATAGCTAAAATATACTTACACTATACTATAAGTATACTTTCAAGTACACTGTGATAGCAATTTTGTGTAAGAAAAGCTGTAAAACAAGCAAGAGAGAAAATAAAATGTTTCCTTTAAAGATAAGTGGTTCTACATACTATGAAAATACAAATATATGAAAAATATGTAAAATAAAAATTTGTTATGTTTATTAATGTAAGCCTGTTTCAGTCAAATCATACAATTAATTGTTGCACATTTAATGAGCTGTATGGAGGACACTCATAGCAATGATTCTCTAAAATGTCCTATTTCATCTCAACACAGCTAGTCACTCTGGAACACGGAATGTGGGATTTCTGAACTTTCACATCTAGTTTATGAATAATACCAAAATCTACATTCTGATACAAAGACACAGGCACACACTCCAAAAATTACTTTCAGAGATCCTCTAAACTGGAGTTTTAACACCTGTAGATTGGTGTTGTAGATTGTAGAGCAGGCAGCTCTCTTTATGACCTGATCCAGCCTTGCCTTGAAAGTCTCCAGGGATGGTGCATAAACCACATCTCTAGGCAATCTGTTCCAGTGCCTCACCGGAATGGTGATATGTAAGTGCTAGATATATAAAAAGTAAGTCTTTTTAGTATAATCATCCCATCAAAAGAAAAACAAACAACCAAACAAAAACAACAACAGTCCTGAAATCTACAATCCTCATTTTATGTTGAAGAGAGAATTAATTACATCAAGACAATGGATTTTTATTTAGTCTTGAACTCCTGTCAATTCATGGTAAGAAGACAATACAGAAAAGTTTCATTTGTAGACAATTGAAATTTCAAAATGCCTAACCTATCACTTGAATATAACGAGTCACAGTGATTCACTGCAGCCTTTTGGTGATTTCTTTCTGAACCAATCAAATGAAAGGGCACAAAGATCATTCACAGTGTAGATGATTCTTAATACCGAGTAATATAAAATCTGGTGTCATTAAAATGTGTAACGGTGAGAAAAAAGGAAATATAAAAGAGAAGGTCTCTGCTTCCCTCCCCCTTGAGAATCCCAACATCACAAATATTAAAACTTTAAAGCCAACTTCAGAATAAAACTGCCGAAGTATTGCATTTTAAAGTTCACACAGTTGAAAGAAAGTATGTAACCAAAATGAGAAATTGTGTATCAATTCTGTTGCACATAAACATTGAAGAAAAACGGATCGTGTGAGTCAGCAAAATCCCACACAGTCCATTCCAACTGACTAAAATCAATAGTGCTGGTGCAGCATGACCTGTAGCATGAACAGGAAAACGAATACATCCGACATAGTGAACAAAACTAATTACTGGTGATATTTATGTCTTAAGTCATAAATAAAAAAATAATACATTGGATTAAAAAAAAAAATCTTCACAGATTACATTTCCTGAAAGGATCTGACCTTTAAATACTCAGTTGTTAAACACAAATACATACATTTTTCACTTCAGTTTGAATTTGAAAGATCTGTACATAGAATATTACGTGCTATTCAAATCCAGTGTATAGTGTTTTTGCCAAAATTTAATCAACAGAGGAAGATTTTATTTGTCTAAGCTAAAGGCGCCAATGTTTAAGATGCATTGATAAAAAATCATATATGCTAACATGTCATTTGTATACGATCTAACCTAAAAGAAAACGTGTAAAAAGGAACACTTTGTTACACAGTTGTCAAAAGGCAGATAGAGTCATCATGTCCAATTACTTAGACCAAGTCAACTAATTCAGATACTAGTGCTATAGTTCCATGTGATGCTGCTATCCTTTCTCTCTTTCTTCTTTTACTTTAACTCATTTTCCCTCCTTTTGCCTGTTTTTTCTTGAGCCTTATTCATCCCATTCCTCAGTGTATCATCCTTTCTCATCAAATACTTCTCAGTAGCATTTACTTTGCAGTAAATGTTAAGAATGTAATTTGGACAAGTAACTCATTTCCTATCATGTGTTAGAAATGTGACTCCCATCATCTCTTTTTGGTGCATTTTTAGTTCTCAGACAAATTCTTCCCTTAATTCTATCTGTCAATATCTCATTCATAGAGATTTCTATCAAGCAGCCAATGAAGAGCAATGTACATCCAGCACTTTCAGCATCCAGTAAACCATTTTGTCTCCTGTATCTTTTGGGTGACTCACTGCAGACTTGGATTCTGTGAACATTTTCTCTTTCTAATTCTCATATTTAAGAAGAAAACCAATACTCCTGAAACAAGCCCTCCTGAACATGATACTTCTTTTTTTCTTGATGCCATCTTGTTTCAGGTCCAAAGTAAAGAAACAAAGCTTTGTTCTTCAGCAATTAACAATCTGTCTGGCTGTGGACTGAAGAAATGTATTTGAAACATTTGGATAGATTTTCCTCAAATAATATTAAGAACAACAAAACTGTCAATGGAGGAAAAGCACACAGTAAACATAGGCAGTACTGGTGCCTCCACTTCCTTCATCATGACAGTCTTGGGTGTCACCATGGCAGCAGGCAATGTGGGATGCATTTGGGAGTCAGCACTATGGGGCAGGCAAAACCCCTTCCCTGTCTCATACTGAATTATTTACTCTTTACAATCTTCAGACAAATTTAACTTAAGATTAGCAGTACCATTTGTAGACATTCACTTCAATTTGTTGATGTGCTTCTAAACAGTAAAGAATGGATGAACATTATGAAGTCACTTAATAAACAAGGGAAACAATATTGTTCCAAGACCTTAACTCTTCAAGAATACCAAAATCCATTCTTATACACAAGTATTTTAATAGAAATATGTGACTAGATATTATACAAGAAAACTAAACACACTTACTTGTGTGATTACATCTTCCCTTATTAAATAAAGAAATGAACAACCAGCTTTTCCTAATTTCATGAGAATTAGAAGGTAAAGTTATTTTTCAGGAATAAAGTTCACATCGCAGAATCAACTTTTTTTGGAGCCTGCTCTAACATAGCTCTAACTTGCTATAACATACATAGGTTGTTCAAACATAATGCCATCTATTAATGTTCAACAGATAAAAAGAACACAATAACACTATTTGAGAGAGCGAATTCTCAGCTACAAAACACTGATTTTCAACATAGTCACCACCGTTTACCGATTTGTATGGATGAGGTGATTGAGATGCTCTTCATTTTGAGGTGTGACAGTTGTGCGCTGCCATCTGGAACATGGCTTGTCTTTCACAATGCTGTCACGACTGCTGAAATGCAACATCCACTGCCTCACAGTGCTCACATACACTTTTTGGTCTCTATGAATGTTCACCCAGCATGGATGAATGTTCTTCTGCTTGGAGGAATTCAATGACATGCTTTTGCTTTCGCATCAACCATCATTGTGTCAAATTGCCCCCCTGCTGCCATCTGTCACACAGCAACAAAAAGTAAGAGAATACTACTGGGAAGGTTCAACCTCTACTGCCATACCACCACCATCTGCCTCTGATGTCACGGGCAAACCTCATGAAGTAGGAGGCAGTACTTTTGAAACAGTCCTCACAGATGATGTTCACAATTAACAGTGCTTTGGATGATCTTAGTGGTAAACCAAAATAAATAAATAAATAAATAAAAAATATGTGTACTGTTCTCTAATGTGATGATGAGGGCCATAACAAAAGCCCCAACATAAGCAGACAAGACAGTTCTTGAGAAAAGTCATTCTGATGGGTTGAAAGACAATCTTCACATGCTTAACTTTAGGCTCATGAAGCATTCCACTGACTTCTTGGATTTAAACGTTTGGAAGTACATATGCTGATAACACATAATATTCCTGGAATTAAAATTTTGAGTGCAAGACATTACTGGGATAAAAATTTAAGAAACATGTTTTATATGATTTTTCTTCAAGAAAGCTTCATTGTCTGCAAATTTTAATGAGAATATTAAAGGAAATTTCACAATAGTCTGTAGTTCAAGAAACATCAATAGCTGGTGTGAGATTATTAGCTGTAAAACCAATTAAGAAAAAAATGAGAGAAAAATGCAGTGTCCACACATTTCCGTGACTAGCTACTTGGAAACAAAATGTTCTTAAATTTTTAAGCAAGGCTTTTTAAACATTGTACATTTTGATCTTTTCATCAGAAAAAGTTCATCATGAACCCAAACAGAATAAATTATATTTATCATGGGATATAGTCTAATATATGAAAACATAAATATTTATTAGCACATTAATGCAAGAGCTGTAAGCTTTCTGGCATCAAGCCGTAATAAACTGTGTATCTGCATACACAGAGGACAACACATTTGCATGTGTATGCTACCTATTCTTCCTCTTTCTTTGTTCCCTGTGACAACCAATTACATTTTGAATTATTACGCCCATTCTGCACTTTGTTGAGTAATAAATGGATAGTTAGTCAAAACTGAAAAACTGTGACATTGCAAGGTGAGTGTCAATTAGATCATTTTGAAATTGCCCTTCAGCTTGCTGGATTAACTCTAATTGATGCCCCAGTAATATCTCATGTGAAATAATTTGCAGTGTTTTTTGACTCCCCAAAGCATTACTTAATGCACTGCAGTTACTAAAGTAACATTCACTGCTAAATTGTCTAGATAAATTAGTTAGAAAAAGGGTAAGATTTCTCCTGTGCAAGATTGTGTGCTGGAGACACAGATTTTCCACTATAATAACCAGTTTAAAACTTTTTAATGAATGTTAAATAGACAAAATCTGGCAAGATACTTTAAACAAACAAACAAACAAACAACAACAACAAAAAACCTGTAAAGCCCAAGTAGTCTTACAAATATTGACTTCCTCTGTCATAAATAAATAAATAAATAAATAAATAAATAAATAAATAAATAAAGCTTAGAGTCACAGAGTGATTCTTTAGTAGTTGAGTTTAGAAAGGTCAGCCATGTAGTGACCTTGGCTGGCTGCCAGGTGTCCACCACACCACTCCCTACTCAACAGGACAGCATGAGAAAATATTATGAAAAGTCTTGTTTACTGAGATAAGGGCAGGGAGATCACTTACCAATTACTGTCATGGGTAAAACAGACTCAGACTCCAGTCTGTTAATTCAATTCCTTGCCAGTTATTAGCAGAGAAGAGCACTGAGATCTAAAAGTAAATAAAATCCACTTTCTCCCTATTTCCTGGCACAACTTAATTCTCAGTTCTTTTACCCCCTCCTACTATCTGAATGGTGCGAAAGGATGAGGGATTGTTTTTCAGTCAATAACACCTTGTGTCTACAGCTCCTTCCTCTTCACACTCTTTCTTGACCCCAGTACAGGTTCCCTTCTGTTTGAAGCAGTACTTCACAAACTGCTCCAGCATGAGTCCTTCCCAAAGGCTGCATTTCTTCAAGAACTGCTCAAGAATGGGTCCATACAATGGGGTCCATTCTTCAGGAATGGACTACTCCTACAGGCCATAACTCCTGTCAGATTACCTGTTCCATCCTTTGCTTCTCTCTGTGGGCTGCAGCTCCAGCCAGGGCTGCTCCTGCAGGGGTATCCATGGGTTGTGCCTCCTTCAGACCTTGTCCACTGCTGCTCTACTAGGGCTGAAGTTTCCTACTACCAAATGTACTACAAGAGTGAAAGGAAGAATCTTCTTCCGATAAGTGGAAATACTGAAGGAATAATCACTGAATAAATTCAGATGAGTACTGAAAAGAGCTTCTGAGTAAATGTTAGGAACTAATTACATGAAATACAAAACATACATATGAGGAATTTTGAAGGTTTTTTTGTTTTTAAATCACTGCTTCTGAATGCATAGAATGTAGCCTCAGAGAGAACTGAGTAGAACTCTTCTCACAGAAAAATAATTTCAAATGTCTGACACAAAGTGCAATATGACATCGATAAGCAGTCCTAAAGAAATGCGCCAGATATTGTTCTAATGTAAAATACCATCAAAATGTAACACAAATATTTTAATAATTATGATTAAGAAATATTTTATGAATCACTTTACTGTTCTTCAGCTAGAGCTAAACTATATAAATTAAGATTGATTTTGTACTACTTATCAAATTACTCAAATTCAGATATGAAGAATTTATACCTTGTCATCCAGCAGACAAATCAAAATAAGGATCATCTTTTATTGAGCCCAATCCTATTATGCTACAACTGTATTAACCTTACTTGTCTTAAGCCTTATTTACGCTAATATGGAAAACAAAACACATTATCTATTTTGAAATGTTACTCTTCAAACTGATGTTGATTTTGCAAATGAACTATATGCCCATCAAAAGCAACTGAAGGATAACCCTCGAAAACTGAGATCACAGAAGTGATGAAGAGCATCAGCAGCTGGAGAGCAGCTGTTAAATACTAGAAGGACTTCTACAGTTTCTTAATCATCTATGAGGTCTGACAACAGTTCCTTAAATCAGCCAGAACTGTGTGGTTTAGTAGAAGTGAATTTTCTTTTTATAAAAACAAACAAACAAAAAAAGCCAACCATATTAAAAAAACAAACAAACAAACAAACAAAAAACCCTAACTGTAAGCATACTCATTATCTTATAATGTTTCATTCTAGATGCAGCAATAACCATAGAAGACTATAACTTAAATTGCATCACTGTAGCAACAGGTCAGCTGTCCTCCTGTTAACATACAGTGGAAGATAGATCAGCCACTGAGCAGATTCCATGTGATGTATAAATTCTTACATGTTAGTAAGCTGTTTAGAACAATACACAAAAGTTTATCTGACTTCTGTAATTCATGTCATAGTCACTGTCTAAAGTCTCACTGCAGAACTTTTAAATTAAGAAGTCAATGAACTAATTTAGCAAAATGAAAATTAGAAGAATTGGAAAAAAACACCTCCACTATAGAGGCTAAGTTATACACAACATGCCCATAGGGAAAAAATATTCATTCAACAGAAGTTGCCCAGAAGTAGCAAAAAAGAACATACTTACAAATTCATGAAGTTAAATTTAAATTAAACACTTTCTCTGTAACATTTTAGAGTCAATTTTGCCACTTGTGAGCAAAACAAACTGCATACTAGAGCATGCAATAATCAGAACTTAGCATAAGAAAGAGAATGACTCACTATGGTCTTCTACCAGTTTTGGTTTTCTATGTGCATTTTATCAATGTTAGGATTAGATACTGTTCGCATATTTTGTTCTAGGGCTTCAAGAGAATAAAATACAATAACAAAACCTGAGATCCTATTTTTTACTCTGTCACAAGTTACCAGGAAAAATGTGGTCAGTGTGATTTAAAGGATTAAACCAATTACAGAGGTTACTTTCACTTGACCAGGGAAAAAGTCAAACACAAAAAGAGACAAAACCAGGCAACCTAAGTGTGTCTTTAGCAACATCACATGAAAAGTATTTCAAGATACAGTATGAGCAAAAGATGTATGTGAAATGCTGATCTGTTTAAATCAAAGTGAATTCTGACAGTATTTCATCTTCAGCATTTCCTCTGAAATTTACTTCTTGCCTTGGAAATATATTCCTCTTAACAAGGCATTCATATTCTTGTTTGAATAGTGTGTATATATATATACACATACACATGAGTTATAATGTCAGATTTTCAATTTGTATTGATAACTATTCACTCTTACTGGCTTTTTCCAGTTCATTATGTGACACTTTTTGTTACAGATCAGTGCAAGATTTTTCAAGCTGTAAAGGACAACTGACCAGGAAGCTGCCTTTGTTATGACTAAACAAAACTGTTTTTTTTTTTTTCCATTTGTATGGAGTAAGCTCCATACTTATTTCTCAAATGACAAGTGTTGTTACCAGAAAAATTACATTTCAATTATGGCTGAAGTGCTACTATTTCCTAGTAATTTTTTGATGCTTCGTGGTGTGAGATTTGAGGTGTTGTTTTTGTTGTTGTTGTTGTTGTTGTTTGTTTGTTTGTTTTTTCCCTAACAAACCAGAAAAGGATGAGACCATACAGAAAACCTGATCTGAGAACCAGTAAGCTTTCAGAATTGCAGAAACACAAATATTTATATGAGTCATTTCAGCCATATTTTACATAAACATCTGGCAGTCATTGACACTCACTGAAAAATAAAAATCCTGTTTTCTTAGATACAGTTACCCAATCACGTCACCTAATTTTCAGATTAACAAAATAGTACTTCTCATTTGAAACATCATAGCTGAAATAGCTATGCCAGTCAGCTAATATTTTATTTATACATTTGGCAATGAATAAAAATACGAGTCATTTCCTACAACTCAGCTAATGAAAAACTTTAAGCTTTGTTAAAGAAAATTTAAACTTTTCTAGGCGATTGTTTTTTCAAAAACTTGGCAAATTTTCAGTGAAATTTGCCAAAACACAATATAACTGAAAAAGTTAAGAAAAAATTAGCAATCTTTCCCAATAAAAATGCATAAACTCACATTCTCCCAAAATATTCTTGCTAATTGACTGTGAATTTATTTTCATTAGCTTTGGCACACTTAAAACGTTGAAGAAAAAATTATTCCAACGTTAAAAATGACAGATGGAAACAACAAAACCAAAAACCTCCTTTATATCACAGCAAGAAACCTTGTGCTTCTTACAACAAAAAACCCAGTGCTATCACAATTTTTTTTTTCAGACATTTTAATATTTGGAGATTGTAAGTAGAGAGTATTTCAGTTTTATAGCCTTGCCTCATCAGAAAAATAGGAAAATAGAGTTATGAAATATAGAAATTGTTTTGTATGAATGCTTGTTAGGTGGCTGTGCTGTTTGAAAATTTTATTTTATTTTTTTAAAGATGAAGTTGTTTCTCTTTTGCTGATCACACAGTTTTGCTACAGCAAACTAACATAAAAACAATAATAAAAACAATAATAAAATTAAATAAAACAAAACAAAATAAAAATTCCATCCCATTGCTCCACTGAAAAAGATTATAATATTCACTGGCAACATGACCCTGCATCATAGAATCATAGAATCATAGAATCACTAAGGTTGGAAATGACCCAGAGGATCATCCAGTCCAACCATTCGTTCGCCCTGCATCAGTGGTTCTCGCTAAACCATGTCCCTCAACACAACATCCAAATGCTCTTTGAACACCACCAGGGTCGGTGACTCCACCACCTCTCTGGGCAGCCCATTCCAGTGCCTGACCACCCTTTCAGAGAAGTAGTACTTCCTAACGTCCAGCCTGAATCTTCCCTGGCGCAGCTTGAAGACATTCCCTCTAGTCCTATCACTAGTCACACGAGAGAAGAGGCTGACCCCCAGCTCACTACAACCTCCTTTCAGGTAGTTATAGAGAGCAATAAGGTCTCCCCTGAGCCTCCTCTTCTCTAGACGGAACAATCCCAGCTCCTTCAGCCCCTCCTCATAAGGCCTGTGCTCCAGACCCCTCACCAGTTTTGTTGCCCTCCTCTGGACACGCTTCAGGGCCTCGATGTCTTTCTTACAGTGAGGGGCCCAAAACTGGACACAGTGCTTGAGGTGAGGCCTCACCAGTGCTGAGTACAGGGGGATAATTACTTCCCTGTTCCTGCTGGCCACACTATTTCTGATACAAGCCAGGATGCCATTGGCCTTCTTGGCCACCTGGGCACACTGCTGGCTCATGTTCAGTCCAGCGTCAATCAACACCCCCAGGTCCATCTCCTCTACACGGTCTTCCAGCCACTCTGCCCCAAGCCTGTAGCGTTGCCTGGGGTTATTGTGGCCAAAGTGCAGGACCCGGCATTTGGTCTTGTTGAATCTCATCCCATTGGCTTCAGCCCAGCTATCCAGCCTATCCCGATCCCTCCGTAGGGCCTCGCTACCTCAGGCAGATCGACACTTCCAGCCAGCTTGGTGTCACCTGCAAACTTACTGAGGGTGCACTCAATGCCCTCATCCAGGTCATCAATAAAGATATTGAACAGGACAGGCCCCAGCAACAACCCCTGGGGAACACCACACATCATCAGCCTTTCCCTCATCCACCAGACGGGTCACTAGACCATAGAAGGAGATCAGGTTGGTCAAGCAGGACCTGCCCTTTGTGAACCCATGCTGCATTTTGTCAAAGGACTCTTTATCCAGTATGTATTGTTGGATAGTAGTACAGGAATTTTTAAGCTGGCTTTTAGTGGTATTTTTAATGCAATTATAAAAAAACCCCACGAATACAGTATGTTAGTAGTTGCAAGTTCAGAAAAGTCTGAATAAGTATGAAACACCCTATTAAAGGAGGTTGTATCAATTGCTCGAGAAGAACCAACACTCTTCAAGTCATGCAGGTCCTCTTAAGACAGTCCATAGAACACCTTGTAGTTAAGTACTGCAAGGGAGTTGGACTACGTGACTCGTTACAAGTCCCTTCCAACTCAAAAAATTCTATGAATCTATGATTCTTGATACCCTAGTAACTGCTATGTGAATCCTCAGTTTGTAGAATATTCAAAAGTGGGATGCTCATTTGCTTTTTGCAAACGACACTCTAGACCATGGCCTATCTACTCCATTATTTAAATTCAGTGATGTTCTCCATATTGAAGCCCCCGTGAAGTCAGACAGCTGACAATATGTTTTATACAAAAAAAAAAAAAAGCAAAAAACAAACAAACAAAAAAGCAAAAAAAAAAAAAAAACCACAAGAAAATCCTTCCAGACAATCCTGACAAACAATTTCTAGTGAAGTATTTTCTGTCAAACGCTCAGTGCTTGGTTATACATGCAGCGCCTTCACTCCAAGTACATTCCCAGTATCTACAAATATATGTAGATGATATATTTTATTTTTTTCCAACCTGTAGGGGACAATGAACTTCATTAGCTCACTGGGAGAGAGAGTAAAGTGTCAGAATGCTAATATACATTGGTGGCCATTACTTGCTGAATGGAGACTGTCACACTGAAAAATCAGTTTTGCTTTGTTCATTGAAGGTTTCCAGTCAGTCCTGTTTTTTGTTAAAATTTTGCATTTAATGTTTATCAAAGAAATAATAACTGTTTTTTTTTTCCAATCTTGTGCTTATATAAAGCTTTTAATATTGTTCTTTTTGATTTTGGGGAATGTGATATGGGAAAAAAAATCTGACCTTTGTTATCTTTTCTTATTTTTGGCTTATGCAACAAATTCTACTGATATATATTAGTTAGACCCAGTTATGAACATTTCAGTAATTATAGAAATATTCCGTATCAAAAGAATCACTAGAAAGCTTTGTCATTATAAAATCATAAATAAGAAATTATTTGCATGACCTATATGAATTTACTTACTATTTCTTTTACTAGATTTATTTATTTTTCAATTGAATTTTTTTTTTTTAGTTATATTACTCTTATGGAATACTTCTACACTTAAAAAGCAGCCAAATGAAGTAACTTACAGATAGCCAAAACCACTGCCTTTTCTACAAAACAGATTAATTTTACTAAAGTAATTAAGGCCTTCATTTATTACATTACACTGGTCAAAGCAATGATTTGTTAGCTCCTGACTCAGCAGATACGTTAGGTTTATGCATTTGAATTAAAATTCAACAAATGTAGGAAAATATGTTAAATAGACATTAGACCTAGATATACAGATGGATCTCATTCATTAATGATTTTCTGATGAATCAATCAATTAATGAAAAATAGCTATTTGCAAGCTTTAGATCTGGACTGAAAGTCAATTTTAAGCAGTCTTTTTTGAAACAAAGTCATGCTTCTGTGCTTTCTATCTACTGCTTTCTTTGAAGGAATAGAAGAGCAAAAGAAACGTACATAGGGCAGTCAGAGGCCTGCAGTAAGTCATGTCAGCTGAAATGAATACCTACAGATTATTTGGTCAGAAAAAGTTGCATATGCTATATTTCAGCTCAACTACATATTCACGGTTTAACTGGTAGTTACTTCTGTTAGAGTAACATCCTAAATATAATCAGTAATTTTATGGAAGTTTTAACACCATCCACGTGAGTCCAGAGGCATCGAGAGCTAATAGATGGACCAAGGCACATTGTTCAAGATGAATTCAGAAATATTAGTGTATATATAAAATGGATCCAAATGATAGATATTTTTAATGATTCTGACCTAGTATCTACTTTACTGTGCGGGTAGTGAGACACTGGAACAGATTGCTCAGTGAGGTTGTGAATGCTCCCCTTGCCATCGAGTTATCTCTAGAACTATCTGTGTCCATGACAGGGGGACAGCAACCCCTCTCTGGAATCATTCAAGGCCAGGGACTTTGAGCAACCTGGTCTAGTGAGAGGTGTCCCTGCCTACAACATTGGTGTTGGAACTTGATGATCTTAAAGGTCCCTTCCAACCCAAACCATTCTATGATTCTATCCTTGGATTTCTTGACATGTGAAACAGACATAACAAGTGACCTGCCTTCTGGAATACTGTGGTGTGGAATACTTCTGGAATAATGTGGTGTGTAAGAGTAGTATCTGCTGTGACACACTGCAGAAATCCCTTTCATAAAGACATTAACTGAAATCCTCAGGAAAGCAGTGAGTTAATAAACTTAAAGAACAAACAAACAAACAAACAAACAAACAAAAAAGCTCCAAAGAACATGGACCAGTGGTGAAAAAAAAAAAAAAAAAAAAAAAGCCTGCAGGTTTCAGGTTAACTCAAGCAGATAACTACACCAATTCTCAATTAAAATTAAATTTTATTAATAGTGATTATTGAGTTAAATTATTCATCCATGAAGAGAAAACAATTTTTCTAATATCAAAATATTCCACAAATTTATACTCAGCTATCAAGTCAATTAAATACTTGAGAAAAGCTGAGTGAATCATTTAAAGTGGCCAGAACTCTGTTTTTCAGTTCCTGTCATAGTTGCTTCACTAGATAGGGAAATATTGGCATTTGCTACTCAAAAATGCAACAGTTCTGATGAAGACATGCTGTGCTACTGGCAAGAGTTTTGTGCCCTCGGAGAACTGTACTATATCAGTCTACTGTTTATCCATGTTTACCAAAGCATTAGGAAAGGGAGGAAATGGGAGACAATCTTGGCAAAGCAGCAGTACTAGCAGACAGTGTCTGCCAGGAAGTGCAAACACTAAATGAAGGCCTTGAAAGATTCCCAGAGGTCTTCTTTATATAACTTAAAAAAATGTGAAGCTCAGACTTCTCAAATGAAAATAATTTCAAGTGCAATAAAATATTTTTAAAGCAAACCAAGAACGAGAAACATCTTGAGCTACACACATGAACAAAGGGCCAGGAAGGAAGAGGCCCCTGCTGGGTAAGTAGAGATGAGGACTTCCTTTGACTTTTCATGCTGGCAAAGAGATAGGTCCTCTCCTGTGTGTAGATTTAGCAAGCTCATCCTGTTCAAATAGGTTTTGGCAAGCAGAGGCACCCTTTGCCTGGATGCTGGGAAGCATGCGAGGTGGCATTGTCACCTTTTACCTCCTGGCTTGTAATAATGTTCAGAGGCAATACAATGGGAAACACTAGTTTGAGAATTCATCTTACCGCAAATATGAACAACAGTCTTTGAATTTCCAGTGTCTTTGCCAGATGGCAACTAATGGAATTCAAGATGCAAAATGCATTCTGGAAAGCAGCTAAAGTTGCGGGTGGGTGGGGGGGAGGGGGTGAAGAGTTTTACTATTTTAAAAGGAGAAAAGTAAACTGTTATTTTGAGTTTTCAAGAGAAATATTTGATACTATTCCACTTTAAGGTAAATATTAAATAAAGTAAGTCACCTGTTTTGCTTAACTATAAGGAAACCTGTAAAGATAACTCACTTTTTATTTAAAAAGATTTGGAAAGAAAACCTGAAAAAGAGCAAGTAGAACAATTTAAGTAAGTTGGATTGTTTCTGCTAATACATTCAACCTTCATATGACAAAAATGTCAGCAGTGAGTAAACTTAATGCTGGGGGCAGGGGCAATGGGTTTGCCTATTCCCTAATATTCTTCATTAAATTTTCTTTGATTGCATTAACTGATTTGTCTATTTCCCTTCACTATCTGTGTGAAAATCAAGTTGTAGCCATACCCTTTCACTACTCTTCTTCTGATGGCATGTCTCATGCCAGGGAAAAAAAAATAGCGGGAAAAGGGAGGGAATCATTCTAAACTTAGAGTATATTTTCTACACTCCTGTAATAAATATGATTTAAGTTCTTCTTTCAGATGAGTATTCTACTACACTGAAAAATGGAGATTTCTGCCAGCAGTGAATATCTAGCATAAATACCCAAAGACTAAAGTTGCCATAGGTGACAGCTGAAACTTTCCTGCTTATCTGTGGGACCAGTATCATCATATCCTTAACCATGCTTATTCTCTCACACTGACAAGTTGCTGAATCACCACATAGAAAGAGAAATGGAGGTGGAAGTCATGCATTACTCATCTCCCATCTCATTCTCCACCCAGAACGTAAGTGATTTGACAAACTCAGTTTGACAGGCATCCTGTCTGGACAAAGAGCTCATATATTTTCTAACAGGATTCAGCTGCTCTCACACCATAAGCTTTGCAACAGGAATTACTTCAAATATTCCCCAGGTAGAAAAGACAAAATTGAACTGAAAGAAGAGAGGAGGATTATTTTTGCCAATTTTATAATAAATTATAATTTTATTCTTGGCAAATATTCTATTGTAACAAAATGAGAAAAAAATATGGTTTAAATACTAATATTATTATACATTTGTTATATTAATTTTTTGTCAGTATTATTTATTTATTTATTTTTAGCAAACATTTTGCTTTAACATATCCAGCCAGTTCTCCAATGCTGGTAAAATGGTCTTGATTTAGGGAACAAGCAACTTTCAGAGGCACATTTTCTCTTTATACAGTGAAACTAAAATCATTCTTTCTATTGCAATCAGTGCTCAGATAATTAATCACAGCCACTTTAGATGATTGAATTTAGTTCTGGGTGCCTTTTTACATCAAGGATCTTTACTCATCAGAAAAGTATTTATTACATGTAACAGCAAACTTAAGTGTGGTGCTACCATGTTATTTCCATTAAATGGATAGCAGTTAGCACCAACTTAGCTTGAATGGGGTACTTTATTACTACACTGAAACATTAATAGGAAAAAACCAACATGTAACACTCTATTGTAGTTAAACCAATGATTATATACTTGAAAATGGATAGATAAGATACTTCAATCAAATAAAAATAATTTCATCTGTTTGTTAAAACTAAAAATTGTTTATTTTCATCTCTATTCCTCCCATGACAATAAACAATGAACTTTATTTTAAAACAACATCATTAGAAGGTTTTGAGTTAGCTTAGATAAAAAAAAAAATACTATAAATACTAATATTTTAATACTTGGAAATTTTATGAGCTTTATGAATACTTTAATTTATGGATCATTTTACTGAAGGGGATATAATGAATGAGTCAAGTGCATCCATAAACTACAAAACAATACATTTTGACAGTAAACAAATAAACTCAAAACAATTATAATTACTTAGTCTTTTTTAGGTCCCTGAATCTTGGAATAAGTTTTTCTGTGTGCAGGCCACATTGCAGAATTGGAGTTCAAATTAAATGCTATGGTCACTTCAAAAATCTGATGTTGCACATCATTTCCATTTGGACATCTTAACTCTATTCTCTCCACTACTACAGGTTAATTTGCTGCTCTTTGGTCACTGACAGTTAGACCTGGTGTGTACAGGCATTTCCTGCTAACACCAACTCCTCCTAATTGAAATAATTGAAAAGCCCAATATATGAACTCCAAATTTTCTGAGCTTCCCTTCTATCATATTTTCTCATTTTTGTAGAAGAGCCAACTACAGTGTCAATTGAAACAAAATGCTAGGGGAAAAAAAAAAAAAAAGTAAGATATCTAAGATAATGAAAATAAATGCTGACTTTTTTCAATTGACTTCAAAAAATTCCCATGGCTCCTTTAAATTATTAGGAAGAAAAGAAAAAAAGAAAAAAAGAAAAAAAAAACATCAGTATCTCATTCTAAAGAACATAATACACATTACAATGAAAAAAAAGAAAAAAGTAGTCAAAATGCACCAGGAAAAATAAAATGTACAGATACTGAATTGATTTCAGTACACAACCTAGAATTTATTTAAAGTTATTAATGATTCATTGACATTCTTTTTTTTTTTTTTTTTTTTTCTTAAATAATTGTTATCTTTTTCTCATTGATTTATCACAGGAAAAATAATCTAAAGTCAAAAGACACATTATAAAACTTTTCTATAAAAGAGAAAAGTGTCTCAAATTCAAATGTATCATCCACAAAGCATGACAATGAATTTCATGCAAATATATGAAAGTGATCCAGAAACACCACCTACATCATCATATACTGAATAACACTAAACCTGTATTTTGTAGATGGGAGGACAACAAAACACTACTGTGTTTAGTACAAGAAGAGACAGTATCCTGTTAAAAGTTGTTAATATGAAAAAAAAAAAAAACAAATTCCATGGCAACATGTTAATTAAAAATTCATTTTTCAAGGAAACCTTTCTGATTTCTCATCAACAGATCTTTCTACCCAACATTCACATGGGAGGCTGATACCGGACTGGAAGTCTTGTCATGAAAACTTCAACCATTTTTAATGGGAACTTTGCCTGTCATGAAATAGAGGACATTTTATCAGTGTGAAATTCATGAGAAGTAATAATCCAATGAAAGGCAGAAAGGTGAGAAGGGGAAAGCTCACCAAATCTACTTTTAAACAGGTAAAGTGTTTTTTCAATAGATGTAAATAGTACTTTGGTACTACAGTACAAATAGTAGTTTGGTACTACAAATTGTACGAGGCCTCCTGGCAAAGACGACCTGTCACAATCGAAATAATAAGGTTATTCTCAGCCTTAAGAACTGTGAGACCTTGCTATTCTGTGAGTTGTCAAAGGTACAAAAACACCAAATTGAAGAAATTAATAATTCTAATATCTTTATTTTCCCATCATAATTTTTTTTGTTTTGTTTTCTTTTCTGTGGAACGAAGAGAAGGACGGGAAGGAAGGAAGGATCTTAAGGCAAAGGGATAGGAAAAGAACACAATATTTTTAATGCTGTGATAAGTACATATTCCCTGACCCCCATCCTCCAATTTTTTTTTTTCCTTAATGTTCATCTCTTTTTTATGTACTTTTAAATGTATATATACACATCCAAATGCATCAATATACTTCTATATACATATGTTAATACGTTCCCTATCTGCTCAGTGGCCCCTAGACAAGAGGCTGAGCTGCTTTTGGAGCATCAGATTGGAATATGCAGTTCATGCAAGAGATTTATTTATTTATTTTTTAAATCTTATTTTTCTTGCTGTTATGAAGGCAAAGTTTTATAACACAGGTTCATTTCTAACCCTAACCTTACACATCAGAGAGTTTCTCAGTAGTAAGAGTATTAGTTCTACAGTCTACCAAATGGCCAAGAAAACACTTGCCAACATATTTAATTTTTAATTGGGATAAATGCTATGTATCCAGCAAGAACAGACTCAAGCTGCAGACATTTAAGAAAGATAGATGAAGAAATATACTAGTAAAAGAGGGAGGGAGGAAGGGAAGGCTGTAGCTGTATCCTGATAGTAGGGTACTCTGAGAAACTACTGTAGGTGCAGATTTCCAACACTGCTTCCTTCCTAGCAATCGCAAGAGTGTTTTCATTTAAAGAAAAGTAAACAGAGTAATGTGGAGTTGTTGCTAGCACTGCCTGTTAACAGCATGTAGACCAGTTTCATAGAACTGGTATTCAAGGGATCCTCATTTTGATGAGGTCTTGTTCATTCTCTCACTGTAGGAGAGAATCATAAGATGTGAAATGCTCTATCTCAGCAGATTTGCTCTACCTCTAATGAGATGGAAAGGAAAACCCTGTCAAGGCTAATACTACTGTAGTGGAAGACTTTCAAAATAAAAATGATACAGAATGATACAGTGCTCTGCATGATAGTATAACCATAGGACATAATGCATGTTGAAATTTATATTTTTGTTACTTTCTACCCACATACCATCCCCCCCCCGCCCCCCCTCCCTGATCACTGCCTAGTTTACTTTGCAGAAAAAACACTAACAAATTAAAAATATATATATGACATTAAGGACTCTTTAAACTTCTAGACATTTTTAGACATGAACAGAGAACATTCTTTCTTCTTTTATTGCCCCATGCATCATGTAAACAAGCAATCCCTCCAGCAACACTAGTTAAACCTAGGAATCTGTGCCAGAAGTCATGTGGAGAAGATTATTTACACAGAACTTTTCAAATGTAAATCCGTGAATAAATGTTTTGTCTCTTTTTGGGATTAACTAATTTTGAATAGTATGGCTTCATGAAACACAAATATATATGTACACTGAACTGCTAACATTCTTATCAATTTTAATTCTTGGCTGAAACAAGACAAATTTCATTCTAACTAGAGCATATGTTTTCCCCATCATTTCAAGAAATTATTATTTAAACAACAAATCATCCGTACATTCAACATTATTCTGGTTAAAATATTTTCACCACTGAAAGCTAGGTTTTTCTTGTTTATGGGGGGGAGCATTATGTAAGTATAGATCTGAAATATAATGCAGAATGGATGATGTGTTATCAACAGAATCTTTAATCAAAAGTATTTATTCTCCCAATTTTATGTCAATTGCTTTTATTCTCAGATTCTGTTTGCAATTAAAGAAGACAAAATCAAAACAAAACCCCAAGATAGAGTTCAGAACTGAGATACAGTTAAGAACACTGCAAATATGTACCTAAGCAAACATAAAAATCTTCTGGTTCATTTCAGTGGCATTTTATTCCATGAAGCACTAAAATATGCAACTGAAGAAATACTGAGATAAAAAAAAAAACTTGTACCAGGGACCAACAAAACAAAACTGAAGAGGTGAAAGGCACACATCTCTCCCAGAAGGACACATTTGAGAGCCTAAAAGGGAACGTGTAAAGATGTAAGATTTGCAGAAGATAGATTTTCCGTGTGTGTTTGTACAGTTGGGTAGAAAGACAGACACAATTTTTAAGAAGCGACAGTCTGAATATTATACAAACCTCACATCTAGAAAATGATTTGTGCAAAGCTTTTGAAGATAACTATTCAAATATTGCCCTGACCAGGGAGAAAAACAAACAAACAAACAAACAAACTTGGATTTTATCTGCTGTTGGGGATTAAGAATAGATAAGAAAATGATTTTTATGAAATTGATCTTTCTGAACTAATACTTTATCTATTCTTAAATCTCTTTTTCAAATCTTTTGATAAGCTTAGAGACATCATAGGAAACACAGTACTTTCTATTTATTACTTAGTAGCTTTTCCTAGCTTCAAAAGTGCAGCTTGATGAAGCTGTAACATTTACAGCCTCTGAGATCTTTATTTGTGGGGCTTTATTACATTTATAAATTACATGAAGAGAAAGTGAAGAAACAGGAGAGGTTTACACGATACTTGAACAAAAGCAAGCATTAAACAGATAAAAAGAGCTGCACCTCACAAAAATTTTGTGGGGAGATAAATTTAAAAAAGACTGAAACCTGTAAATCTATGTCAAAAGGGAAATCCTTGCAGAGGTCTGGTGAATATTGCTGTTGTCCAAGGAAGTTGCTTTGCATGGCAGCCACACAGAGTGCTGCTGAACTGCAAACTTGTGTTCTAACTACAGCATGTTCTCTGCAGGAAGAAAACAAACAAACAAAAAAACAAACAACAACAAGAAAAAAAAAACCCGTAGATGAAAGACACACACCCAGTTTCACTCCTCATAATTTCCTGGGTACCATTCAGTGATATCAGCAACAATGTAGCATCATTAATTTGCATTGAGTCAGGTAGCATCTTGAGGGATGAAAATCCTGTGTTACTTCTAGGTAGTGGGAAAAAATTCAGTAGGCATATAAAAACTGTTTCAGATAATAGCCTCCAGAATTCTGGTGCAGATCCAAGTTGCTGTATATGGAAAGATTGTGGAAGATTATGAAAAAAGTTCACAGTTTTCTTGAACATGTGACAGTTATATATGAATCCTGGGAGAAAAAAAAAAAAAAAAAAACTTGCCTCTAAATATAAGTAATTTATCTTTTAAATGTCTAAAACAAGGAAAGCTATGATTCTCAACCCACTGTAGAGAACATGAGTGAGTTAGATGGGATTTTGTGTAAAGGAAAGAGTACGCTTCGATCTTTTATATATCATCTAATTCTTTGTCATTCCATTTGATATCCTAATAAGCGGTGGTGTTAATTTAAATGAGCACATTCTTTATTAAGTCACCTCCACAATTGCTGTGGTTAATCCAAAGATTTTCTTAAACACCTGCTAGGAAAAAGCAGCACTGATAAGAAATCATTATTCAAGCAATAACATTTTCCATATTTTCACATGAATTTCTATTTGTGTGGACAGGGAGAATTCTGAGTGGGAAACAAAATTCTCTCTAAAGTTATTAGGAGTACCTTAGTCACTGACATCTCTGAAATAACAAATCTACCTAATTTTAAATGAATTTACTGCAGAAAGATGTGCATTTATTTTTCCAGTTCTTCTTAAATATATGGCGACATCTCAAAATTTCAGGTAACCTAGGATGGAATAACTGATAACCTGACCATCAAATTGAGACAAAGTGAAGAATAGCAACAAAAATCTCTGAATGTATATAATGGAATAATCACTTTCTTTCATTCTTCACCCCCACTTAAGATATAAATAAACAGTTAGAAGTTATTTTGTGAATTATTTTGCAATGTTGGAGGGGCAAATTTAGCAGTAACTTAAAATATATTACTCTTTTAAGAGGATTTTTTAATTTTTAATTTTTTTATTTTTATTCTTTAGTTTCTTTGCTTGTTTAAGGAATAAACAAATCAATTGAATTAATTAACTCTTAGTATTCTGAAGCAAACAACCATCAGTCAGATGGCTTCAACATTGAATGAGTCAAGGCCAGGATGCTAACATAATTTCATCTATTGTAAAATAGAATCCTTCTGTCCAATGACCAAAATCACTAAAATGTGGTAGAGTAATAACCAATCTTAAATGTGTGGGTTGTTTTATTAGAAGACCTAAAACAAGGTCATTTTAAATTTAATAGACAGTTAATTTAATAGCTTCTTATTCTGATGACATTTACAAAATTTCCAGTTTTAAAGTCAAAACACATTGAAAAGCTGTTAAGCCACAACATACTTTAAGCTCTTATAAAGAAAGAATATCAGCCAAGGAAAACAGAGACCCTACACATGACTTTTTCCAATAGTACTTCATTTGGCATCACTGAAATGAAAACAGAAAGAATGGAAACTTGTTACTGTGGTGAAATAAAAGGAAATCACAGTTGTTTTTTTTAATCAGCAATTGAAGGTTTCCATATTGATTTTTTTTCTTTCCTCCAACACAATTTGTCTTCTGAAGATTTTTTTTTATTCTTATATTAGATTTTCTTTTGCTTTACTAGGAATCCAGATGAAAAATAATACTTCAGTAGCAACTCAATAATAATGTAGTAATTTAAGATTTTATTGAACTTTAATAAACTTTAACATACTTTTTTTTTTTTCTTTTTGTTAATTCTAAGTGTCCCAGAATTGCTTTTAAAATTTCATTAATTGCCTAATCCTACGGCAGATTCAGCAGTTAGTCCTCAGCATACTTAAGGTCAATTGGTACTTCCGAGTTTGGCTACGGCGGCACACTAAAATTACAAAAAAAAAAAAAAAAAAAAAAAAAACAGTCTCACCCTCTCACTTGCACTGGTGCACATCTGATTGCTGTTCAGGAAGCTAGCAGAGCAGAAAATTGTCCACTTTTTAATTTTAGCTGCCTTAGCTGGTTCACAGTAGCTGAAATGGTCATGAAACAACACCACATTCACAGGATTATTAAACAGAAAGCAAGGGGAAAATAGTATTTGTTATTATTGTTGTTGTAACTGAAATATTAATTCAAAGCTAAAGCTTATTGTGATTTTCATCAGCTCTCCTTCACTATAGATTAACTGTGAAAAACAAGATGATTAAACTTATTCAAAGAAGTATACACCTTGAGAAAAGTTTTGAAACTGAGTTATTCCACAGTAGAGCTGGAAGATCTAATTCTGTAACTTCTATGCTATCATCACAGCCATATCTACATTATCACACCATCACAAGTACAGCTCAAGTATCTTACCTTAATCAGAATAGCCTGAATCCAAAAACTATTTATCTTTCACCTATGTAAATACATCAAGATGTAAGATGTGTATGTCACACCAATTATCAGTGTATTAAAACACTTCTTAAGTTACTATTTAGTTAAAAAAAGCTATATGTACTTTTCTTTGTGTGTGTGTGTGTGTTTTAAGCCAGCTAATATGGTTCTACCCAGCCGCCCTGGCAGCCTGATTCCATTCACTTTAAATAACCATAGTTCTGAGAAATGCTAATCTGCTCTCTACTTGCACCCTTTCCACCTTATGTGTATGCTACTGATTTTGAGAATAAGCATGAACAATTTTAATAAATCCATGCACATTTAATAGAACTGAGCACAGTGATTGGAAAAGCAACCTTTTCCAAGAACTTCCTACCTTGTGAAAATAAAGCTCCATCACTCTAATAAGTCTGAAATAAAAATTAATCTGGGTATGTCTAAAAGAGATTGTGTAAGGAGAACTTTTTAATAAAATGAACTATATGATTTTAAATTTTGTCAACAAACACTTTGAAGAAATTACAGTTTTCAAATAAATTACTGTTTCAAAATACATTAATTTTGTTTTATTGAAAACACTGCTGTAGGCTTTGTCTTTTTGCATTTCTGTCTTTCAAACAATATGCCATTTAAAGATATATCCACATAACAAATGGACATGAAATATTTGCATCTTCTCATACACATCTCATCTTTGCATTTACAATTTCCAATTACTCTTGAAGTTCTTTTTAAAGTAGCTTGTTTTTCGTTATTTCCTTTTTGGTACTACTGAACATATCTAGGATTAGGGAGATCCGCTTGCCTGATGTTTTGCCTACAAGCATTTGCTACATCTAGAAGTATACGAACACATTGAGCATATCAGGAGCAATATTTTGTATGTTTTTCTGCTTTCTTGAACACTAGACACTGAGCAAGGTCACGTCCAATGTCAGAACAAACATTTACAATGAATCCTGAATTCTTCCAAGAAACAGATTTCTGTTTTCCATCACATTACTAGAAAAAAGCCTGAGAAGTTCTAAGTGTCAGCTTCTGAGTACATCCAGAGGCAAAAAAAAAATTTGGCCCTTACAACCAGTTAGTATGTCCTTGGAGGAATAATAAACCAGGTGTTCCTCTGCTTACAAAACCTGCAAGCTGATGCTTTCTTGTATGAAGCCTACTGAGTTGGACTCCGCACAGCATATTTGATTGCAGTTCTTTGGCATCAAAGATCTCAGCAACTGCCTCACTCATTTGTGAAATACCCACCTGGAATTCTTTTTTTCTGTCTAAAGAAAAAGATGTGCCTTATCGAATTAAACATTTTTTTGCACAGAACCAGCATCTGCTCCTGGAAAGACGCATCTCCCTTAGTATTTCATTAGCATTAGACTACAGAAAATTGCACTGGAAGTAATTAATTCTTGTTCATTCCCTGCAGTCAGAGGAGAGACCAAAGTGGCCTGTCAGCTCTGGGGCCTGTGCTAAGATACACAGTCTTACTCCTGGTCTCCCTGAGGCCAAATCTACTTTATCGAAAACACTCTACTACTACTTCTCATGCCGTTTTCTTTCCCAGGCTACTTTACACTTCTGTCTCCTGCTTCAGTTATTTCACAGAATCACAGAATGGCTTGGGTTGAAAGGGACCTTAAAGATCATGCAGCTCCAGTCAACTGCCATGGGCAGGACTGCAATCCACCAGACCAGGCTGCCCAGGGCCCCATCCAACCTGGCCTTGAACATTTCCAGAGATGAGGCCTCCACAACATCCCTGGGCAAATTGTAACAGTGCCTCACCACTCTCTGAGTAAAAAATTTCCTCCTAATATCTAATCTAACCCTCTCCTCTTCTCACTAAAAACAATTTCCCCTTGTCCTATCACTATTTGCTAGTATAAAAAGTTGTTTTCCCTCCTGTTTATAAGCTCCCTTTAAGTACTGGAGGCTGCAAAGAGGTCTCCTTGCAATCTTCTCCAGGCAGAACATGACCTGCTCCCTCAGCCTTTTTTCATGGGAGAAGTGCTCAAGCCCTCTAGACCCTTCTTGTAGCCCTTCTCTGGACACCCTCCAACAGCTACATATCTTGTGTTGGAGGTTCTCAGGCCTGGGTGCTATACTCCAGATGGGGCCTCACAAGGGCAGAGCAGAGGGACAATCACCACCCTCTCATGGCTGACCATCCCTCTTTTGATGCAGTCCAAGAAACAGTTGATCTTCTGGGTTGCAGGTGTAAACTGCTGGTTCATGTCTAGCTTTTTGTTCAGTAGGACCCCGAAGTCTTTCTCCACAGGGCTACTCTCCGTGAGTTCTCCCATTCTATAGGCATACCTTGAATTGCCCCCATCCAAGAGCATCACCTTGAACTTAGCCATATTTAACCTCATTAGGTTCACATGGGCCTACATTTCAAAATTGACCAAGTCCCTCAGGAAGGTATCCTTTCCTTTTAATGTATCAACTACTCACTGTCATCAGCAAACTTGCTGAGGGTGCATTCAACCCCATCATCTGTATTATTGGTAAAGATGTTAAAGAGTACTGGTTCAAAGACAGACTTCTGGGGCACCACTTGACACCAGCCTCCAGCTGGACATAGACCACAACCCTCTAGATGCAACCACCCCACCAATTCCTTATCCATTGAATAATCCACCCTGCAAATCCTTATCTTTCCAATTTAGAGATATGATCTGAGACCATATCAAAAGCCTCACAGAAGTCCAGGTAGATAACATCATTAGCCATTCCTTTGTCTACTGATGCCATTATTCCATCATAGAAGCCCACCAGAATGCTTACACACAATCTACGCTTGGTGAAGTTATGCTGGCTATCACGTGTTGCCTCCTCATCCTGCATATGCCTTAACACAACTTTCAGGAAGATCTGTTTCATGACCAACCCTGAGGGGACACACTGTAGATAAGTGTAGATAAGTAGATAAGATTTTAAGTATTTTATTTTTCTTCTACCTTTTTGATTTGTTGTGGCTTGATTAGGAAACAATTCAATGAATTAAATAATTGTAGCATGCTTGCAATTTCCTTTTATTTTTAATTTTGACTTTTTCCTTTATTTATTCTTTTTCCTTATTTAAGACTCTAAGTATTCTGTCCTGTAAATTGGAATAAAATCATCCATAGACTTCACTAACTGAAAGTTTTCCTGGGTAATTAAATAATTCAACACTATTAAGACTGATTTATGATTAGCTATAAATCAGGTTGGCTGAAATCATATGATACGGAGTTAGATGACAGTTACCACATTAGTCATCTGATAAAATGAACAGCTTTGTCACAAGAACATATAAATTGGTTGGAAAAGACTGCAGGTTAATCAAATACAGAATCTTGTTACTAGCAGTGCCTGGTTTCATTTTTCTTTTTTCTTTTCTTTTTCTTCTTTTTCTTCTTCTTTTTTTTTTTTTTAATTAAAATTAAAGAAAGTTAAAGAAAAAGCTTTAAGAATTCTATAATAATATCACTGAACTACTTCCTTTCTCATCCATGAGCATATATACACAGATATATGTTCCCAGAACTGGCCAGTAACTATTGTTTAGCTACCCTTCAAGGCAAAGAATAAAAATATCTTTCTCTCCAAATTTATTCTTATCCTGAGCTCAGAGTGTTATATTTCAAGATTTAAATACGTTTCTAAGCCTTAACATTTCCTTCTTATTATTAACTTTAAATTCTTGATGTTTCAAAGATCTGTATAAATGTTGAATCTTTTTTAATTTTAATCTAAATTCTTAGCCTCAATTGCTCCCTTTGGCATTTTTGTACAGATAAATGACAATAAGTGAACCTCACACCTTTGAAAATTCATTTTTTTTTGTTCATGAGCACAGATTGTAAAGCCAGAAGGGGCCATTATAATCATCTAGACTTTCTGCAGCTGTTAAACCCATAGTAATTTTGCACAGCTTCTTTTTGAATAATAACATCTTTTACATCAGTCTTAATTAAAATAATCTTCAGAGACAAAAAAATCCACCATAATTCCCATCCCTTGAGTTACAGGTTTTTCAGTCTAACTTTTCACTCAGTATTCTAAATGTAATTATTTTGCTCAACTTTCATTTGTCTTCTTTCTAGGTTACTGTTTTCTTTCTTTGCTTTATTTCTGAATACATATCTAGGAGGGTTCTGTCCACAGAGCTCAAATCATTATTTTTTTTTCCCCCTTCCAAAGTTAAGGTTCCAAATCAATGAAATATTTACACATTTTTTTTCATTGAATCATGGTCTCTGTATTCCCCTGAATACAGTTTTGCAATTGTTTATGTTATAATTTATCCATGAGTCATTCTTTATTTGACTTCTGACTTCTCCAAGTCAAATAGAAAATGATTCAAAAGCACTAATTTAGGGGCCAAGATATAACTTCAGAATTTTACATGTAAAAATATGAAGACTGCTTCTGAGACATTAATTGGCAAATGCATGACTGAGCATCTTTAAACACTACTTCTTATCTGCCACTTTATAAAACGTTAGGAGAATATATCCATCTAAAAACATCCACATTTTCATAAACAAGCATTTACCTTTTTAAATATATTTATTTTCTAATTTAAGATGGGACCTGATTGCATACAAGAACCCATAGAATTTTGCTATTTTTAGAACAGATCTGGAGTTTTCAGTTCAGTGAAGTACTAACTAAAGTATAGTTTTATTCAGTTTTATAAACAAACAATAACCTAACAATTAAAGCAGTTTTGGTATTTTGAAAATGCTTCCATCAGGTACAATTGAATTTTCACTATCTCTTATTCTTAGAATATTTGTACTATAATACTATCTTTCCTTTATATTAATGATGTAAAGTCATGTTCTTAAGTCCCAGAATAAAACATCTACCAAAACTATATGGACAGTTGGTGTGAAGTTATTAACAGGAATTATAAAATATAGCTTGCTCCTACCTGAACAGTACTGATCAGATGTGTTGAGCACTGTGCATTTTCCTCAATCACAACAAACCATAGCCTATGCACTAAATGTTGTGACTCCAAAACATTTCTTTCTGCATCTCCCTAACCCAAAAATCTCATGCTGATTCCTGGTCACCTGGGACCAGTGAGAATAAACAAAATATGAATGAAATCACCACAGTTTTGAACTCTGTATTCAAGGCAGCCTCATTTTTTTATTTTTTTTAAGGAGAGAAGGATATCTCACACTTGTAGGTTGCTAAAATTAGTAACTAAGGAATAATCCAAATTCAGGAAAAAAAATAAAGTATCAAATGGTCTTTTCTTTGTTTGTTTGTTTTGTTTTGTTTTGTTTTGTTTTAAATGGGACAGATTTTTTTATGTATAAATTGATGACAAATCACTTATTACAGTAATAGCACAGACACAGCTAAAACAAAAACTGGAAAAACAAGTAGGTTAACAGGAAACAATAAATGCTTCTCTAAGAAGGTGCTTTATGGATTAAATTCAGAGTAGCTAGAGTTAAGATGCCACATAAACATGAAATATTTTCTTAATGTTTTGCACTGGAAAAAAGTTATGTAATTATTCTTGGAATTTAATACTTATTGGATCTGCATTCTGACTCCAAATGAGAAGCTTATTTTTAATTCATTGGATTCATCTGTGCTTTTGTATTTTTAATGTGAAGGATAGAACAGAACAAATCCAGTGTAGGCAGATGCCAATTTTAATATAATGCTCTCCTACTTTGGGGACTTCACTAGCTGTATGGATTACTCAGTAATGCCACTCAGACTTTGTAATTGACATTAAATATTTCTCTCACAGTCACTCACTGTCATTCAGTAAAGGTAGCCATATCAAAATAAATTGAATTTGAAATGTTTGGAAACAACTTAAGTAGTTTAGATATCTCAAATTTCTGTTTAAGAACAAAACTTAAAATCTCCTACTAAATACTGATGGGAGAAAGCTGACTTTTCAAGTCAATTTTTCTTAGTGTAGAAGGTCCAAATATTATTTATGACATTCAAAGTGATTCGGAGTCAGGGATATATGAATAGCCATTAGAGATTAAGAAGACAAATGCCATTCTGATTTAAATGTGCACATTTTCAAACAAACTTATTTAGCCAGCACATGGCCTAAGTATGAGACAAATGTCATCCTTATCAAAGACTGTCCATTAAAGTCACATAATGCCTGAGTTTTAGACCAGTTCTTGTCCAATTGGTGGTACATTTTTGGTCACCCAGGCACACCTTTCTTCTGATGTACAAATATGAAGGCACTCTTACTAATAATTTTATTTTCCATAGTTAAAATACAATGTAGTCAAGTTTTGAAATGTTTTATCAAAGACAATCAGTTTTACAAACATAGAAAATATATGGTCCAGTAAAACAGGACTCCTATCTAACTCCTCTCTATTCTCCTCTGTCTTCTGTGTTATCAGGCTTGCTTTAGTCTATTTTATTATTTCTCTGAAATCTGCATAAAATATTTGGCAAAGGCCCACTGTTATTGTAAACTGTCAGACTGTCTAATAAACATTTACCCTCTGTTTCCTAACTAAATTTGGTTCATAGCTGAATTAAACACATGACAATTTTCATATCACTGACATTATATACTGTGTTTTCTACTGTCTGTAAGAAAAAGTCATAGGCTAGAAAATAAAAAGATTGTGTTTCTTCTACTGCTGCATGATACAAGGCTATGTACAAATACAAATCTCATTCTGCTGACTCAGGTTTCATCAGGAATGCCAAAGGAGCAGAGGACTCTTGCTCAGCTGAAAGAGGTGTCATCCACCATCCTTCAGACATCATCAACACAGCACTATACACTGTGGCACAGGGGGCATGACTTCAGATTGGGCCTCAGCCAGTTCAACCAAAAGTGCAAAAAGCACCATTCAGTCTTGCAATAAAGGCTGGGAGTGGTGCTGCATGAAGATCTTCATAACTCTGCTTTCAGAATTCAGAGGTGCATTTGGAAATTCTTAAATGGGACCTGCACAGCTGCCTCAAATTATTACAGAAAGTACAAACTCTTCAGATGTGAAAAAGAGGAGGATCCAATAGGAAAATTGCTTGTTTGTTTTTTTGTCCAACACAAGGAACCTATATAGCTTATACATTCCCTTATAAATAGCTAGCAAGGTAAGTTTAGCCTTTGCATATAGCTGTGCTGTTTTTGTCATAATAATAATAATGCTATATCACAGCCTCATGGGATTCCTCCTTCTTCCCACAGGAAAATATTTTTTGGTTGGTTCGCTTTTAGCTTTTATTAAATGTCTTTAGTCTTTTTTTGAATACTCTTATATTTTTTCTTTTCTTGTTTGGCACACAATGTTACCAGCCACTGTAAATCCACTCTGTGTTTTAAGCTTATAACATAGATCAGTACTGGACAAAGTGTATTTCATGAAACAATGATGATGTCTTCGTAACTGCATTTGTTTCATATAAGCACATTTGATAAATTTATAAGTAAAACAAAAAACAACAAACAAACAAACAAAAACCAAACAAACCCAAATCTTAATTACATCAGAATGATTCTCTCCTTAAAAATCCTCATTTTTTGCAGTTTTTAAGCTTTGGTCTGGTCATATCAACATACTTTTTCTATAAACTTTCAAATTCATCTGCCATAAAAGTTAGCAGTAAGAGAAAAATGATAAACCAAATTTATCAAATTCATCAAAGTATATCCTTTAAAGAAGTTTACAGTTAATGAAATCACACTGATACCCTCACATGCTACCATCTCATAGAGAAGATATTAAAAGAGATTGTAATGTCATCAGGAGGAACAAAGTCAGAAGACAGTTGCCACATAATTATAGTGTTCTGGCAGAAGTTAGCTAGTAAAAATATCTAATGTGAGGAACAACAACAACAACAACAACAAACAATTAGCATGGATTCAAAAAAACAGCTCTGAAACACATCTTCTTGCTTCAAGTTCTTTCCTGCTGAGAGCAAAACAATATGCCAGCAAGAAAGGCACGAAGAGCAGCTGGAAGCCCAATAACATACTAGAGTTGTCAGTGTTGTCCACATGGTTCTCCACATGAGGTTTTTAGAGAATTCCCAGTACTATAATCTATAACACATTGGAAAAACGACATCCCTTTTCAAGGCCATTCTCTACAGAAGAGAAATATACAGAATTACAGAAGAGTAAATGCAAAGATAACATCTCCCCTTCATACTTTTGTAAACCAGAAACTAGGAAAAGAACATCCTAAAACTAAGAAAGGAATCAATTGGAAAGAAATTGTAATATAAAATTGTCACAGAACATTATTAGGTAGCTGTTTATAATTTGCTTAAATAAGAGAAGTAATGTAAGACACATATTCAGTAGGCATGAGTACAATTAAGGTGCAATGAAGACTGAAGAAACTTGTGAAGAATAACTGATGATGTCATTCATTTCAAATTGTATGATTAATTACACAACAATTATACTTTTAATGATGTATTAAATAGAATAGCAGTATTTATTCAATAAGGTAGACAATGGTGATTACCGCAACAAATATTATTAATACTTCAGTAATACAATGCGCAGCTTAATGTGTAATGCCAACATATTAATTGAAAGCTTTTCAATTTGCCTTGTTAATAACATCCATTTTGGTCTAGCATTATAAAAATCATTTCTTCCATAATTACTATGACCAACAAATATTTATTAAAAAGGCTTTTGTCCTCTATCTGTTGCATGCAGTGCATTTGGATACTTCATGTAAGACCATGTTTTTTTGTAGAATCACTTTTGTCTTTTCCATATATTGACATTAAGGCTTTGCTTTGCTCCTCAGAGGACTTGAAAGCCATGCCTGACTAAAGAAAAAAGGCCTTAAATGTTTGCAAGTCTTGCTGCCTTTTTTTTTGGCTTTTACACTTTTTGTCTATTCTTTTTTACAACAGAAAAACTAATTCATCATTCTATAGAGTAGATCTCTGATTAAAAAAATTAAGGTCTTTTTATTTTATTTTATTTTTTTTTAGGGAGTCAGGATGGTAATGAATATCTGAAATAAGATAAAATTAGAAAAGATAAGTTCCCTCTCATATCTAACAAACTCATTAAAAAAAAAAAACAAAAAACAAAACTACTGTTTGTCACTGTCCTTCTGGCCTTCACTAAATTGGATGAAACAACTAAGAGACTATAGCTCCTGTTATATCTGGAGCAATCTACTTTCACAAGTTTTACAGTTAAGAAAATCTAGAAAATCTAACAGATGAAGAATTAATAAACAATAAAACAGACAAAGTAAATAGTAAAGCAGCAAACAACAACTGACTTAGAGTATCAAAAATTAAAAATGTGTTTCTCTTGCTACTGTTTACTACCTCTTTTATATCCTGGATGAAATTACCTATTTTGCTGTTGTATAATTCAATCAATATGTGGCAATACTTTATTACATTTCTTCCATGGGCACTTCTGGTGTTATTTGTACTCCATCACCTCACTTTTATATCAGCCTTTAGTAAAGTATTTTCACTGTAGTAGCACTGCCAGAACCCCCTTCACATGAACATACTTCAGCTTAAAATATGTATACCTGTATGACGTTAAAATTTTATGTTTCCAGAATGTTTGTTTACCACCCACCATTTACCACCAGTAAATCTTGGTATTTGGAAATACCAATACAATATCAATAAAAAACTTCCTTCCCCAAACCTTATTCTGCAAACATCCTTCTCCAAATTATGATTATATTTCATCCCACGTGCTTGAAATTTAGACCCTTTTGCCAATCTTAGCTGGACACTCCAACCATATATATAGCATAGATTTGGTGCTTTCTGATCTCGATCTGCCTGGGTCAATGAAAAACAGATTGTGTGGTAAACATTTTCCTAGAAATGATGCCATCATAGCAGCTGTGAAACAGTGGGTCACCTCTGCTGGTGCAGACTTCTACGAGCATGTTATGCAGACTCTGGTTCATGGCTGGCAAAAATGCATTGCTAATGGTGATGACTGGGCTGAAAAAATAGTGTTTTGTAGCTGAGAATTTGTTCTATCAACTAGTGTTCTTGTACTCTTTGTATATGTTGCAGTTTCCATGGAAACAAATGGGAGGCATTACTTCTGGAGCAACCTGCGTTCATACAGATTTCCTTTCCTCTTCATATGTACACCCTAATCCTTCTACAAAACTGCTTAGGAACTTCCAGATTCAATTCTCAGCTGCTATATGGCAGAGTAGACTATGGCAGGTGAAAACCTGGACTGAAGGTTTTCTAAATTAATGTAGTCATAAAGAGATGACTGTATCTTATTCTTCCTCACCTCCTTCTGTATTAAATGGATATCAAGTAAATGCAAAAAAGCCAAAGGTCTCCAATATGATGTATCACTAATAATGAAAAATCAGTAAGTTCAGAACCGTGTTTGCTCTAACAACCATAAGAGGATGAAGAGAGAAATTCAGCTTCTTCAATAGTTAGGTTTCTTAAATCATAAAGTGCTACCAGACATCTATAGCCACAAGAGTGCAATTGCACTTTAGTTCTCAAAACTTCTAAACAAAACATAACACAGGTACAACTGCAATATGAAGTCAACAGAACAAGCTAGAGAACAAAAAAAAAAAAAAAAAAAAAAAAAAAAAAAAAATCAACATAAGTAAAGTCACAATGCTTAATGTGCTATCTCAATTTGTAGTTTCTGATAATAACAACAGTTTTCTTTTGGCAAGTTGTAGTTTAAAAAATATACTTTTATTTGTGATAACAATAAAAGTTTCTAACAATGATTTGGTATCAGCACATCAATAGTAGTTGTCTACTTCCATCTCAGAGTGTATACAAATTTTGTAATAATGACACATTATAATGATATTTTTTCTGTAACAGTAGTAAGTAAAACAATAAATACAGAGTCTAAAAGTTGGATAACACAATAGTCTCATTCATTTAGGAAAATACACTTGAATAATTTCCTATTTTTTTTAAGAGAAAGTAAAAAAAAGAAGAAGTCAAACAAGCTCTCTTCACTTTCTCTACCCTACCAGAGTGGAGGAAAAAAAAAAAAAAAAAAAGACATAAGTCTCTCTGATTTGTAGTATTTATATATAAAGGCATGTAAAAAAAACACATTTTCAACTTCTTCGCCAATTTCCAGCATATACAGAAATTGAAATTCTGTAGTTTTAAAGCTAAAAGCATTAAAAGAAAGAAAAATCACAACAAACTGGTTATTTGTATGCATACACGTCTGTATACATAAATTAAAGTTAAAACTGTTGTTATGGAGCTATCCTAAACTGAAGATAAACTGTGTCATGATAAGCAAAACCTGTCTGAGAAGGAACAGCTTTGCATAGTACATTAATGTACACTACTATAATGGGCAGCATAGGCAGTTCACAACCACCTTTACAAATAGGACTTGGAAATACTTACTAGTCTGTCTCCTCTCACAATGAGAAATCACAGAATCACAGAATTGTAAAGTTTGGAAGACACCTCTGGAGATCATCCAGTCCAACACTCCACTAAAACAGTTTCCCTACAGTAAGTTGCACAGTGAAATGTCCAGGTGGGATTTGCATATCTCCAGAGAAGGAAACACTACAGCCTCTCTGGGCAGCTTGCTCCAGTGCTTCAAAGAAGTTACTTCTCTTGTCCAGATGGAATTTCCCATATTCCAGTTTGTGTCTGTTCTTCCTTGTACAGTCACTGGACACTTGGTGCCATCCACATGTCATCTGACCTCTAGGTACTGTTAAGATTTCTTCTCAGTCTTCACAAGGTTGAATAGTTTCAGGTTACTCAGCCTTTAATCAAGGAGATGCTTCAGGTCCCTTATAATCTTTTTTGGTCATTCACTGGATTTTCTTTGTTAATTCCCATCTTTCTTGAGCTGGGGAGCCCATGACTGGACACAGTACCCCAGATGTGGCCTCACCAGGGCACAGCAGAGGGGGAGGATGACCTCCCTTGACCTGCTGGCCACACTTTTAACAAACTCCAGGATACCATTGACCTTGTTGGCCACAAGGGCACACTGTTGGCTCATGGTCAATCCGCTGTCCACCAGGACACTCAAGACCTTCTCTGCAGAGCTCCTTTTCAGCATTTCAGCCTCTAACTGATTCATGCAACTATTTCTTCCCAGACTCAGGACTCTGCAGTTGCTCTTGCTGAATCTCATCAGGATCCACCCTGCCCAGCTCTCCTGTATAACCACATCTTGCTGAATGGTAGCACAGCCTTCAGGTGTGTTAGCCACTCATCAAAGCTTTCTATCATCAGCAAACTTGCTGAGGGTGAACTCTATCCCTTCATCCAGGTCATTGATGAAGATGGTGAACAAGACCAGACCCAGTACCAAACCCAGGGGAATACCACTAGCTACAGGCATCCAACTAGACTCTGCTCTGTCATGATCAAAAAGATGCTGTTCTGTATTGCAAGGTTTTATAAAGAAAAGAAATATTCCACCTAAAAATGTGGCCCCAGATGCCTCCAGGGGACTTCTACAAAATTATAGAACTTGTCAGAAAGTTTAGTTCAGTACAAGCATCCTACATGTAAAAATAGCTGAGAACTGTTCTGAGAGTTTTCTTTAGAAATTGCACATATCGCTACAGAAGAGTTTTCTCAAACTGTTTTAGTTGCAACTGCTGTTCCAGAACTGCTTATGCAAGAAATCTACATTACATAGTACCAAATTCCAGTCTTAATTCAATGTATTCTCCACAAAACCTCAGAAAAAATGTATGTTTGATCTCTGCATTTTTTCTGACACATAATTTGCAAAAAGGTATTACAAGTCCAGAAACTGAGTTTCTGATATTAATCTGAAATCAACTGATATTAATCATAAAATACCCTGAGTTGGAAAAGACCCATAAGGGTCACTGAGTCCAACTCCTGCCTTCACACAGGATCACCCAAAAATCAGACAATATCTCTGACAGCATTGTCCAGATGCTTCTTGAACTCTGTCAAGCTTGATGTCATGACCACTTCCCTGGGGAGACCATTTCAGTGCTACTCCCTCAGGCTCTATCATTGGTCAACAGAAGGAAGAGATCGTACTGTCTATTCTGTTGAAGAAATGCTACTCAAAATTAGTTGTATTTTTATCTATTACTCATAAATACTTCTACTGTTCTTGCTTGGCGATTCCTGTGTTGGTTTTTTTTTTCTTTCTTTCTTTTTTTTCACACAGCATATCTTTTGTAAGACTACTAGAACTGAATTTATTATTAAAATTAAAGATTTTTTTCTGGATGAAATGTGCTTCGTATTCCACAGTCAATCTTTAGTTGCAGTAACTTAAGGAGGAATAAAGATGATGGCACTAGAATTCCATCCTCTTACAGGGAAGTTGCCACTCATGTTATTACATAATTACCTGTTTCAAATAAAATCTCTACACAGCTGAATACATTCCTTGAATAAGTAACTCCAGTTTTATGGGAATATATGCTGGGATACTACAGTGGATACGCATAGCATGGTGATGATCAAACTGTGATATGCTCAAGTGAAAATACAGTCATTCGTTTATCTATTTTTTAACAGTTAAATTTTAACAGTTTTTTGTTGTTGTTATGAATAAAGCTGATAATTTTTCATCCTACCTTAAAAGTAAAACATAAAAAAACTTCCCACAGCTAAGATTTAACTGCTTAGTCAGAAAACCTAACTAAGCAGTATCTGAAAGTCCCCCTTATTGGTTGTTCCATAAAGACAGATATTTTTCACTAAAACTTATAAGAAGACTTCAACTATATTGTTAGCAAAAATTATTACATTACATTATCATTACATTTAATTACTTATTTATATATTGTTTATCTTTAGAATGTTAGTAATGTTATTCTGCAATCAAATTTATAGTACTATAGCAATGACAAGCGCTGTTCCAGTCCACATACTCATTCTTAGATATACTATTTTTTCATCTAGCTGCACTATTTTCTCATAGTATATCAGAGACACTAAACAAAATAAGAACTAATGAACAACAACAAAAAAAAAAACAAACAAAACACCTGCAACAACAAAACAACAGCTGTAATAAGACTGCAAAAAATGTACAGCTCTATTACAAATTTAACCTAAAGGTACAAAGGACATAATGAAAATAGAGAACAATCTACACAATCAGCCAAAGTAATAAACTATCACTCCTAAGCAGTTTGAGTGCTAATGAACTCATCCAATTCACACAATCTACTAGCCTGACTTTATCTCATAGCAATTATCACAATCACATTGATCCTCTAGTGTGCTATAGGAAATAACAGTCCTCAGCCTTCCCTTGAGTCTCGCTAAATAAGCAAATTATATTGGTTGTTGTTAATGGATAATGTTGTTTGTTTTGTTGTTTGTTGTTAATGGATAACAATGAATAGAACTCCTTAATGTTTTTTATCTTGTGGAAAATAGGACAGAAATGCCCTATAAAGTCCTTTTGGTTTTGTTTGATGATTGAGAAGGAATATTTTATAATACACTTAAAAGAAAACATATTCTTCATTTGTGCAATTTCAATCCCCTTTCCAACACAAAGAACCTTCTTTAGCTACTCTTCAGAAAGATGAATGCAGCAAACAAACAGCATTTTCATGGTAATGGCAAGTATAGCATCAGTTAATTTTACATTTTTTCCCTACCAAATCAACTGCTGTTTTCACTTTCCTGCCAGACAAACAGACAAAAAGCTAAGCAAGCAAGCCTCTATCTTCACAAAGTTTTCCTAACTAAATGTAAAATTTTCCACATTTTGTGAGTTGTGAGAATCAGCATATGAGAACTCCAAATCTTTGCAGAGACAATCCTGAACAAGCAATTGGAGTTAAAAGCCTTGATGTTGTAATGTAATAGGTAGGAAGCTCTGACAAGGAAATGAAAACCAGTGACAGGGTTTTGCAGGAGGTGTGTGACAGAACTGTCAGTGATATAACATTCTCACTCTTTTTCCTTGAACTAAAAAGTTAAATTTTCTTTATGTTCTTTTTCTTATTTTCTTTCTGAACTCTTAGTTCCAAAAGACAAACAAGGCATTTCAGTCAACTTTGACATATCAGTTCAGACTGAACTGAACATTTTGCACAGGAATCTAGAAAAATAACTAGGCAAGTTTCATAGTTCTACTTTCATAAATCATTAAGCTTCCAAGCTTTAACAACTTTACTCTTATAGTACTATTAATGCCATTTCATGGCATTGTTGGTTTCATTACCAAGAATAATTTTTAAAAGATAACCTTACTTTAATCCAGGCATTAAAAACTAATAAACAAAAAAACCAAACCAGACCAAAAATAGAAACAAACAAACAAACAAACAAACAACAAAAAAATCAGGCTAGTAGAATCAAATAAACCAGAATTTCTTTCAAAGTAGCTGTTTCTATCTTATTTTCCAGGTCAGGATTCACTTTGTTTGGTTGTAGACTCATCCAAAACTGCAACCCCTAGCAACAGGATATAGAAATCTTGCTTACAACATGACACGTTTCTCTACTACTGGTTTCCATTTTTGGCTAATCAGAACACAGTAACTAACTGATAGGTAAAATCATATACAGAATTTTGGGAGGGGAACACTGTGAATAAAGGAATGCAGTGAAATGTGGACAAAAATGAGTTTTTCATTCAAATTTGCAGTAGAACTGAGAAAAAATAAGTCTTTCCACCTTTGTTATTCTATTCATAGGAATTTAAAACTGAATTCAATGAAACATCTTTACACCAATTTAATGACCAAATCATCCAATTACTTCTGTTAAAATGTCTTGTTCATAGCCATGATCAAAGATGGAACTGGAGATTTACACATTTGAGTTTTCATACTTGGATACATAGTTTAGAAACAGGTTTATCTTTAAGGACAAAAAGTATTCTAAGAAAAAATTATTTGAGACAGCCAAAACTGTGCATTTGATTTGCCCATTTCAGTTAAACATTTTCTTAGGGAATGATTTTTTTGTGGGCACACAAACAATTTGGCGTATTTGTCATTGACCGAAGAGGAGTAATCTTTTCACATAGTACTACATGCACTTTAGAATAATTGAAAAGCTTTCAATTTTTCTTCCCCACCCCCACCCCCACCCCCAGAATAAGAGATCCCAAAAACGTTTATCAACATTAGTAATTATATAACCTTATTCACAAAGTTTGTTTGTGACATTTGTGATATTCATTACATAAAAAAAAATAAATCCAGGAAAAACAATAGCTACAAAGTCCTTTGGATGGCATATTCATATTTAACTTTATAAGGATGTAGAATTTATCTAAAAGGGCACAGACAAGGGCATAGTATAACAAAGCAAAGTCTAAAAGAAATCTACCTACCCTTCAAGATTAAGTCTATCATCACTATGTGGAAATAATTTGTCTTTTTTTGTTTGTTTGTTTACATTTTGAAAAAAGTTTAAAATTCTTAATCCAGTTGGTCCATTTTAGAATAGCCAACATTTTCAAGGAAAACCTTTGAAAGGCCTCTATATTTACAAGAGGACTATAAAACTTAAAACTTCTTCCAAAATCCTGCTATTTCTCTCTTCCCTAGAAAGACTCATCTTTGCAATTCCTCATACCCTTATTAAAACAAATGTCATAACCCAGCAATACGAAGTCAGTGGAAAAAAAAAACAAAGAAACAAACAAAACTGCTATGAATATATAACTCACACATTCAATAACAGAAAACAATGGAAGACAATCAATATCATAATTAAAAATAATGCTGTCCCAATTGTGTTTTGTATTTATCTTCACATTATTTATTTATATTACAAAACATAACTGTAATAAGAAAGTTAGTTTAATAAAAAAAACTATTTTTTTAACACTGCTACAATCTTCATAACAACTAACAAGTTGTTATTTCTACACAGGGCCGAGGCTGGTTCCAAATTTTCTTTCTGATAGCACTCATTTCTTTGTGTAGGTTCCTTTTGTTTACATACCCTTTAAGCAGAGATGACAGATATGAAAGAAGCCCAGAGATAACATGTAATTTACCAGGCTTTGAAGCATCTCTTAACCCTGTACCATTTGTTGAGAATTTCAAGTGGATCCATATTTATGACAGCCTAGAAAGACGAGAAGTTCTTAAATGAGCTTTGATGAATAGCATGGCAATGGCAATTTGATTTAATCTTCAATACTTTTAAGTGCTCTATTTTACTCAGAAGAATATGGAGTCATGGAAAACCTACAGTGCTTGCATGAAATCGTATAGAAATTATGAAGCATCTACAAGTAGAAAGTAGATCCCACATTTTAAATACTAAACCTCATGTTCAATGCAAGAATGAAATGTGTGACATTAATGGCACTTTTGATACTGAAAATTACTGACAGTAAGTGTTTCCTGAAACTAAAACTGTAGTTATATACTTCAAGTCATAATTTAAGTGAGCTAAACCAGGAAAGGCCTTGCATGAAATTAATACCAACATCCAGATATAATACATATAACACACACACACACATACACAAAAGACAAATGATTAGCATAGAAAAATTTTACAAATTTGTTATCAAAGGCCCTTCCTTATCAATAACATATTGCATAAATATTCTTTGCTTATTTTAAATAGTATTTCCTCCTAGATGGTGAAATTTTTGTATTTTAAGGTAAAGTACAAGTAAAAACACAGCTCAAATAGTTGAGTTCAAATTCTAATGAACTCCAAGTATTCTATCTGCTTCTGAGGAAGAGAGAGACTAAAAACAAGGCTGTTTTCCGCATATTTTTTTAAAAAAATTGGATTAAATACAGTGTTAAGTAAAAATAATAGCTTATAAAACCAGAAAGATCTTTGATCAGTTACCGCCTATCCATTACCTCACAAAGTCAACTGAATCTGTTACAGTAGGGATCTAATAAAAATACATTCAAACCACTATTAGTACAGTTTAACATCAAACAAATTAGGCCTTAATTTTTAGTAGAAATAAATTAATCACTAAGTAAAACTGATTTTGATTTTGTAGATTTTTATAGCAATTTCCAATTTTTAAACATTTCTTTTTTCAGCACCTTTGCTACCAGATACAGATACTATTCATACAGTAATATGAAAATATTTTAGGTGATAAAATTATTTAATAAACAACAAAAAATTAAAATATGAGCAAATATTCCATCAATTGAAGGCAATTTGTTCCTTCTGGTAATTGTCTCTCTGGCATTTTAGAGAAATTTTATGGACCCTCATGTCCATAACCCCATGGTTAAGAGGACCCAGTGTCCATAAAATTTTAGAGAAATTTGTCTCTCTGGCATTTTAGACCACATTTTAAAGATTAGTCCATCAAATTAAGTGTATATGAAGCATGTATTAGAACAACTACAGCACACTGACAATTTACTTGGAGTCAATTTACTTAGGGAAGATTCTTGTGCTTTATGATAACCAGGAAACTTTATGCCAAAACCCTTCAACAGAGTTTCCAGATATTCACCTTGTGAAGACATAATATTCAGTTTTGCACAGATGTTTTATTGAGCTACAGATCTATGTAGCAGTTACAAAATGAGCATGGACAGTAGCAACAAAAAAGTTCACTGGATATAAGACCAGAACTCCATTTTTTTTTCTTTTTCTAGGAAATTTCACAATAAAAACAGCTATAACATCATCACTGTAAATGTTTCCTCTACCAATTGTACTGTTTTCATTACAGGTTCAGACCCACCAAGGTATATATCTATTGATCCATCATACTGCATCCTAAGGTTGGATTTGCTTTTATATCATAGAATCATAGAACAGTTTGAGTTGGAAGTGATCTTAAAAATCATCTAGTACCAATCCTCTGTCATGGGCACGGACATCTTCCATTAAATCAAACTGCCCAAAGACCCAACCAACCTGCCCTTGAACACAGTCAGGAATGGGACATTCAGTTTCCACCCGTTCCACTGCCTCACCATCGTCATAGTAAAGAATTCCTTCTCAACGTCTAATCTAAATCAACATTTTAAAAGTTTCAAACCATCACTCCTTGACATATCATGGGATATTGCCAATACTACTGAGCTCTGTACAATCCACAGACTACTGTCTGCTGTTGCTATTTCATCTGGGCACCAAATGTGAAGAGCAAACTGAGGCATATCAAGGAGGACTACAGAGCCCTTGGAGCATCTGCAAGGGGCTCTGGAGCACAACTAGTCTACTGAGGACTGATAGAGTCCATCTGTCAGAGGAGAGGAAGAACATCTCCAATGGCAGGCTTGACAAGCTGGTAAAGATAGATTTAAACAAAAGTTGCCTGCAAAGGGAACCTCAATCCATCTGATTCAGTTAGATGACAGCACCAGCAATACATGCTCTGATTCAGGAGAAGGATCAGAGGTCAGTGGGAGAAGACTTGAAGAGCAGCACAAAGAAATTCCAGCTATTTTATCTAGTAAAACAATTTTAATCAGTAGCATAACTTAAATGCCTCTACTCAAATGCACGTAGCATGGAGAATAAACAAGAAAAATTAGGGATGTGTGCATGCCTGGAGGGAGTTGAGCCCTTTATATCAATAAATGTTCTGTCCATTATGTCAATGAGCAGTTTGAGAGACTGGAGCTGTACCTTGCGAATGGATGAGGAGCTGTCTGAGAGTTTAGGAGTTCAAAGGGAAAGCAGGGACACATGACATTCTAGTGGGGGTCTGCTATGAGCCATCCAGCTAGGAAGAGTGGGCTGATGACTTCCTCTATGTGTGAAGTTAAAAGAACTGAGTGCTAAACACCCTTCATTTATTCACATATTCTCAAAGCTTTTTGATAGAAACTCATAGTTAGAAAAAGCCATCAACCTGACTAAATTAATTATCTCAAGACTTAATCTGAAAAATTATCTGATGAAATATTTGCTCTAAGACTCAGGAGAGCAAAGTTTAAGATTTCAGAGGTACCATTATTAATATTTCCTCTGTATCTTAATTGTAACACAAGACAAATACCATTTTAACCTTGAAATACAATGACGATGATAATTCAGTTTAAGCTAAAATATAGTATGTCTTCAGATCACTGAAAAATGCATTTAAACTTATTTCTCCTTAAAACAAACAAACAAAAAAATAGGTAGAGAGACAGAAATAGTATTTCATAATTCTATTGTGAATTTGTAAAGAGTTGCAGTACTTTCTGGAAATAGTTTATTTAAAATCAGAAATATTCACTTAGATTTTTTATACTGAATTTTAACTCATCAAAAATAAGTGTTCTCTGACCCTTTAAAGCAATAGGCAGCCTACTGCCAGTTTCTAAACCTCTACCAACGCTACCTTCGTCCTGTTGCCAGTCAGGCATAATGATATTTTCATGAAGTTGCAGAGTTAACTGATTGATATTACATACAAAACTGTGGTAAGTTTCAATGGTAGAGTTTTAGAGGGAAGGATCTTTTACAGCCAGTGAGAGTAGGATCTTTTGCATCCAGTGACACCAAACATGTTTTATGTATGGAAAATGGCAAACGTCATCTGTCAGTGACCAAAACGTATTTAGTGAGGAAATTATGCAAAATATACCTATGTTTTATTTCTTATAAATAATAGAGATTTATGCTGCTACTGAGGACCAAGAGTTTTCAAATAGCCAATCTTTCATTTCATCAGAGAATGTTCCAAGTCATTTTTCCAAAGCAAATTAAAACAACTTTTTTTTTTTTTTTTTTTTTTTTTTTTTAAGGAAACGAGAACATAGAATGAAGTAATATGGTAAAAAATAGTTACAGGAAAAGTTTAAGTCATTACTTACGATGTAAAACTAAATAAATAGAAATTAAAATAAGAATAAGCATGAATCTGCAACAGTTCACTATCTTGCAAATAGTAAAAATTTTAAAAAGACAATAACACAAAAAATGACCTTAAACACTCCATGAAACTGCATGGGCAAAAAAAGTTAAAATTATGATTGACTGAAGTATTAAACAGACATGTAATGGACAACTGAACAAAATGAAGACAGTAATGGTAATTGATTAAAAGATTAATGGTAATGACAGTGCTGTGAAAATCCACTTTTACAAAAAATATGAAGCCATAAAAAAACGAAAAAAAACCTTAACAATTAAAAACTTAAAGCAATCTAACCCTAATTTGTTAACTACCAGGAAATGCCAGCTTGATACAATAACTTTATTCTTAAAATAAAAGGTCACATTTAAACTGGAAAGAAATATTATTCAATTCTGTTCACTTTGATAATCAGAACGCTGCATTTTCTGATCATCCATAGCAAAATGACAAATATTTATCCTAAAATTATTAATTTGAAATATTTGAGATATTAGAACATCCTGCTTTAAACGTTCCTTTCAAATAATTTAAGTGTTAAAAATAATCTGTTAAATTCTCCATAATAGAACTTTTAAATAGTTTCAAATGTTAAGCAACTGTCCTCATTTTCAGTTATACAGAATTCTTCTGATGACAGATAACAACACATATGGCAAATATTTTTTTTAATAATGAAGAAAAAGAAGGACATCATTACAGTTCTTTTCAAAACTCAAGTAAATCTGATATGTAAAACTAGGTTGTTAGGAAATACTTATGTTGTTTGAAGATTTTTTTTTTTTTTTCCAGCAATCCTCAATATGCCATTTTCATTATTATCATTTTTCAAGAAGAGGTTGGAAGGGAATGCCTGCACCATATGAACTGTGAAATAACACATCCAGGACAATACTTTTTACAAGTATTATAACAGCCAGGAGCAGGAAGAATTGCTATTTGGATCATAAAACTCAGTTTGAGAATGCCTATTTTATTAACATTGTGATATATTTTAAATATGATTGTTGCAATCAGGAAGAACATGGGAAAATGTATCACAACATGTCTCTAACTAATAGTTTCCCACAGTGACATAATAGAAAAAAATTCTATACAACATCTGCATCTGGCTGTTAAAACCCAAATCACTCATATTTAACATCTGGAAGGTGAGATAGATATTCAGAAATGAAAAAAAAAATAAAAGAACTTCAAAAATTAATAATTTATAGTGGACTTGGAAGGAGATTTGGCTTTTGTGTAAAACTGAATGCCTACTGGAAAGTAGTAAACTTTGGAAAATTATTTGGTACTATATTTTTAGTTACTTTGGTAATGAAACTTTTTAATTAGTACTTAGTCCTCATTTACCTTATCAAAAACACTCTTCAATGTGCTCCAGAGATTTAAGGATTTTCAACAGCTTTTAACACTTGGACAGAATTATTTACATAAATGTGGGAGAACAATTGTACCTAGCTCTCAGCTTTTAGGCTCACATTTAAAATTATGTGTATGAATTTACTTTGGGAAAATATACACAGAGGCATTTAAGAAATTTTCAGAGTTCTGGGTAATCCAGAAAGAATAGCAATTTGACATTTTGTACAGATTAGACAACTAGGAAATAAATGAATATACATCTATTTTCCTGCAGCTGTGCAAGAAAGCTTTTGGAAAATTCAAGAACTTTTATTTATTTTTTTTTTTAGCAGATTTTTAACACCTGCAGGGATATTCTATTGTCCTTATTTACCTCGTTAATGGTAAGTGAGAACAAGTGTCTATACTGAGTATTTGCTGATGCAAATCATCCAGTAAATTAGATTCAACACAGGGTTCCCGCCAGTTAAGCACCTGATCCTGCCAAGTGCAGCTCTTTATTGATGTGACGGGTTCAGCCTGGTGCCACCTGCACTATTTGACAACACTGATGATCACTTCTCACTCAAAGCCATTCACTAGAATCCCTTACCTATGGTAAACCAACAGAGTAGGATGCTAGACAGAGATGCAGAGATGTACAAACACTGGCGTTGGGGCCAGCTTTCTTGAAGACATAATATCCAGTGTTCATAGTGACACTGTGTTTCAGTCTGCACTCACTGCCTCTTCTCTTGTGCCTGGGCAGCACTGAGCCTGACTACATCCCCTTTTTCTACCCTCCCTTTAAGTACTAGTACCTAGTATTGACACCTGAGCTCTACTAGTTACTGGCCTCCAATAAGAATTTTCATCCTGTAGGCTTGGCCATTCAGTCAGTTTGTTGAACCCACTGTACATCCAACCATCAACGGCCAATAAGGATTTTATGGAAGACAATGTCAAAGACTTTCTAGCAAGGCACTGCTTTCCCCAGGATGGTCATTCTATCATAGTAGCATATCAAGTTGGTCAAGCATGCCTTCCCCTTAGTGAATTCAGTCTGTTTACTGGTGATGATGTTCTTGTCCTTCATGTGTCTGGAAATATTTTTCAGAATTATCAGCTCCATCACCCTCCAAGCGATCAAGGTGAAGCTGACTGGCCTTATAGTTCCCTGGATCTTTGTCCTTGTCCTTCTTGAAGATAAGAATGATACTGGCTTTCCTCTAGTCATCCAGGATCTCAGCCATTCACTATGATCAATCAAAGGTTATCATGATTGGGTGCTTGTGATATGCCAGATCACTAGCACTTGTGGGTGCATTCTTTCAGACAGGACACGCGGGACCCTGCATCCTCTAACTACTTCATGTGCAGCTGAAGCTGTGAAGATTGAAACCATTAAATATTATAAAGACTACTAAAAATGCTGTTATTTGGAAAGATTAGCTCCAGTTTAATGGTGGTTTTTAAGACCTATCTTTCCCTTTGAGGGATGGGACTGCTGACAGCATATGTTCAGTCAGCTGTGCTGGGAAGAGGCACGGACATATCCACACAGAGCATGACTGAAGTTAGATCTGAGATGTCTTAACTGGTTGGAAGGCTGAGGAGACTTTTCATCAAAAGCACCAGTCTCTGCCTTGTTACTGTTTGCACAGGATACAAAATTCAAGTCAGGGAAAGGAATGTTTACATTTTAAACTGTACATTTGAACTGTAAACTGTACAGATTACATTTTGCAGACAGTCAGGAAATTGCACTCTCAGATGGACTATCCTAGGAAACTCTTAAACCAGTGAGTGTTCAATGAAACGTAAGGAGAAACTCAAATACTAAGGGAAATTAATAGAGAGATACAAATATTTATTTTAAATGTTATATAAAGAGCAATATAGTTGATCAGCCTTACTAATTGTAAAAGAAACATAACTGGCATCCTGTGAGTCCATTTTACCATTGGAGGTTTCCTGGTTTACTAGAAAACACACATTTTCTAAAAAACAACAACAAAAAAAAAACGAAACAACAACAACAAAAAACACATTTGCAGTGAACTCAGATTATTATTCTGATTCCATCTTCTTCGAGTTTCAACTGTTTTACATTTTTTCTAGAGGAAGCAAAGGCAAAATTTCATATCGAATATTTCAAATAGGCCAGCATGAAGGAAATAAGATCTAGTTTTTAAACTACATAATTAAATGCACTACTTCTACTCTCCCTGCCAGCAGAGAGTTATTGCTTAAGTCATAAAATGGATAAAATTCACTTAATAAGCAGATATTTAAAGTGTAGGAAAAGGTTTATTTATTCAAGGCATAGTAAACACTTTCCAGATTTAGTCCAGTATTTTTGCTTGCATTTATTATTATAGCAACAAAGTCACTGACAGTTACTGTTCTCCCTATTGCTCAGTAGTAACTATCTCTTAGTGAATGAGGAGATGCTTGTTAAAGGCAGTAAGGGCAAGTTCTCCCTTTCTTATCAGTCTCTATTCACTTTCAGACATTGGACATTACAGTTTCTCCTTTATTATTCCCCTTCCCCTCCCAACCTGTATGCTTAAGATCTTATGTTTTCTAACAACACTTTTCTAACTGAGCACTTTTTGCTCCTGTTACATTCAAATAATACAGGGAGTAACATTACTAATGACAAAGGGACATTCAAATTCCTCATATACAAGCCCAGAGGTAGCTGTCATGTACAGTTATTTCATTTAGGCTAGAACATGCCCAGTGAAAAAAGTAGAGTAGACAGAGATGTAATGAAGCAGGCTAGCTGATTTAAAGTGGAGAGTTCAGAATTTGATCTGCATAGAATTTCATATATTTAAGAAACAAATTCAAGGTGAAACTACAAGAAGTACATCTGCAGAAAGCCAAAAGTCTGAAAAATTCCAGCTTTTCAGCCCAAGAGTGAATCATTCTTCCCATTAGACTGTGATAAAATGTATGCCTAAGATTTAAGATTCTTAAGTAAATCCCGTCAACAACAGATATTTTACAAGTTGTGCATCATGAACAAATCTGGTGTGCTGTAGTAGGCGCTTGACGGGGATACGTGTACGGGATAGGCCTCTCCCTAAGCATAGTGAAAGGGTGCTGTTGTGCTCAGACAGACTGTCCTTGCTAACGAAGTAAACAAGATAAGAAGGCGAAGGAATGAGGAGACAATAGGAGCCAAATAAGGAATTGTAGTAAGGGGCTAAGATCCAGTACGGACGAATCACGACAGGGCACGATAGCTCAAGTAAAGGTATATAAGCTGTGCTTAGTAGTGAATAGACGCCATTTTACTGCTCATCATATTGGTGTGTGTCTGCAGTCATTTGGCCCTGATCAGGTAATTGGTCAGTTCACGCAAGAGGGCTAACACAGGTGGCTAACATCACAGTTGCAGAAAGCAACACTGGTGTATCTCTATCTGCTTGGCACTACTGATATCAACTTTTCCGAAATCCTATTCTATCCATAATTGGAGAACTATTGTTCTTCTAAAAGAGAGACACATTTCTCTTGGTCTATGGCAACATTAGCATTTTCCTTAGCAACGAATATATTACTTCATTGTTAATATTCAGTGTAACATGGAATACAGTTTTCAGAAGAAATATTATTTAAATTCACTATTTCTTTTCCCCAGATGTTCTACGTGTAGAGGTAATGCACAGCATTTATGATTATTTTGCCTAAAGACCAGAGACTTAATCACAAAGTTTCTAATTCCCTGTCAAGCAGAGCTTCCTTGAACACTGGCAGAAAGACCATATGCTTAAGGGTAATTGTGTGCTCCAAAACAACACGTAGCTTTGTTATCTCCCACTAATACACAGTCCCTGCATATGATGGCAATAACAGACATGTTACTCTGACCTAAAGAGTGGTTTCAGCACATATGTTTGATGATTAAGAGGTCTTCTATTCAGTCTCCACACATAATTCCTTCAAAGGTTTCATGTGCACTGGGATATTACTTATCATAATGGATTTATGCATAGTTCCAATACAAAATAAAAATAAATAAATACACACACACACAAAACCCCACAAACGTAAATGAATCAAGTGTTTTTCAAGTGGAGCAAGACCATAATTTTGTCTGGAACAACATGCCCAGTCTGAGCAAGCTGTCCCCATCCAGACATTAAACAAGCTGGCTAGCATCCTTCAAGGCTGTTCTTTCAAAGGAGTCCAAAGATGACTAACTCTACCTCTTTGCCAATCCATGACATTCAACCTTATTTTTAGACACTGGCTGCTCCTTCTATCTTAAAGATACCCTAACCTCAAGCATAGGTGTATCGGAAAAGCAGTGGGGTCAGTCTCCTAGTGGTTGGTGTTGCTTGCATGCTCCCAAATCACCTGACAAATCAACATCTTTGCTGCTGTCAATTCTGATACGTCTCAATAACCTTTTAGATTATATTGCATATACTTAAGTGAGATTACAGATAGAAGTTCTCAATCACTTACTAGGAAAGACATATGATGAATATATTTGTAGAAAAACAGCTGATAACCACTAAGCACAGTTTGCACAGTAAATAGAGGGAGGATGAAAGCTACAATATTTTTGTTTGATGAATGGATATACTATGCAACTATGAATTATGTCTAATTATAAACATCAAATAATTCATTACAGCATGGTTACTACAGTAAACACAAAAATCAATTCATAATAATATTTAGACACTTCAGTCAAAGTGAAACCATTCCAGAAATTTGATTTAATTGTCCATAAATTTATATTTGTTCTATGACAAAGCAAGACATGCACATCAATATTACACTCAGAGCTGGAATGGAAAAGAAAACAAAACACCTCATCCACTCAATGATAGAATGGAGGAAGTTTGTAGTTTATGTTCTCAAATAATAGAAGCACAGGCAAATTAAGAAAGCCTTCCAAACATAACATAACCTACTATCATTCTGTTTCATTATAAAATTAACAGAAGATCATGACGTTTTTCTGTGACTCCCCATTATTCAGGACTCCTATTACCTAAAAACTGTCAATCTGGTCATTTTCTCCACAGAGATGTTTGGATTTCTCTATGTGTTTTTGGTTGCTATTGTTTTGTTTGTTTCACTTGTGCTGAAGCAGGACCATCCATAATAGCAACTAAGAAAACAAGAAATAAAGAAAAATAATGATAATAAAGCAAATATGCTATACACAGCATGCACCTTGTATTTGGATGAAATTAGAAAGTAGTATCTTTCTTTTCTAGAGGAGGCAGAACTGAGAATTACAGATCTCAAAGTAGAAAACCTGAATTTTATATAACAACTGTAAATAGAAATGGCTTCCTGGGCAGAACCCAGAACTGCATTTTATATCTATTGCATATCTTTTTATAGTATTGTACCTCTTCAGTGCATCAGTTTTCCTTCATATTTATAATCGTGGTTTAGCTATCAAAAATTACTTCGGATGAGGAAGTAGAAGAGCTATCTTTCACTGAATGTTATTAATTCAAGAGACCAAAACTAAGTCTACTTCAAAAAACGTTGTCAAATTGGAGAATATTTGTGTAGTAAAGCAATTGGTGATGATGTTTGCACCACACACATTTTTGGGACTGAGGTAGCTTTAGTCTGTTCCTGTAGACTAATTATCTGTTAGCTACTGCAATGCATCTTGAAAAAATCCAAGGCAAGATATAAACAATAGAAAGGTAGGTGGAATTATAAGGATACATACTCCTTGCCAGAATTTCTCAGAAATAATCATACCTACATGTCTTATGAAGACATTTCACTATTTTTACTGATGGTCCTATCTATCAAAACTTTAAGATGTAGAGAGGAAAGGATAAGGAAAATAGTGCTCTGCATATAAATATTTGGAGTATCTTTATTATGTCTTCATATACGCTAAAATATTTTTTCCTATCAGTGTTACAAGTGGAAGGACAATAGTATGAAAGAAGCATTCTGAGGTACATCTAGATAAGAATTAGATTCAGCTGAGTTAATGAAGAATGAGGCAAGGTTTTTGTTTGCAGATAAGAATGGAAAACAGGAATCACTGTTGACTATATACTAACCAAGTCAACTTTTACATTAGCCTCCAGACAATACTTTCTTTACTGACTTTCTTTATTGGCTTTCTGCTTGTTGGCATAACTTAATAATTCTAAGCTGTTATTAACTCATGTAATACAATCACAGAATTGCAGGGGTTGGAAGGGACCTCTGAAGATCATATGGCCCAAAATCCATGCTAAGGCATGCTCCCTATAGTAGATTGTGCAGGAACTTGTGGACTTTACATTAACTAATCACATTAATTTATATGAGTCAGAGATAATGTCTTAAGCATTCGTTATGTATCTTAACTCATATCTCTTTTGCATCTTCATTACAGTCCCACTCATTACGCTGTATTTGCAGTGAAGTCTCTCGACCCCTTCAGCATATTAAATATTCAATAATATTGTAATCCTCTGGCATTTTGTTTTATGTAATAGATATTATTTAGACCAAGTTCTAAACAGAAATTATTACTTTCAGGTGATTTCACCAGTTTGCCTATTATTTTTTGAACACCATCAGGTGGCTCATGTGTTGTCAAACTCAGACATATACTGCCTAAAAACCTGTTTGTTTCAGAAGTAGAAGCCAAGTGAAATACATTAGCAACTCAACTGAGCAAAAGTAAATAATATGCCCACTTTTATATTAAAGAACCAAAGCTTGTTATAAGATACTGACACTCACATGCCCTAAGAGATGCTCTGGCAAAATCTATCTATCACATGAGTGATTTTTGTTACCCTGAGCGTATCACTGCTTGGTATGAACTTCCATTTATCCATCTTCTTATCTTTCTGCATGTATGTGTCATCCTTCTTATTGCTTCCTGAAGGTATTTCCTTATTTATTTGAGTCTTTCATATGTGTAGATAACACATCTGGACAACAAAATAGACAGTATATGCCACGACTGAAAGAGTGCTTTTTTTATTTAAGCTACATTTCTGCTGACTGTAAATATTTAAATGCCAGTGTAGCAAACAAGAACTTTCCTAGACTAAAAATATTTTCATTTGAAATACATCACTATATTGCAACAAGTTAAACTTAAAAGAAAGAAAAAGTGCAAGCCTATTTGAAATACTGCAGCATAAGGTACATAATCACCTTTTTCTTTCTTCATCTGACACTGTTCTTCCTAAATGATTAAAACCAGTCTTTATTGCCTCTTATCTGACCTGTTGAAAAAAAATAAAAGTACATACAACAAAATTTTATGGAAAATATTTTGCTTTACTACAGTCCATGTATCACAAGCCTGTTTCATAATCCAAATATTCACATCTCAGATTTTCTGAGGAGGGGGTAAAACAGAGAAAAAGCTGCTGCTCTGTGAAGAGCAACTGATCTATTAAAGATCAACTTCACCATCCATATAATGAAACTAATGGCACCAGCTTTCCCAGAGACTTTCACGGGACAGAAGGAGATGCAGACACGACAGTTTATTTCTTCTTTTTTCAATAAGGCTGCATAGGTTATCTTCATGAAAATAAATGGTGACAAGTTAAGCCTTACACGACAACATAATATTCACGGATTATGTGACTTTTTAAGATATAAAAGACTGGAAGATTTTTTGCCACTCAACATTTTGCTTGTCCAGACTGATTGTTAATGAGTAACCACTGATTACTAGTCTTTGGAGCTGAAATGAAACATACATGTGCATGCTAAGGTATCGTGTGCTGGTTAGTGAATGATTGATGAGTGTCTTTGGATTTATGAAATGTTTTATCTAGAAATGTTTAATCCAGAAGCACAAGTATGTGGTTAAAGAAATAAAGTGTAGAAGAAATGTGTTTAAAGAAGAGCACTGTGAAGTTCCACAAACACTGATATAGAAATTATGACTGGGTACTTTTGTTACCTTATTTATACCATATAATTCACTTTTGAGGGATTTGGGATTCTTTGAAGGTATCAACTTGCAAAAAGAGTCCTCTGTACTTCTGATGTGCTTTAAATATCTCCTGCATTATTTTTAAATGATATTAACCTATGTCAAGAAGAAAACACAATTAAGAAATGGTACTGTAATGGGGATATCTTAAAATACTTTAAACAACACATAGATGAGATTCACTACACATAGTGCATTATTAAGCAGAAAAATAAAGAACATTCCATGAAGCAGATTTCATACTTTAATCTTTTCGTGTCAAGCTGTTCAGAAAAGAAAAAAATATATATATACAAGAAAACAACATTTGACAGATAAAGGATGCATCTAGAGAGAAAAAGCATGGTTTCTTCAGTGGTTAATTTTATTTTATTTAATTTTCATTACAAAAGTAGTACAATATACATATGGAAAAATAGTCATGGACTCAGAACTGATCTCACTAAAGCAGTAAAACTAGTTTAGATCTTTGAAGTGATGACTCTGTGTTTTATCTTGGCAAACACCAAGATAACAGAAAATTCACATTTCTTCTCACCACAAAATGTAAGACAGTGATATCTGTAAAGTATTAAAATAGTGGGACAAAGTTCATGCTCATCTCATCAACACTATTGGAACTGTACAACTTTGAACTACTCAGGAAAAAAAAGTTTGTAGCTATGGCTTCATCAACACATCGTTATTTCTTCTTTTTTTTCTTTTCGTTACATTAGATATCAGCTTGATCAATCACTGATAAGATATCCTTTATAATAAAGACCAAGTCTAGTATGCACTCAAATACACTAACAGTTCTGAAGACTACAGTAAGCAGAAAGGTCAGGGGGCAAGGATGCTTAATTTGGTTTGGGTAAAGTTTTCTATTTTTACTTATTATCGAATCCATGGGAGGCAAAGCAGGGGAATATACAAATCAACACAAAGAAACAAAATTTGCAAAAGAACTTCTTTGAATATTTCTCTTCTTAGAAGTAACTTTACATACTGTCATAGACCAGAATTTTGTTATACTTGGCTCTGCATAATGCAGACAAAACATGCTGAGAATACCAAATAATAGTAAGCTGGCTATGGCAATACACATAGTCTTACTGAGCTCAAACAATTCAGTAAGTCCTTTTTTTGAAACAAACCACTCAAATGTTGTGGTTTAACCCAGCAGGCAGCTAAGCCCCACACAGCCTGTCTTCCACACCCTCTCTCCCTCCCCTCACACTGGGATGGGGAAGAGAATCAGGAAAAAAAAATGTAGCAGAACTGGAGGGTTTAGGTGAAAAACTAGGAGAGCAGCTCTGAAATTAATACCTCCTATTTTGTCATGTTGCCCATGATGTCAGAAGCAGGCAGTGGTATGGTAGTAGAAGTTGAACCTTCTGACCTATAAAGACAAAAAGACTTTTGCATCCTCTTTGGTGAAGAAAACTTCATAGTCAGAGGTAAATATTTTCCTGCTCTTAGAGCTCCTGAATATGGAGTTTCCACAAGCAATGACTGCATCCTGTGATGATCTCACTAGCCCCATTTCATGACCATTTCCTACATACAGATTTTGGTAAACAAATAAGTACAAACCATTTTTGTAGACATGGAACGCCTAGAGAGGTGTTAGTCAGACAGTAAATCCTATTGTGCATTTCAGATTGATTTATTTACACTAATAACAAAAGTTTAATTTCAGCATTAACATCAGTTAGTGTGTAGTCTATCTTTGATTTAATCATGATTATGAAGCTACACTGTGTCTTCCATCTCCACATTTAGAGGAGAGCAATAACAATGAAGAGGAGGGAATTTAAAATTTGTATCTCCTTTGGGATAATTAACACTTTTTGCCTCTAAAAACAGTGTTTCCTTTCACATACTCTCTACTTCTCTCATTTGTATATATATAATATCTATGGGTCTGAAAAATACTTTTTCCTAAAGGTCATCCTGGAAGCCTTACACATTTTTAGTGCTGTAGAAGATTATCAGGAAGTATGTATTAAAATCACAGTGGAGAAGAACTGCAAAATGAATTGGACTTTTCAAAAGAATTGGATTAGACAAAGCTAGATTAGAAAGAATTCTTGACGTTACTTTATAAAACTGAAGAATCACTATCTGTTTTCTTAGATAGTCACCTTCTTTTTGGAAGAACAATTGTATACAGCTCAGTAAAGCTTCTTAGGGCATTTCTTATTTTCTACTACTAAATTTATCTTTTCCTTACTGATAGGGAGCTGAGAGAATCAGAAACCCTGCAATAAAGACGAAGGGATAGAAATAGCTTTAAGGAAATAATTCATACATGACTCAGCTCAAATGACCACATAAAAGAAAAATAAATTACACTTTGTTTCTTAATAAGGAATGGAGATTCAGTTAATACTCTTGAAAGTAATATCTCTATTCATTTACTTTCAGGACAGCAAAGAAAAAGGTATTGCTAGCTTAAAAGCAGTGACTCAGACTTTATTGAATAAACCTGCTGTAGAAAAATCTATACACATAAGAATCGTTTCCATGGGTAGGAAACTGCTGTAAATAACGATGTACATAAGTATAATCAACTTCATACAGCTTCATAGACAGGCTTATAAATATCACTAAAAATCCATAATAGCTATTTGGTGTTATTGTTTCTCATGGCCTCTTTTAAAAAGAAGGGTTTTTTTTATTTGGTTTGGTTTTAATTTGATTTTTTTTTTCCTCAGAGGTGAAGCTAACGCAAGCTTAATGAGAAGGACTAATGCAAACTCAGCAAGGACCAGATGAAGTCAGGAAGTAGAAAAGATACATTCACAAACACAGATCACACCATATGCTACATGAGTTATCAAGTGAGACATTGTATATAATAGACTGTACAAATAACTGAAACTTTCTATGCATATTAAACTTGTCTGCTTAATACAACTCCAATTCACTCATAAATTTCCACATTTCTCCATCACTTACTCAACTACACTGGCTCAAGATGTGCTTGGCCCTTTTGGCTGTCCAGGGCTCACTGCTGATTTTTGTTCAACTTTCATCACTCAGAACCCCCAGATCTCTTCCCTTGGAGCTGCTCTCCAGCCTCTCATACTCATTCTGTACACATACCCAGAGTCCAGGAGAGCCATTTTCATTGACCAGTTAGCAGTGCTGTGCCTAACACAACTGGTAAAAAGAAACACTGTTACTTTTAGCTATATCGTTTGCATATCCAGCAGTAATGAAGAAAAAGAAGTGAGTCACAGGTAATACTGGACATAAAAGCTTAACCACTGATGTCAATAGTCATTCCCAAAGTGTGGATAAGGTCTTCTCAGATAGCTGCAGGTAGAATCTGATACAGACACAATTATTTTTACAGTAGTTCCTTGAATAATGAATAATTCTTTTTCTGGTTACTCAGTGTCGTTTTGTAACTGAGAGAGTATGACAGTAACATTTCAATTACTGTGAAGATAATCACAGTTTTATCACAGCTTTAAGCTAATAGGGACTACTTCATCTCCCATGGAGATATGATATATCAGTAATGCATACCTCACAGGGACATGATTTTTTGAATGAGTAAGAGTAATGTGAACTCTGTTTTGTTTGTTTGTTTGTTTGTTTGTTTGTTTTCTGTTCACAGTTTGTAAAAATGACCCACTTCAATATTTCTACAGGCTTCTAAAATCTAATATGCTTCACTGCTTGTTTACTTTCCCAAATGGAAGACCTAAAAAAAAAAAAAAAAAAGGTAAATTCAAGAAATTCACAGAATTTGTCCATTGTTCTCCATAAATATATCCGTATTTATAACACACATCATCCTAAATCATATGCATTACTTAGTCTTTGTTGGGGTATATGGCTAAACTGTCTTAAGCAGAATGCTAATCGCGGAGGAACCATTAACATCAATACTCTGGTAGTTGACATCTATTCAGTAATAGGTTAAAAAAAACAACTATGGATTTAAAAATTATGTAGATGAAGAAATAGAATACCATAATTTCAGCTGAAATTAAGTAATTTTTAAGGTAAAAAGCACAACAGTCTTCCATTGTGGAACAGTAGTTTCAATTTTTGTATTTGACCTCCCTGATAACATTCAAGAGCACAAGACTTGTGCAGGGCCAAAAAAAAAAAAAAGTGCCTATAGCTTATACCTTCTACTTGCAAAGGAAGCATGCAATCACATCTAGCTGAAATGATTAGCAATAAGTGCTCTTCTTGCATTATCCTGTTGCAGGATATGCTACCTTTTGCTGGCAGATAAAGCATGCAGATGTGGATAAACACCCTGAAACAGTGCTTCTTTTATTTCCTGTAAAGTCTTCAGATAGCAGAAACTAAAATAATCTACCTAAGAAAGACTTAATACTCAATTTGGGAAAATAGGTAAAGAGAAACCAATGTAAGTATAAAATAAAAATTACCTTTCGGAGTAATTTGTTGTGAAATCTGATTTATGACTATGGAAGAAAAAAGTATTGCTAAATATATTAATAAACAAATTCTGTTTTACCTGGTGTTATAGCTGCTCTCAACCAAGAGAACCTCCTAGATATTTCAGAAGGTAATGATGTTACTATGTCTACAATTAAACAGAAATTAAATACATATTCAACATTTTGCATCTAAGCCCAGCAAAATCTGTTCCCAAGCCATTCTTATCTTAGCTTCCAGTTAATTTATACATAAGAAAGGAAAAGATGCAGATCTTCACTTTTTATAGCCCTACCAGTGAAAATCTAGGATCAAAGCCCTCTAAAAAAAATTAAATTAGGCCAAATAAATGTTTTGGTTACTTCTCTGCAAGTGAAACTGTGCACACATTAAAAGTAGTGGCATTTCAGAGATCCAAAATAAGAAACATATGTTTGAATTCAGATTACATACAAGACTTCATCATAAAATCTGTATATAGCTTAAAACAAGAAGACATACAAATGTAAAATATATATGTCAATATTCATACATATGCAAATAAGAAAACAGTATTTTTTACATCATAGCTGAGCTCAAGGTAAGAATACCTCTAAAGTCCTACAGTTTCCTATTTCATCTCTGCATTAGTTCACTCATAGAAATAATGAGCAGATGATCAGTAATGGATGGAAAAGCTGGACACCCATTATGACCGCTTTAAAAACTGCAGACCAAAAACTTGCTCACTTCTTTACTACAGTGCCATCTACCAAATATCTAATATGAACATTTTACCATGCCTGATTCTGATGTAGATAATTTGACTAAAGACTTAAATTCACAGGAGGCCCAGTTCTATATAATAAAACAAATGTACTGTGGAACTCAATGATATACAGGAACTTGCAATGCTGCTCCCTCTGGCAGTAAGCCTATTATGCCTATTTTTTTTTTTATTTTTTTTTAATTTTGCAATTGTGTTTTCCCCACATAGCACAAGATATAGAGGAAGACAACCCTAATGTGACAGTCATGTACTTTGATATTAGACAAAGAATACTAAAACATTTTTTATTTAATTATTAACAAAATATATGTCTAATGAGAATATTTTAAGGACCAGATGTGAGCAGAACAAATTATTTTTACAATAACATTAAAAAAAAAAAAAGCACTGAAAGCAAATGAAAGCAAATGTGATGTACAAAAAGCTCTTTCAAGAAGGACAAATGCTGATTATTTCCATATTCAATAATGCCAGATCATGTAGTTTTTCTAATGATACTCCCTCCCTCCTCTTCATTTTATTCCCTAACATGTTGAAAATATTCCCAGCCTCTAAGAGTTAGTTACAAAGGCACATTTGGCAGACACACCATCTTTGATAGCATTATTTTTAATCCGCTTCTGTAACCCAAGAGAATCTTTCAATAAAGAGATTAAAGTATTGAAATTTTATTCTCTACATTCAAGAGGACAGTGGCTGACCCTGATGACTAATTGAAAGCTAGATTTCATTGCATTATAGTGGACATTAATTAGACCAGTTGGAACAATTTTCCAGCAATGTAACATTCAAAAAAAAATAAAAAACAAAAAAACCACAACCAACACTTCAATACATAGAAAAAAGATAGGAGGACAGAGAAAAGGACAAAGCAAAGGAAAAATGACTGCCAAATATAAACAGAAATGAAGTGGGAGTTCATAAAAGAATTAGGTTAAAAAATAAAGAGGATTATAATTTAATTAAATTGGTTTGTGATGTAGTTATCAGATTTTTTTTTTTTTTTTTGCTGTTTTGAGATAACAGGCTATTTCATCAAGAACAAGAGTTGTTTACATAGATGCTGTAAAATTATATCTTCATGCAGACAATAATTTTACTTTCAGCATTAACTATCATCCTCACACCTGAAGTATGCTCTTCTAAGAAGTGCCTTTTCACATAAACTGAAAATCTCTATCCGAAATTAGGTCAAATGTTTGCCCCATGAGGCTGTGTAAATAATTTATACTGCTTTCATGAGATACTGTAAGATCTGTGTGTGATAGCAGTACTGATATTTACCCACAGTATGGTAACAATTTTAGTCAGACATCTGTCCTACATCTCAAGTACTGCTTCAATGTGCATGAATGTGGGTTTCTTTTTTTTTCTTTTTTTTTTTTTTTTTTTGTCAGAGGACATCATCTAGCTCAAAAAAGAAAAAAAAAATCACATTTACAGTTTCTCCATTATCCTTTTTTTTTCCTATTTTTCTTCTTCTTCTTTTTTTTTTTTTAAATCAACCCTACATTTCATGTGTCATCCATATAATAATTTGGGGGAACTTGTTCCTTTTAAGATTGCTCCCACTTAATTACTGAAGCAAGAGAGTACAAATTGGATGTAAATCATGCTAAAACTACACTGTAATACTCCCTGTGAAACCCTAGCAGCACATACCAGCAATGTGCACTTCGCAGCCCAGAAAGCCAAGTGTATCCTTGGCTGCATCAAAAGAAGAATGGCCAGCAGGCTAATGGAAGTGATCCTGCCCCTCTACACTGCACTGATGAGGCCTCACCTGGAGTACTGTGTTGAGATGTATAGTTCTCAGTACAGGAGAAACATGGACCCAATAGAGCACATCCAGAGGAAGGCCACAAAAATGACCCAAGGGATGGAAAACCTTTCCTACAAGGACAGGCAGAGGGCCTGAGCTGGGGCTGTACAGTCTGGAGAAGAGGGGGCTCCAGGGAGACCCGAGAGCAGCCTTTCAGCATCTAAAGGGAGGCTGTAAGAAAGAAGGCAACAGACTCTTCAGCAGAGTCTGCTGTGATAGGACAAGGGGAAATGGTTTCAAACAAAAAGAGGGGAGATTTAGATTGGATATAAGGCAAAAAGGATTTTTTACGACGAAGGTGGTGAGGCACATGAACAGGTTGCCCAGGGATATGGTGGATGTCCTGTCCTGGGAGATGCTCAGGGTTAGGCTGGATGGGGATCTGAGGAACCTGATCTAGCTGCGCATGTCCATTTTCATTGTAGGGGAGTTGGGCTAGATAACATTTTAGGGTCCCTTCCAACTAAAACGATTCTATGATTCTATGAATGTTTGTTTCTAACAGATCAATAGGCTGACTTCGTTAGATAGCCACACAATTGCTAGAGCTGACACAGGCACACACAAGGCTGAGCGAGATTTTAAGCAGCAATCCATGAATATCTCATCATATGTCAATCATGACACAGCAGAGTGAAGGGCAAAGCTTCTTCTATGCATTACATGGTGAAAACATTCTGCTATTTTTTTTTAGGCTTTTTATTCCCTGGGAATGAGGAAAAGACTTCACAATCATCATGTGCTGATGAATTCAGTACTTCTTTTATAAACTGACCTTTGAAAATACTAACCAAAACTTAATTTTAAATTACTTGAAAATTTTCAGTAAATACAAGCAATTCTATAATACAAATCATCTAGTTGCATCATTTTGTTTCTTCAATGGTATATAATGGCTAAGACGTCTATGATTAACTGAAGCACCCACATACTTGAATCAAAATAGGTGAAGAGAGATGAGTACCTAACATCTCAGTAATTTTCAGCAGTAACCAAAGAGAGGCAAAAGCACAGCAGTACATCTATTCTAGTTTTTTGATTGATTTTAAGTGTGTGGGTACACCAATCCTGCATAACATCTTTCCACTTTGGACATTTGATGTGGCCCTTTCACATGATTTTTTTTTTTTTTTTTAGATTTCTGATATAATGTGACTTTATTGAGCAAGTGTTGTAGGCACACTTTTGAAATTCTTAAGACAACACATTTTAATCCTTTCAAGCTAACTTTAAAAGTGTTTCAAACAAACACACAAGAAAAAAAATTAAGCAGTCCTTAAATCAAAAAATGCAAAAAAAAAAAAAAAATCCTTTTTGGTTATATACATGCTAAAATAGAAACACATATCCTTTAAAAATATGAAAAATATTCCATCAATTTTCTTCATAATTCAAACTGTGGGCACTGAAAATTCAAATGAAACTTAATTAATTATTATCTTAAAACTTCAGTAGACTAGTTCTCATTTATATTAAAAAAAAAATTATCAAAAGAAAACACTTTCCAGTGAAAGTCATTTTGTTGTTGTTGTTGTTTGTTTGTTTGCTTGCTTCTCTTGACAGAAAACAATCATATTCTGCTATCATTAAGCGGAACAAGTGGCCTTTTCAACAGAAAGGACACATGGAACTTGTCATGAAATACCAGTACTGAATTAAAATACCCATACTAATAAAGACTTATTTTAAATGATCAAAAAACAGTCTTCCACATTTTTTAATTTTACAGGATGTCAGTGGGCAACAAATGGAAGTCAAGACATATAGAGAAAATGGAACAACACAAAAACATGGATATAAATTCTCACATCTAAGCATTTCTTGTGATCTATTCGGCAGAAAAGAGGAGGTGATAATCTTAACATAGGTAAAATTTGTCAGTATATTAGAGAAAAAGAAGAGAAAATAAAAAAATCTGCCCATTCTGCTCACATAGCCCAGGGAGATACTGGCCACTTTTGCTAGCTGAGGAGTAACTTGTTGCCACTAGGCCCCAGAGCTAACTTGACAGGGCCAGTCCACATATATTAGTCCCCAGCCCATACCATTGCAGGGGCTTCTCCTTCCCTCGAGTACTTGGCATTTGAAATTGCTTGGTTTCACAAGGTTCATTCATTCAGTCTGTTCAGGACCTTCTGTATGGCACTGGTTTGATGTCATCCTTAAATTTGGCAGGGGTATTTCCTACTTCTTCCTGAAGAAAAATATTAAAAGTATTAAACAGGACATCTTCCAAGAGAGATCCCATCAGTGCTCCAACATTCTACTAACCTCCAAGGTCAGTAACTACAAAGCGCCAGCCACCAACTATAGCCACCAACTCTATAGTCAGCTATAGAGTTGACAACCCAGCCAGTTTTTCTCACATTCTATATTACCTGCCTCCAGATTGTTGCTTCCTAATACACACAAAGTATGCCGTGAGAGACCAAGTAGCCTCATTAAAATCAAAGTAAACAACTTTTAAGATCTTATCCTTCACATTTTGAAAATTTGTGTCTTAATCTTTTTTTTTTTGAGGGGGGGGGGGGGGTGGGGAGAAGGTGCAGGAGAAATAGTTACATATTTGTTTACTTATTAAACTCAAATTTGGCTCTAATTTTATCTATATATCTTTATTTCTTTTACAAGATAAACACTTTCCTAATTATAGACACATTCTTGAAGTGAAGAAATAAAATTCAGTTTAGTTTTTTACATGCCAGTGATTGCATTGTCGCTCAACCTTTTCAGCCTGAAATTCTTTTAAAGCTGGAATTAAATCTAGCATTATTAGTAAGAGTGATCTTTTTATCTTCTCACATGTTAAACCTCATTCTTGTACCCTACAAGTATTGATGCTGACAGTCTGCTACAGCATCTCTGTATGTTAGTCTTGTAGTTTTCAATGCAACTACTGCTTTAAGCATAAAACTACAATTTTTCTTTCTTTTTTTTTAAACATATATTAATCCTAGCAAAATAATTCTTTATTTATGCTGTGATAAAAGAAAAAAATATACAAGAAAAACTGGCCAGCGTGTTCTGACAACATTTCAAATTAATTATTTTTCTATATATATTCTGACTGAATGTTTTGAACAAACCACATCTTAAGAATCCAAAGGGATGACTGTTTAGGCAATGATAGCTCATCTCTATAAAAGCTTGCAGTACATGAAGATGTATCTATAAAATCCTTTTCAAATTAACAGCACTCTGTAAGAATATGTGGAATAAGAGTGCTCTTTTAGGGACATATGGTGAAAGAAGCATAAACTAAACATACAAAAGGGAGGTCATTGGGAGGGATATGAAGAGCATGGAAATGATTGTTTTATTTTTAATGAAGATTATCTAAAAACTTCACCAAAACAGGATAATAAAGAAAGGGAAGGAGATAAATATATAAAACCTGATCTGTTTTATTTTATCAAAAAACACCAAACAGCCATGAACATACAAGCAATGAAAAATACACCCACTATGCATATTAAATATGACATCTCTCAATGTGTTCATTCATTTAATTTAATAGAAATGTCATGATTTCATAGAAAAATATGACATCTACATCTCCTAGCATTGTACGGCCAAAGGTAACAAGTAAATTGACGGCTTAGCTGATTAAATTAAGTCTGTTTGAACACTGACATTGAACAATATTCAACTACTATCCATCCCAAATAAAAGGAATGATTTTTCTCTTGACATAGCCCCCAACACAGGCTTTTCTTTCAGATGCACTCAAACACAGAGGAATACACCAGAGAGAGCAAGAGTAATCAAGGAATATCTCCAAGCACTGCAAGAAAAAGGTTTCTCTCATCCAAAAAACAAAAAATGAACAAACAAAAAAACATTTAGGAACAGGAAAAGAAAAAAATTAATATATATAATATAAAGGATACAAAATTTTAATGTCATTACCTTAAAAATACATTTGGTATATTTTCTGGCATCTGATCATAGTCAACCCCCAGAGAAATCACAGTATTACCTGAATTTGCCATACTTAAAAGTATTTTCTTCTTATTCTGAGCTCTCTCACAGAGAAGTTGGAGAAGTAATGAGACACAGTAGATGGAGAAAAAAAAATACACTGTAAGAAAAAAGAGAAAAAAAAAAACAAAAAACCCCAGAAATGAGTAAGTTTTCAGTGCTACCAATATGTCTACTATTTTCAGACTCCTCCTCTCAGTTAATGTTTCCACTAGGTCTGATCTGTTCTGGATGACAGGAAGTGCAAGTGTCTGAGAGCATTTATTTTTCATATTAAACACCATATTAACTGCATTAATCAAACACATCAAAATAAGAAGTAGGAGGTGGAAGAGAGAATGTTTTTACAGCTAAGGAAACCTTGAAGTATTTTGTCCTCTGGCCTTACACCCTTCTGCCTCATCATCTGTTATCTCACTGACAGCCTCTTTGAATCATCACTCTTAGTAGCCTCCTATTTGAATGCCCTTCTCTCATTAGGCAGCAAACTGTTTCTCTCTTTGTCAAACTCTAATGGTAAAACAGCCTTTTTTCAGGCTCTTAAAATAAGCTTTTGCAATTAAATGACATGGATTTAAATGTCTAGGGAAATTTCTAGCCTTAGCTTCCTTCACATAAATATGATAAAAACAATTTAAACAATTTTTTCCCTTTTCTTTGAGATCTCAAATATCTTTCCTTTATAACAGAAGAGTTCAATTGTATTGCGGAGTGTGTTCTCTGCCTTTGACATTTAGCAGAATGAATGACTGATAACAGCATTATTTAGGTAGCAGATTAATCTCTACGTAGATTCAAGAGTAGAAAGAAAGAAGAATTCAAACTCTGTGTCCCCATACCTGAAGTACTATAAATTAGAAATGTCAAAAATGTAATTAATCAACCCACATGCACTGAATTTTTTTTTTCTTAAAAGTACTACCAGAAAGGTAAAGAACTCTTCAACATCAAACCATATCCAATTATACCATTTGTATTTAAAAAAATATGTGACATTCCTCATTATCTTTGAGAAATATCCTGCAATTAAAAGAAGAAATTATAAAGAATGTGGGATTCATCACATGCATCCTAGGTAACACAGGAAATACAGAACATATAATGATGACAGTATCCAAAATGTGCTTGGCCAATTTAAAGCAATTCCACATTATAGGATTTTTAATTTGTCACAGGAAAAAGCACATTTAACAATATCAAAAAACTGCAAGAAAAGTAAGAACTTTTACTTACTTTTGAAAGAGCTGAAGACACTTCTATAGACTATGTTCGTGTATCAAAACTGCTGAGACAAAGCAAAAAAAAACAACAAATAAAAAACAAAACAAAACAAACAAACAAAAAAGCAATAAATGTCCACACTAACACAGTGCTAATAATGTTCACATCCTACAAGCCAGCTACAGCCTACGAGGATAGGTAATGGTTGCCAAGTATGCTGCACAACATTCAAAAGCCAACCAAAATTATACACTAAATATATATTTCTGGGATATCTCTTCATGGGATGAATAAATATACTGAATACTTGAACTAGAGAAGGACAATGATCTTTCACATAAAATTGGTTACAAAAATTAGTCTGTTCATGATAGAAAGCTGGTAAAATAGTTGACTATTATACCATTCTACACAATATAGTTGCCTAATTTTTATCACAGTGTAGTACTGTAGAAAACAATCAAATTAATAGTAAAGAAAAAATAAAAATATGGAGAATTAAATGATTAAGTGAATTCAACCTTCTAATTAAGACTTTGGCAATAGAACATAACTAGAAACTAAATTTTTGTACTTTCTAGAATGAAAAGCAGACAAAAAGTGAATGCACTTATGTTCTTCAGATGCATCACTAAATACATTAGTATATTCTCATGCATAATCAACTTTTTCCTCACACACAAAGCTTGTCAAATATTTGCATACAATTCTGCCTAATAAGTTCTCCATAAATGAGCATGTGCTTGGTATGCGAGTTACTGTTTAAAACAAAAATCTGAAAGAACAGATTTACAAGGATATGAAAGTAGTCTGTGAGAACAGGAATACTGAATCATAGAACACTTATAATGATTCAGATTATCTAGATGGCATTGATAACACATTTCTAACTGTTGCTGTACAGATCCAAGGACGTTTCTGTTTGTCAGCTTCTCATACTATCCTGCCAGCACGGAGAAGGACACCAGGACCTGGGAAGGGACAGACTCGGACAGCTGTCCTAAACCAGACAAAGGAATATTCCATACCATATGGCATCATGTGAAAAAATGATAAAACTGAAGGGAGTTGGTCAGGGCAGGTTGCCACTGATCAGTGAATGGCTCGGGTGGAGACAGTGAGCAAACAGTTGCATGGTGTTCAGCTGCTTGCTGTGTTAAACCACAAAAGTTGGGAAAATACTGCCCACAGTTAATTCAGTTCCTGAGATGGACAGTATTCCCTGTCTGTGGAACTATTCAAAATTGGGTTTTTGTTCTAGATTTTTTTTTTTTTTTAATCATTCACACTGTGGATCTATGCATTATTTACTGCATATTATCCAAACACTATACTGAATACAGAATAATTAATTGTCATGGTGCTATCTGTGGCTTTGATACCACAATATTTGCCAGCACAATTCACATCTGAGAAAAAGATTTTCTGTGATTTCCTTTATCTAGCTTTAACTAAACAGGAGATGACATAAAGAAATGAATTTCTGAACATCTCTATAGTTAGCCTTACATAATTTTTAAAGTTCTCAACAATATGAGGCTTTTCATATTCATATCATTGTGCAGATCCTAAAATAGCTTAATTATTTCAGTCTCCAACCTCCATAAAGAGAAATGTGGAAGACTTTTCTGACAAGCTGCAGACATCTTGATCACTTAATTTGCCTACCATCATACAAGAAAATCTCAGCCACAGAATCTAGGCAACAATCCACCATCATAATCAAAAGAACTTCTCAAATTCACTTCATGACTTTTCTGAAAAGACTGAACAACACTTTCAAAGCAGTACCATTCCTCATTACAAGTTCTGGTTTATTTTCAGAGCACTACTTATTCAGAAACAGTATGAAACAGACTCAAAGGTAAACAAGTAATATGGCAGATCCCTGTTTTCAAGCTCTGTATTTGGTGTTAATTAATGTAGAGGACTAAGATAAAAAAAAAAATCCCACAACCAAAGCCCATATTCTGCTATACTACCTGCATGTTGTATATTGCAATGAATTGCTCCTTTCAGCTCCTTCTGACATTAATGCACAGATGTACATTGTTGGAACCTATGAAAGTCTTGCTTATTCTAACTGCGTTCACTGTCCATCATCACAAGTAGGTTCATCATTTATACTCATGCGTTCATGGAGGATGGTGACTTCTATTGCTCCACCAAGTACCATATAAAAGATTCTTTACAAAAGCAGTTTGTTTATTTAGCTAGAAGGAAACATTATCCACCATGACCAAATTTGTAAATTATGCCAACCATGAGAGTAACTCAAATGTACAATACCATTTTAAATGAAAAAACATAACCCTGAAGAAATAGCATAGCTACAAAAAAGACGATGTGAGGAACTACTGGTGTGAGGCTGTGAAATGGGTAATTTTAGTATCTGTATGTCTGATTGCTACACAACTGAATTTTCATAGATCACCAAGCAAAAATTGTTTCAATGAGTCACTCTTACTCAGAAAACCTATCCGTAACAAGAGCAGACACCTGAGACAATACTGTCTCACAGAGCTTGATGAACATATGCCCCTCTGAATCAGGTGATTTAGAAAACTGAGATTGCAGATGTACTATAAATAAATAGATGAAATTTCACATAAAGTGAAACATAACTTAGTTCTTTAATAAACCAGATAGCTTCTGAAATTTCCCATGAAAAAAAAAATATTTAATTCCACACATGCACATAAAAGTTGCAAATTTTTTTTTACTCTTTTCCACTGGAACCACAAGAACTACATCAGTTTTAATATAAAAATAATGCAATAAACCACCATAAATGAAAATATAACTGATCTCAGGCACTTAGAATCCACCACAATCCCATCAGGTTCTCAAAAAATCTTGTAGAGAAAATATTTTTTAAGGCTCAAAGTCCACAAATTTATGAAGCCTGCCTCTCCAGTAAATCTTTCTAAATCTTTGGTAAACCCTTTTTGAAAAGATTACAGATGGATAACTCTTTTACAAAATAGGATATGGCAAGCTGGAAGTAGAAAATTTCTGCTGCTGCTGCAACAGTAACATTAGTTACCTGGAGTGGACATGGAATCTCCTTTAGAGGTCTGATGATGAGGCTTAACATACATTTTCCATCAATTGCAGTCTATGCTTGATCCTCTCTGGAAACCATGAAATACAGTCAATTCTTGCCCACAGCCTTGCAGTTCTAAAATGAACAGGTATCTGAAGAGCTTTCACAGGAAAGTCACTTCAGCTTAAGCAAATACTTTAAATACTTTGAGTCAAGCTTACAAAAGTCAGTAGTAAATGCAGACTACATATTCACTCTATCTACTAACTTGAGTATAATCTGGAAGTAAATCAACTATACAATATAAAGTTCTCTTCAATCTGCTCAGTAAGAAGGAGCTAGTAAATGGACTAACAGTCTAAATATACAGGAAGGATAAAGTAGCTGTAGGAATATAGGATTCTTGATTCACACATGATGAGAAGACCACACGCAGAAATCAAAGATGAGATGTGTAATGCAAATATTTGAATGTATTTAGCTATCTGAGTTATTTCATAGAAATTGAATTTAAAAGCACTGAAATATGCTATATAAATAATATTTTAACTGAGCAGGAGAGATTTGATATATCATGCCAAAATGGTTAGGTAAGCTTTGAGAGAACGTGAGAAGAAAAAGTGAACTTGAGGTTGCAACTGTTTTTTTTTTTTTCCATGGTTATTTTTGTTGTAACAAGCTGAGAAGGCAATGTTTATTTCTGGTTTGTAAAAAAAATTCTAATCAGTGTTCAGAAAGTTTAGCATGAAACATAAATTGCACCTGCAAATGTGCAGATAATAAGATACAAAGGGCAGTTCCAAAAGCTCATTAGATACTTTCAGTAAGTAGGTAATTATTTATTTCAGTGTTTACAAGAGAGACGTTTAGTCCCAGAACAAGCTATTTCATTAAAAAGAGAGCTTCATCTGCTAAGTTATAGCAGTTTAGTACCCATCTTATACTGCAAACTTGAAATGCTTAAAGCCTGAAAATATAATAAATAAATTAAAATAGACTGTTGAATGCACAAGAAAAAGCATCAAGCACAAACATGAAATACACAGAAGTTTGTACAGTATTCAATCTACATCCAAACAGCTGAAAACCTTTAAAAGTCATCACAGTAATGACACAGCTGTACATTCTGTAAGCTGACTGCAAAAACTACAATACCCAAAAATGACTATACATAGATAAAGAGGAGAGAATGGTGAAAATGTAATTCTTTAGATGAAATTGATCAAAGAACGGGAAAATTTATATCTATCCCAGAAGGTTCGTAAAGAAAACAGCTGTATGAAAGCCTCCAAATGAACATTCTGAGTAGTCAAAATTAAGTATGCAGTTCTCAAAAGTTTAGCTGTATCCCTTGAATGTTTGCATTAACAACATCACCTAACACCTGGCTAAAAGAGTTCCAAAGCCAGCCTGGAGTAGTAGTGATGCTAGCAGCTGGGTTATGAGAAAACCAGCCAGATACGGCATAAGAAGGAAAAATAGAAACACCAGATGGCTAAATAATAACTCTAAGATTCTAAGAAAGTTATTCATTTTTTATTTAGTTAGTTATTTATTTAATCTTAATAATGCCTTAGAAAGATTGACCTGTCACAAACAGGGAGTGTGCAGTTAGGTGATGATTTACTACTAACATGAAACAAATACAACTTTTTTGTTTCATTTGTGAATTGAAACGACCAAAGAGATCAGACCCACAGCATCAGTCAGTCTGACCGTGCCCCTGCCATGCAGCGGGCTGGCACCATGGATCCACAGCTTTCTCTGGGAAACACAGAGGAGGACCAAGTCTCACCTGCAACAGAGTCAGTATGTATGCAAACCAGATATAAAAGCTAGACTCCAGACTTTTAGAAATAACCACAGAAACTGCAGCATGACTCCGAGAATGCAGACTCCAACCCTGCAACAGCTTCCTGAAGGAAGGTCTGTGCATTGCAGAGGAGTTTACAGTATTAAGCAGAAGTATTACAGAGCAGGGAGTTAAGTAACAATCTGTCAAAAAAGTTGGAAAGAGAGAGAGAGAGCGTGAATCAAAGTAAATCAAGATGTTTATGATCTACACTGAGCTGGAGGGCAATTTTCTCTCTCAAACCAGGATCTGTATCAACTCTTATGAGGGGTCGCCAGTCATATAAGGACACCCTGAAGCTTTTTTTTTTTTTTTTTAATGGTCTTAAAAAATGAATTCCTCTTTAGTATTTCTGCCCTGAGAGTATTCAAGTGCTCAGCCACAGAGAACAGTATTGCATACCTGTTTTTAACTTCATGCATTCAATATAAAACCAACCCTCTAACATGCTTGAAGCAACTCTTTTACAATGCAGTTCTTATCAAACGTAAAGATTCTTTCAAGACAAACTAGATGAATTCAATGGAAAAAGTCTGAAACCTCAAAATTTCTCATCTTCAGAATCCACTTGAACATAACTTCCAATCATCCAGTTCTGCATTGTGTATTTACAGGGCTGTTAATGATTCTCATTGATTGAACTTCTTTGCTATGTGGACTTCAAACAAAATGGAAATTTGTACTTATATTTAACAGTACTATTTCTAACAGAAAACAATACTCTTGCGCCTGTATCAATGTCCGGTGGTAAATGAAACTAGAACTTATTAATATCACCTTAAATATACCAAAATATATGCAGTATCTATGTAATGTAATGTGGATTAAAACTACCCATGCTAATTTTATATTTACTATTTTGTGTTTCCTTTAGAGTTCCAGTAAACCAACATGAATTATCTTATTGAAAACCAACATGAATTATCTTATTGAAATGGAGGATAATTTACATCTAGGGAAGTATACCTAGTGATTTTCACAGCAGGCTACATGCTAAGATATTAATAAAACACTGATAGTTTTACTTACATGTGCAGTGTATCTACCAGCAAAAAACATAAGAAGCTCCTCTGGCCATAGCAGAACTGGTATTTGTGAAGACTGCACAGTGCACAAACGTAAGCAGGATATGGAATGAGTGCACAGAGATTGAAAGACCCTAAAAGACATATATAAATTGTTTTCTTCGCATTTATTGTACCTTTAGAAATGTGTAAAGTATAAAGATATATGTACATACACAACAGGAATACAGATGTTAGCATTTAGGTCATTGTATGTCCTCTTTTTTTTTTTTTTTTTATTCTCTGTTCCAGAATCCCTGAAGGACATATCTGTCTTTCCTTTCCTTTCCTGTTTTCTGTAGATATGTTATGTGCCTGTCATGAATGTTTCAGATGGAAATCACTGTAAGATAGGTGCTTAGCTGAGTTTACCAACAACCATTACCTATTTGAAAAGCAAGCAGGAGGAGCTATTTTCAAAGTCTCTCATATTTTAACTTTGGATAAGGCATCTTCATAAGTCACTCAAGACAAGGTTTTCACATTTCATCTCTATTATAGTTCTTTTGAAGGGACAAAGGTAAGCATATTCTGAAAGCACTGAGCATCTAAACAAACTAAACTGAACATTGGAATTGGTCTGCTATGTACGAATATGCCACTGCTGAGGATGCCTTCCTATATGAACTTCACCTCTTCTAGGATATACTATCTGTTGACAGAGGAAAAGGGTTTACAGTTCTATATCTCATGTTTCCAAACACATTCCTAATACTTTTGAGGAAAACATGTTTCATACTCAGTTCACATCTAGTACGCATTGGGCAACATCAATCTTACTCAAGTAAAACCTATCATCCTAAATTAAATGTACTTTTTTGAGCTCAATCGAGTCTCTAGTGAACAGTATTTCTTCCCAGAAAAGCACTACATATAAGTCATAATTCTTCAGGAAAAAAGAAACATTGTTATTGAATGAAGTGTTCTAAATTAACAGTGAATCTGAACTTCCTTTAACCTCCAGATTAAATGGGCACCTACTCACTGTTCAGACTATTGTCTGTACAATAGCAGAAGCTCTTTAAAAGTGCATGAATTAAGAGCTGAAACACTTTAAAAGGAAAAGGTATCAAATAGGTTTTGTATGTAATTGTTATTTGTATTCCACTACAAATATAAAATCCAGCGTAATTTTTGGATGATTGGAATTCTTTGGTATTATTATTAGCATTTTGTTTTTATTTATTTAGTAGAGCTTAGACATCAGACTTATTTCCAGAAAATGAGCTTTCCCAGGAGAGCAGATAACAGAAGTTTGAAATTCCGTTCACAAATAAAACAGCAACATAAAATGATCTGTATCTAGCCTATATAGACATACATGTTGTGATTATTTCTGGATCCAACAAAAATAGTCAAATGCAGTGCTTCTTTACTTCATAAATAAATACATAGATAGATAGATAACCATCTTTCAGACACTATTATTGCAAAAGGCCACTGAATATCCAGTTAAAAGCAACAGATAGCACAACACAGAATTGCAAGAAAAGGCCAAGTGCTGTTTGTCTGAGAAGCTGCCTCAATCTTTCTTGTCTTTTTTACTTCTGTGCACCTTATTAACATGATGAAGGTATCACAGATGCTGTGATCACAGGTAGGAATGTCAGCCCTATCCTAAAGCCTAAGAGTAGAGTCCTTTATCTCATCTCTTTACAACTGTCAAAGTGCAGTGCTGCATGTGTTTTTCTGCCCAGCAGGACACTAACAACTTTAGATGACATAAATCTGAACTTATATGACAAGTGACAGTCTGAATCACTATAAAAGCACAAGCTCGTGTTAAGGGCTAGCTGGAAATGTACTCCTATTGGGAACTCCATGGAATTTTTTGGAAATAAGAGTTATAGGGGAACTCTTGCTCACCACCAGCATCTCAGTTTACCAATCTGGTGGTAAACTAGCTGAAGGAGAATATGCTGATTCGTCCAGTTCTCTCTGCTGGAGCTGACCTTGGACACTCTTATAGCTTTGTCTGTTGGCAGAAAGTGCTAATCAAGTCTTCTTGACTTCTAATGCAGAATTTTAGCATAAAAATCTTGGTCATCTTATTTCCGACATGCTGATTAAAATGATTTGTGTAACAATATTGTGTTACATAATTTTGTAGAGTTATAAAGAGCATAATGGAATTTTAAAGCTCTTTCTATCATAGAATGGCTGAGGTGATTGGAAGGGAACTTAAAGCCCACTCTCCCAACCCCCTGTTGTGGCAGGGTTGCCACCTACTAGATCAGGCATCCCAGGGCCCCATCCAACCTGGCCTTAAGCGCCTTCAAGTATAGGGCATCCACAGCTTCTCTGCACAGCTTGCTTCAGCACCACACCACTCAGAGTGAAAAGTTTCCTCCTAACGTCAAACCTAAAATCTCCCCTCTTTTAGTTTAAAGCCATTTCTCCTTGTACAATCACTATTAGACAATTCCCTCCTGCTTATAAGTAGGTCTCCCTTCCAGTATTGGAAGGCTGCAATGAGGTCTCCCCAGAGCCTTCTCTTCTCCAGGCTAAACAAGCTCCCTCAGCCTTTCTTCATAGAAGTTCTCCAGCTCCTTTTTTTTTTTTTTTTTTTTTTTTTCATCCCTATATGCTCTTAATTGTACAATGTGAATATACCATTTCAGTGTGGTACCCAAATACTTTTGCTGCAAGTTACTACACTATTACTCAAATCTTCCATCTTTTTCTAATGCACTGTAGTAGTTAGTTATGTTGACTGTTCAGTACAACAATGACAGTGAGGTAAGAGAATTCCCTCTCTTCTCCCTTTGTCCATGAACAACCTAGGTAATACCTAAAGTTATATGTTAACAAGAAATGTGTATATAACCAATTGAATAAGAGCAAAAAGATAATCTTGAAGGATGGCCATTTACAACAAGGAAGAGCATGTAAAAGGAAATCAAAATTTCTTCCTAGAGAGGAGAGGAATTTTCTTGACTGTCTCAGCTGAGTGTTGGTATTAATCAGTTTGAATGCTAACTTTATGTTGTTTTTCTTTTATCTAGATGTTGATATGCTGTGATTTACTGTAAAAGCATTTAAGCCATCACTGTTTGAACAGGGTTGATCAATACATGCAGGACCTCATTTTTCTTTCAACTTCTATAACCCAGAATGTCTCCATTCAGTGCACAACTTTCTAATTATTTTTTCACTGCCATGAATAATACCCCACCTGTAGAAATTTACATACTGATACTAGGTGAAGCTATGTGATACAAATGCATGTGTGCATGTATAAATGTGTATACATACATTTATAAATAACATGATACGTGGTTGTGCATATCCAGGCCTCTAAAACGCTAAGGGATAGTTCAAGGTCAGTGGTTAATAAAGTTGGCCATTGGCAGATGTTTCTCTGCAAATGAAGATCTTTTGATCAAAATTTTGATCTCTGGTATATCTTTACTATATCAAAAGGCTCAATTATTTTCGGAGATGTTAGCAGGAAAACCCTGTGTGAAATTTGGGTTAAGAGCTATCACTGCTGATGCTGAAGCAAGATTCGTTTGGCACAAACACCTCTGCAAATGTGCATGGATCCAAAAAATACTAATCATATGACAGGCTTCACAGAAGAAAAACTGAATTTAATTAAAATTTCCTCTCTCATCTGCATTCAATTTTGCACTGATAGTGATACCTATTGATATATTCAGGGCCTTCAAAAATTAATTCAAACACGCCAGCAGAACTATTCACTTGGGAAAGGTTTTTGTTCCTAGATAAGAAGGACATCTGCAGCCTAAAAAGCAGAGACTCAACAATCCAACAGTTTTGAGGAGGAGGTAAACTGTTCGTCAGAGTCAAAACAAATTTGCCAAATTATTCCTTACAGAACTCTGTACAACAGAATTGTGCATTCTTTCAATGTGAAAAGCTCACTGTGTTTTGGGCAAATATTACATGGAGATGAAAATTATAATCAGTGTTGCATGACTTTGTATAAGAAGTGATTGATGTGTGGAGCTGCCTGAGAGCATCTATGATGCTACCCTCTATTATGCATCAACTGGATTTCAATAATATCCATGTAGATTGTAAAACATTTTTGAACAGAACAGTCCCTTTAAATTCCAAATACATGACTGACAGACATTTTTTTATTCAACACAAAATAATTCAGTTTCATTAACATAGTTGAATATTGAAAGAAATACTGCCAGATGATAAACAATCTGTCTGAAAAGAACAAAGTGAAAAACAAGGATTCCCTGTGCCATTGGCCAAATTTAAGGGCTTGGAAAGAGATGCATTTAAATGCTGTGAATACGTCTGTTCCAAACAACTCCAAGTTGGTGGGACTTTTTATATTTTCATAGGATACCATAGTTGGGGTGGTGTTTATGATGTTTGTCTCCAAACATCTCTAAGTATTTCATGAAATAATAACAATCAGAGCACTGAATGGATTACATGTGACAAAAGATCTGTTAGCCCCCTTTAGGCTTTTTAAGGAACATCCATTCAGTGAGAGAGATTGAGAACTTGTTGCAGAAGGAGATGAATAATTCAGAAAGCCAACAAAACAAACAGGGCAGTTTTGGTTATAAGGAAAAAGCCTTTCACAGTGACGGTGGTAAGGCACTGGAACAGGTTCTGCAGAGATGTGGTGGATGCCTTGTCCCTGGAGACTTTCAAGGCCAGGCTGGACCAGTCTCTGAGTAACCTGACCTATCTGTGGATATCCTTGTTCATTGCAGGGGAGTTGGACTAGAAGAACTTTAAAGGCTCCTTCCAATTCAAATGATTCTATAGTTAAAAATATCAACAAGGAGACTGCCAACAACAACAACAAAAGGCAGGTCGCTATAGTAAAAGAAAATTATCTACAGGTTCATTACTGACAAGCAGAGGTGATACATAAATAAGAGTTAGTAGCAATACTTCTGTTTTAGGAATACTGGTAATTGATCATTATCCAAGAAGAATTCAGGCACATACCATTCTTCTTCATAAGACATTTTCAGGATTTCCTGTGAAGTACCACCTCAAAGTAAACAAGAAGAAAGGGTAAGCAGTGAAGCTTTCAAGGTAAGACATGTTCCTATAATCCTGTACTCACTGAATTAAACCAAAGAAGCTTAATAAGGGGATAACAGCAACCAAGAGTACTCCTGGCTTGAGCTACTAAGTACTTCCCAGTATCTTTCATAGCTTTGGACAAAATTGTTGTTTATTTACATCAAAGGCTATTTGATGTTGTTGTTATATTGTTGTTATATATTATATTATATATTGTTGTTTATTTACATCAAAGGCTTGTTTCTAGAACATCAATATAATTTTCATTTAATTATTCTACATTAAAAACAAAGTCCAGTTTGCTGATGAAAATTAAGTCTGTGATCACAAGAGGTCATAAAACATTACCCAGAGCTTTTTCTTGTGCTAAATTTTACAGAAAAAAGATCAACACCATAACTCAAGGGCTTGAACATGAGTCAGCATTGTGCCCTTGACATTAAGCAGGATAACAATAGTACTCTTGGCTGCGTTAGCCAGACAGTCAATAGAAGTAATCTTTCTGCTCAGCACTGGAGAGGTTCACCAGGAGTACCACATCTGATTCCAAGGCTCCCAGTACAAGAGATACATAATGGAAGAAGTCCAATGGAGAGCCACTAATGTGATCAAAGGACTGGAGACCCTCTCTTAGAGAGAGAGACTGAGATTTGGGAATGCACAGTCTGGAAGAGAATATATTCATGGAGTATTAGATCTATGTCTATAAATACCTGAAGGAAGTGTGCAAAGAGAGAGACAGGCTGTCATACCAAGTGCCAGGACAAGGGACAAAGGGCACAAACTGGAATATAGGAACTTCCCTCTGAAAAACAGGAAGCATTTCTATGCTGTGTGGGTGGCAGAGCACTGGCACAGGAGATGTTGTGGAGTCTCCTCCTTGGAGACATTCACACAAAACAAAAGAAAACCAGAAAACTCCAAACTAGAAACAAAAAATTTGGAAAGAAATTTTTTTAATGTTTTGATAAATGCATTTTTGAACAATGCATTTAAAGAAGTAATTTTTAAACAAAGTTCTTATTTTGGAAATTTCTGAATCTACCATGAAAATTATTAGGTTTAGTGAATAACATCATAGGTAGCAATCTGATATTAACTGTAATAAATAAAAATAAATTCAGCCTGAAGAATTTTACAGGTTTATTAGCCTTAATCACCTAGGCTTTATATTTATTGAAGTTATAAAGAACAGAAAATACATAGTAGCAATGGGAACTATATCATATACATAATAATAACTAGTTATACTTGTGAGCATGTCTATTTTCTATCTGTCTGTGCGTTGCAGAAATCAAGTCCTACATTTACCCTTCAAATATATAATCTGCTATCATTTAGGTTACGTACCATATCCTTCAATTTTTAAGTCAATGGATATGCGTATATAGTTGAAAGTTCAATTTATGCTTCAAATAGTATATTATTTCTCAAATTATTTCATTATTATTTAACTAAACACAAAAAGAAAACGAAAGGAAACGGGGTAAAATTGCAATGCTAGAAGTAGAAAACTATGGCTTCAAGGAAAGAAGAAATCCAATTTGACTTCTAAATCTTGTTGAAAAAAGACATTTTTAAGCAAACATTTAAACAAATTGGAGTTAAAATTTTAAGAGATTTCTCAGACAAGCTGTGCTAATATACCATTCCAGATGGCAGATTCCTAATAAGCTTAAAAGATTAATGAATAAAACCCCGGACATCAAAACAGATAAATACATCATTAAAAAAAAAAAAAATCAATCAAACAAAAAAACTTTAAAGTTGCTGAGGTCAGTCAGTACTCTGAACTCTGAGGTTTTAATCTATCTAAAATAGAGATGAGCACCATCTGTAAGCTAATTCACTTTAGAGATGGCTGTGCAAAACTAAAACCTTGCTTGAAGAAGGAAAAGATTTCAGTTTCCTATCAATGAAAATGTTTCCTTTGTTTTGGAAAACAATACAAACAGCAAAAACAAAATGTATAGTAGTACTCTTGGAAAGAGTGAGATACGAAGAGAGTAAAGTAAAAATTCCCTTTTCAATTTCTAAAATAAATGTGTTTGACAGATGTAATAAAAACAAGAAAATGAGTATCTTGAAGAGCAATCCAAAACACTGATACATACAAAAAATGTAATACATTTGCATATGAAATTATTGCAGATAAATATGCTGAGAGCTAGGCTAAAGTTAAAAAGAAGCACTGTTGAAGATGCTAATAACTGAATTCACTCTGTAGAGAACTCAAACTTTTAGTGATGAAATATCAAATAGCAATATCTCCAAAACAGGCATGAAACTGAAGTAATGGCAGAGTTCAAGGTGAATAAATCTTGAGGGTCCTCTGAGTCATCTTTGCACTTAATTGCTAAAAATCCATGGCTTTGTCAAAAGCTAGCATGGAAAGTGACTGGAAACAACAGACAGGTTACACAGTTTGCGGTATTTTGGGGGACTGAAAGCCCCCTGTATTCTCATAAGACAGTAGTTCATTTCATCAGAGAGCATAATTATGAGACTTATATAAGAACTAACACTTCATATATTGATTATCTCTGAATATATCTATTCCATTGACTTCCCTAGAAAGCCCACTGGAACACCACCAAAATAATAGATCTTGGCCTATGGAAATTGTCAAATAACTGAAAAGCTGTGCTGTACCAAATTTACATCAGGAAAACTTCCAAAAGGTAAAAAATTGTCTCTGACATCTTAAACTTTTCTCTAGGTCACACTTAAATCACATTTCAATTCATTAGTACTTATAATTAAGACTTCAAGAGTTTAAATTGCTATTTATTATCTCTCATGAGATTATGATTGTTTCCTTAATTATATGGTGATTAAAAACCATATCCCCATTTATCATATAATCAAGATTAACGTGTATGCCTACAAATGATGACTACAGCAATTTCACAGATTTAACGAAGAAAGAGCTCAGATTTCCAAACGTATAAGTATTCGTATATTGCTGGGTTCTTACAACCAATAATATTTTTACAGCATAATTAACCTATCTCAGACTATAAACTATTCAGATGCACAAAGTGCTGTAAAATTCAGCATACCAGCTAAAAGAAATAGGATAGAGAATGAACACTGAGGAACTGTGAGATGATCTTTATCTTTAGAATTTTACAACAGACATTCAGATGAAGCTTGTCTAATTTATGATGGATTTTTCTTTATAACAAATATGAAATAAACAAGTAAAAGCATTTTTTAACAGCCAAAAGTACTCATAAATAATGACTAACAATTCAGAAGTCTGCATTCAAATACAAGATAGAAAAGCATAATGTTTTTTGCAGTTAATCATGACAGAGATAAAACAAGATCTTCCACTTACAAAGAAATCTTAAGATATTGAGAAATATCTAAGCTTTTTCCCTTTGAAAACATAGTCTGTTCCCTATTTACTGCTAGCAGGGCAATAGATTGGGCTGACTATCCACGCCTAACCCTACACAAGCAGCAGCAACCCTTTGACAGAGTCTTGTAAGTAGAAGAAAATGCACAGCTGTATGAATAGACTCAAAAAGTTCAATCGACTCACAACTTACTTTTAGACTAACAGGATGGAATGCAAATGTTGTAAGGCACAGTTTGCTTCTCTCTTTTTACCCACATTTTCAAGTTGAAATTAACAATAGTTAGAAAGAAAAAAAAAAAAAGAATATTGAAAGAACTTTGCAGGAAGTTTGTAATCTACTTAGCTCCACTTTACACAGTTTGATATTATCTATTTATCTATGCTTTTTCCTTTTATCAAGATCATAGTCCTCAAGGAAAATTCTTTCAATGAACCAAATTTATGGTAAATCAAATAAACTATTCTCTATTTTAGACTGTTTCTCTAAAGTGTTAACTACTATTAGACATTCCAGAACGTTCTCAAAAAATTTCACCTGTATTGAAAAAAATCCGAAGAGATCCATGTTGCAGAAATGGCAGGAATCATCCAACTATTGTTAAACACTATGAAGGTCTTACTGTTCAGGCAGGCAATTTTCTCTGCATGAATATAATGTGATTACAATGGGAACTGCTGTAGGCTAATGAGCTCCTATTCACTGTTTTTATGGCATGGAACTGAGGGAAGTGTTCAGCATTTCAGTCTGCGCATTTGAGCAGATGGCACTGTAGCGAGGCATTGCCCTTCCACAATAAGCCACAGAGCCTGCACACTGCAGCAGCACTGAAAGCCCAGAGGTCTCTCCTCTATGTTGATGACATTTAAGATAGACTAGCAGAAATTCCAACAGTGCAAATTGGTTTTGCTGAAGGCATTTAATTAATGGGATTTGAAATACATATTACCATAGTCAGCAGAGATTTAGAGCAACTTTGTTTTCTACTGTGAACAAAATTGTGTTTATTACTACTTTTTGTTGGTGTACAGGGGTTGCCTTAAAAAGGTCATCAACAAATATAATCAAGCTTGGTTCTTAGAAAAAACACAAAAATTGCATTAAGTGCATTCTGATTGAAAAAGAATGCTTCATTTGCTAAAGAGAAAAAGATACTTAAGTCTTTCAGATGCCATTAAATTTAATTTCATACAGGAGTCTCCTTTTGCATTTAATTTTCAATATATCATTCCTTATTTTCCTCAACAGGTTCTGAGTGCTAGAGTTAGGACTAAATGTCATTAATATTGATAGCCTAATTTTGTCATAACTTTCAAATTTAGATCTAAGACTGTTATTGACTAGGCAATTCTTAAATATTTTGACAAAATCACATCTAATCAATCTAAATATTTATTAGATGTCTGGGCAGGTCTTTTGTGATTCAAAACCAAGAGAGTCAAACTCACAATCCAAAATTATTCTGAAGAGAATTACAGCACCACATATATATCTCTTACTCCAAACTGTTTGAGAAGCACACCCCAGCTCTGACTCATCCACTCTGAAAAACAAAAAATATTCATTGTTTTAAAGTACTCATATGATTCAAACAAAAACTGTACTGATTACAGGAACTGACAGTGCAAATAAAGCAGAGTGTCTCAATACTGTGAATAGCATTGCTGTCTCAAAATCAACAGAATCATTCATTTTTACATTGGTACACAACCAGGCACAAGGTAAGCAGGTCACTCTGCCTTTGCTAGCAATCCTTTTCTTGGACTTCAGACTGGGAGTTACCTGCTTTATAATACTGGCTATTGTCATTTCAGAGCTCAGGGACAAAGCCCAGATAACCTGCACAAGAGCTGAATACGAAGAGCACAATGCAGTCTTTTTGCCAAATACATTCCTGAAAAATATTTTTCATTTGATCATTTTGCTGTGGTTGCTGTTCATTCTTGAATCAGATTTTCTTTTCCAGTTCCAGAAAAACAATACAAATCTTCCCTCATTTCTACTTTGGTCACAGAACTGAAGATCAATTGACTACCTCGAGTACAGTCAGAAAGTCTTATTTAATATTGAAGAAAAATGTTTTCTTCTATTTCTCACTCAACACTCAAGCTCACTAGAGATGCATTTATTTTCTGTGTATGGAGATTTTATTCTGTTTTTATTACAAATGCTTTGGGTCATCAGTAAACACTATTTGAAGCAGGCTGGAGGAAAAAAATTACACAGGAACAGAGCAGGTGTACAGACTGACTGCTTAACTTTCAAGGCTGCTGTTCTCCCAGGAGATATCGTTACAGTAGAAAAATGAAAGAAAGATTAGTATATCTTACAGTTCTAGATTTTATTGTTGATTATGTAGCTTATAAAAACAGATCCATTAGCTCTTTGAAAATTACAGACAGTTGTGGTTTAATTAACAGAGTAACATGCAACTCGTATATCCATCTTCCCATCAACAAGTAAGACACCTGCAGCCTAGCTTGTTTTCACTTCGCACAGTGGTTGGGATGCAGACACCTTTCTCACTTAAAGAGCATAGCACTGTATAATTATTTGTTTACAGAGTAACTATAGCAAGTTACTCTTCAGACAGTGAAGAAAAAAAGACAAATCTGCATTCAGGTGCATTTCAGGTGAAAGTTGTTCTGGATAGGTTATGTTTTTGAACAAATCCAATAAGAGATTCCAGTGCCCTGCACCCCTCAACTCATTCCCAGAAAAAGGGAAATGTCAGATATCTGAATATACTATGAATTAAATTTTCATTTGAATCTTTTGATTATATTCAGAGCAAAAAGGAATACTAGTACATTTGTCAAAAACAACATTTTTCCCCCTTTTGTACCAGTACGTTCCTGTCTTTTCCTCATTTAGAAAAATTAACTTAATTTTTCCTAATTTGCAGTCTGCTATTAATCTAAAATGAATTCAGAGTTGTAAGGCAAAATTTGGTTTCCAATGTAGTTTTTTCCTAACTCTGAGAAGTCAACATGGAAAACTACAGATTTTGAGATTAAAAGTATTTCAGTCTCAAAGATCATTATGTCAATGCACAGATCCACATGCCAAATCTTACACTTCAAGTTTACATCTATTATCACAATTTCCATTGCATTAAAAAACAATGACAACAACAAAAAACATCTTTTTATGAACCTACAGCATTACTGCTCACCTGTTTTAAACAGTTTTACTTCCATTAAATAATCCCATTATGAAGAACAGTATTTGTCATTTCAAGCTCATAGGAACAGTAAAACTACTGATTAGAAGATGCACTTATGCACAATCTTCCTGCTCTTAAATATTTTTAAATGACGAGAAACATCATAAAGATGACTTCTTTTTCCCAATAGCCCGGTTTTATTGCTATGCTTCTTCAAGAAATCTCAATAATTTATCAAAATTCCAAGTATTTATTTGGGGGAATAATCCATCATATTAGTCTACCTCGATCTGCTGAGCTGTAAGAGTTGTCTATATCCTTCACACTGAATTACTGTTAGTTCTCACTAGATGGGCAGTAACCATATCTGGATGTTGCGATTTTTACACTAACTTGAGAAGTCACAACAGTTTTGACAGAAGTAAGAACTGAAACAGTATTATCCTAAACAGCTGATTAGAATGCAAACATTTATCGAAATAGTCCAATTCTCTTGTGATTATTTAGAAAATTGCATTAAACTAAGTAAATAAAACATTGCATTTGAAACCTGGTAATGTGGCAAATCCTGAGCAAAGACAAGTTTTCATTCAAGTGCCTCCTGTGATTCATTCATTCTAAAAGAATTCAGGCACGACAGATGATGTCCTCCTTCACTATCAGGGAGGACTGTTGCTTAGATACAAAGAGTGTATTTTGACTTACATTCTTCAGGGGAGCTGCAGCTCTGCAATTGCCCAGCATGATACAATCTGTACCTTAATGTGACGGGGGAAAAAAGAAGAAAAAATAAAAATAAAATGAAAACCCCAGGGTGGGAGGTGACTGTTCCCTCCCTATTTTGCCCCATCTGGAGTACTGCATACAGGCCTGGGATTCCCAACATAAGAAAGCTTTCGAAGCAGATCCAGAGGAGGGCCACAAAGATGATCAAAGAGCTGTAGCACCCCTCCTTTGAGGCAAGGTTGAGGAAGCTGGACTTATTCAACCTGGAGAAGAGAAGGCTCTGGGGAGACCTCATTGCAGCCTTCTACTAGCGGAAGGGAGGCTGACTTTTACATGGTTTAACTGAGATAGGACAAGAAGGAATTGTTTTAAACTAAAAGGGGGGAGATTTAGCTTAGGTGTTAAGAGAAAATTCTTTAATTAGAGGGCAGTAAGGCACTTGCACAGGCTGCTCAGTGATGATGTTGATGCTCCATCCCTGGAGGCTTTCAAGGTCAGGCAGGATGGGGCCTGAATTGGTGGGTGGCAGCCCTGCCCACAGCAGGGGAGTAGGAAGATGATGATCTGTAAGGTCCCATCCAACCTCAGCTACTCTATGTTTGTTTTAAAAAGAATGCATGTTCACTATTCTAGTAGTGATAAGTAATTGCTCAAAAGACTATGATCTGGCTGCAATCAAGAAAATGTGGTGGGATGACTCCCATACATGGAATAGCACAATAGAGGGATATCTCCTTTTTAGAAGGGATAAGCTATGTAGGAAGAGTGAGGGAGTTGCCCTCTATGTTAAAGAGAGGATAGACTGACAGGAAGACCCTCTGAGAAAATGTGAGGAGCAAGTTGAGAGCCTGGGCATTAGAACTGGCGATAAGACTAATAAAGGGCACCTGGTGGTAGGGGTTTACTACAGACCACCTGATCAGGGAGAGCCTGCTGACAAGGCCTTCCTCCTTCAGCTGCAGGAGGCATCATGCTCACGGGCACTCATCTTGATGGGGGGTTTAAACCACCTAGATATCTGCTGGGAAAACCACATGGTGAGCTGCAAGAGATCCAGGAGATTACTGGATTATGGATGACAAGTTTCTGGTTCAAGCATTGGACAGACCAACCAGAGGTAAAGCACTGCTGGGCTTGTTGCTCATCAATGTGGAGAAGATCATTAAAGATGTTAAGATTGGAGGCAGCCTGGGCTGCAGCAACTGTCTCTGGTTGAGTTTGTGATCTTGAGGAATACAGGCCTGATAAAGAGCAGGGTCAGGACTCTGAATGTTGGGAGCGTGAACTTCAGGCTGTTTAAGAAATTGCTGGATGAGATCTCCTGGGAAGCTGTCCTTAGAGACAAAGGAGTGGAAGAAAGCTGGCTGCTCATTAAGGATGTCTTTCTGAAAGTGCAAGAGCTCTCTTGTCCCTGAGAATAAGAAAGTGGGCAGCGAGGCAGGAAATCAGCACGACTCGGCAAGGACCTGCTGGTCAGACTGAGGGAAAAGAAAGGAGTGTAGCAGCTGTGGAAACAAGGATGCGTCTCCTGGGGAGACTACAGGGGTACTGTCTGGATTGCAGAGAGGGGATTAGGAAACCCAAGGTGCAAGATGGAACTGAACTTAGCAAGGGATGTTAAAAACAAGAAGGTACATTTTCCAGAATAGGTAGGCCAAAGAGAGCATACCTCCTTTGGTAAATAAGGAGAACTGTCTAAGACAGACATGGAGAAAGCAAATTAGTTTTTTGCCTCGGTCTTAACTGGCAGCCAGGATTCCTGTATTTTTCACATCCTTGAGCCTCTAGGCGGGAAATGGGGGAGTAAATCTGGCCCCACTGTTAGGGCAGAGCAAGTCCAAGACCACCTCATGAGACTGAATGTATATGAGTCTATGGACCTGGGAGATATGCACCCCAGGGTCCTAAAGGAGCTGGCTGATGTGGTTGCTGAGCTGCTCTCCATCATATTTGAAAAGTCATGGCTGTCAGGTGAAGTCCCCAGGGACTATAAAAAAGGAAATGTCACTCCCATTTACTCCTCTTTGAGACCTCATTGCATTCTCCCAGTATTTAAAAGGGGATTATAAAAAGGAGGGGAATCAACTTTTTACAAGGGTAGGCAGTGATAGGACAAGGAAGAATGGTTTTGAGCTCAAGGATGGAAGGTTTAGATTGGATGTCAGAGGGAAGTTCTCCACAGAGAGAGTGGTGAGAGGTGCTGGAACAGGCTGCCCAGAGAGGCTGTGGATGCTCCATCCCGGAGGTGTTCAAGACCAGGTTGGATGGGGCCCTGGGCAACCTGATCTAGTAATAAATCTGGAGGTTGGTGGCCCTGCCTGTGGCAGGGGGCTTGGAACTTGAAGATCCTTGAGGTCCATTCCAACCCACGCCATTCTATGATTCTATGATAATTACTTGTGTTATAACAGGAAAAGGAACCATCTTGAGTTTGTCATTTTTTAAATTGCGTTATTGTAGCATGCTTGCCTTAAGTATGGCTGAAGAATATCTGAGATTATTATTGTTAATAATAGTAATTATTATTATTGAAACTGTCACAGTCAGTAGTACAAACTCAAGTTTCAAAATGTAAAATTTCCAGATTCATACCCTTACCACCTGGATTGTTATGTCAGCAAATACTACCTACAGACTTGGTGTTAAGAGAGATACCACATTGCAGCTAGAAGAAAATAATGAAAAGCAAATATATCATCTTTTCCAAAGACAGATACATTCATGTATCAATGAAGGATGAATAATTTTTTCTGGCCTTATGCAAGCAAGGCTCTCACTGACATCTAGTTTAACTTCATCTTCTAAATTATGTTACTCATTATTCTGCCTCAGTGATTCTAAAAATGATTCTATTGAGTCCAGAAAAAAAAAAAAATCAAAGATAAACAAATCAAAACACTTAGTAAATACAGCTCATTCTTACAGTCTTGAAAAGGAACAAAATAATACAGACAAGAGTCCATTAAGACAGTGACTGAAACTACAATTAAGTGAACTTGTTTGTAGCAAACTTCTCCTTGCACTCTACTTCTATACAAGCAATCACATGCATTACCATTTACAGACAAACAGCATTCAAGATTGCAGACTAAAAGAGTGACTTGTAAAGAGGACCTTCTCTTAGGATTAATTTGGAAATTGGAGAAAAACAGCTTGAATCTGTATTGTAGTATACAATAAAAATGTCGAAGACAGATATGCCTATCATTGTAGATGAAGTGCAAGCCGCAAAATGCCTCTCTTCTTCCTTTGAGAAGTGGATTGATCTGTTGCTTCTATGTATTAAAATACATCTCACCTTTCACAATAACAAACTCTTAAAAGCAATGCTTTATCACTGGTGCGTGCTAAAATACAAATACTGTTATAATTCTTCTCTCTACCGACAGTATGATCTCAAAAATTTCTGATACATAGACGAAGGGAAAAACAAGAGGGAGAACAACCTATATCATTTCTGATGAAGAATTATAGGCACTCTTACAAAGCTAGGTATCAAATGAATCATGTTCCAGGGGAAGAGGCGCTGATCTGTTCTCTGTCCTATTACATCGACCTCAGCAACATCATCTTTTGTTTAGAGATGCAAAATATCTGAGGAAATTCAGAAAACTATTTTTTTCTTACACTATAAAATTTCTAATTCATTTCCACTGTTAGTTGTACAAATTGTAATTGCCATCCAAATGTTGGGCTGATATCGACTCCTCCCTGTTAATGATAAGTTACAGATCTTGAGAATTCTGTTAAGAACTGATGAAGAAGCTCAGTTTGATTTAGAATTCATGTATCAAGACATGAACTTCTGGCAAGAGGATTTCAATCAAAATAATTACCCATTAATCAGGTCATTAATTATGTTTCTATGAAATAACATTTACTAAAAAAGTAAAAAAAAAAAAAAAAGTTAATTTGCTAAATTAAAAATGAGTAATAGTTCTTGATTGGCTGTGGCTTAATTAGATTAATTACCATTCTAAGTCCATCTGTCTTAAGCTGATGTATACCCATGAAGAAGTATTCCTAATCTTAAAAAAAGAACAGGTTGCTTTCAGTTCTACTAACCCCTCTTACTGATTTATAACAAAGTATTGACAAACAGTCCTCTAAACCAATACTTCGTTTCAATTCAAGTAATAACAAAAGCTATTAGCTTTATATAAGACACTTTTGACAAGTAAATCAGCAGAGAAAACAAAACACAGAAGTAGTGAAGGACAAGCATAAACAACATCCCATCTGTAAGATTTTCCACAGCAAGCAAATGTTGTGCTAGCAGTCTTAGTCAAAACAGCATCAACCAGGAAAATCTCAGCAGAAAATATGTCCAAATATTTGTGTTACAGCCATATAGAACATATTCTCATCCTTCAGACTCTCCCTTATATCTAGTATTCAAAATCCTGGAGAACTTTTCATCTGAACGTATTTACTATGTGAAGGAGCAATTAGTATTGATCCAATAATAGAAATTTGAATAAATGGGTATCCTTGTACTCACTAACCAGCAGTAGACTATTTCCAGAGTTGTTAAAAGCAAAACTGTAAGATCTGGATACTTGTTCGATTTCTACATGCAATACATTTAAATTATATGATCCCAAACTCTTTTTTTTCCTCCTGAGAAACTATGCAAAAAGTATGACAAAGATGTCTGCTGCTCATCTCTCTGGCAATGAATTCCAACATTCATTAACACAGCCATTGATCATAGATCTCCACTGCCTGTAAAAGAGAGCCATTGGAGGGGAGTAGGGCAATAACACAATAACAACAAAAAAGAAAATTGCAAATTGCATAATCTTAGAATTATCTACAGTCACCTGAAACGCAGATGCTAAAATGACGAGCATCCACCAGATCTTCCACTACATTTTTGACAAGTGAACACTGTATGTCTCTGCAGTAATGAAGCACACTCAGAAACTGAATACTGCTAGCAAAATGTGTAACGGGTGCTAAACTTGGTAAGAAAACTGAACTCCCCTTACAGAGTCCATTTCATCAACAAACCTTAGAAAAATATGGCACTAATGGAAGCACAAGGCTAAAACTGCTACCTATGAAAATAAATATCTGTCCCCTGACATCTAATTAAGTCTTACAGTTAGGAGTTTGAACTCTCAAAAAGTGGCAGGAATTGCGTGAAAAGGATTGTGCATGGTTACGCATTGATTTTACATCAATCTACTTGCATTATTTCGTAAAATACAAATGACAATCAAATACATTAGAAGTTCATGGATATGGTACAAATTAGAAAAAGTAATACAGAGCTACAGAAAAACATGTGGAGCATTATATTATATACCGTCTCCTATGTTCTTTCAAAAATATATTTATAATTCATTTTATATCAAGAGACAACAAAATTGATGAAAAATCTGTGTATCATTCATTAATACTGTCTTTCATCATGTTAATACATTGTTAACAGTATGTGGAGAGTATATGACTTACCTTTCACCAGTCTTATCACTATATAATCCATTAAGTTAAATGAAAACTTTGGATACATCACAGCAGTTACTATTCTTAAGCTACACATGCTGATTTATAGTGTTTGCTTCTTAGGTACTAAATACAATCTTGGATATATACTGCATATGAATCCAACCTTAAGCAGTTTATTTGCACCACATGCTATCAGCAGTGAATAAGTTCTTTTTCAAAAATCGATTTCTAATGCAATGGAAATTGGGTATTAGATTGCAGAAGTGTTTCTAGATTCTAGATTCTGTTATAGAGGGAGGATCTACTTAGTTTACTTCCAACTCTTACTACTGAGACTTAAGGTTTAGCTAGTTTTCCCTCACCTTCCAAAAAATCTGTATTATATCTAATAACAAAGACTTTTTGCAGGCATAAAAGCAATTTAGTTTTTATTTGGCTTTTGCTGTTGTCCTGCTCCCCCTCCCCATATCACATTTCAGTTTAGAATTAAGCCTTTATTCAGTATGGAAATATTACGTGCTCAACTTCAATATGATAATATCATTTATTTATAACTTCTAGTTATTAATCTTCAGTTGAAAAGAGGAATGGGACAAAATTAGATACCACAAGACAAATAATAATAGTAAATCATATTTTAAAACTTTCTAGTACAGTTAAAAATATTTTATCAGCAGCCAAGACTGCTGACAACTTCCACTGTTTCTATTGTCTGAATCAAGCTTTTCTAAACTGCCACAACTTTCCTTAGTTTCCTTACTGGTTCCCCTCATACACAGCTTTTGTTACATTATGTTAATAGTAGTACTAAAGCATAGCAATGTGCATTACTTCTCATAATACATATGTAGTCGGGGGTTATAAAAAATGCAATACTCAAATGATTGAATTGGATCATGAATGGATAAATAGGATTGTAATACTGTACTTAAATGGTGGCAAAAAAACACACAATCAACTGAAAAAGAAAACCCTTTTTCATTTTTCATATCATTTAAGCTTTATGTAAGGATGTAAATTGCTCTAAACTCTATATTACTCCTTTGGTGAATCAAGTTTGATTATAGAATCCAAAAACATCCCTTGATAAAGAAAAGCACTAAAGAAATTTGCACTTCTGAAATCCCATTATTATGCTTTCTCACAGTTCTGAAATGCAAATCAGGAGCACTTTACAGCTTTTATAATGCTTACTAAATTTAAACAAATCCAAGGACTGAACCTGGACTTGCAGAAAGCACCTTTATTATTGTTCTGCATAATTAACATATAACCACAATGCACTATATTAATCACTTTTATCACATGAGTGCCTTCAGACAAGACTGAAGTCCCATTATGCAAACAGAGCAGTAGATCATACCTCTGCGAAGAGTTTAGCACAAGGTGAAGGATGAGACATTACACGTAACACCGCCAGAACACCAAATACCATGTTACCTCATGTTTATTCATATTCTCGAGGTGCTTCAGAGATATAGCAAAATACTTGATAGACAAGGTACATGAAAAGGGAGTGGGGCAAGACATACAGGATGGGAAGTGAAGAGAGGAAACATAAGAGAAAAAAAATGTAACAAGAGAAAAAAGTCGTGCAGGAGAAAGATGTAGGCAGAAATAAAAACAAATAAATAATTCACCCAGTGGAGCACATCAGCTCCTAAACAAGACTAAACAACTGCCTGGAAAACTTCAAGTTCACCATACTTGAAACAAGATTTTAACATATGAGTAAAAATGACTTAGGCCAGGCAGGTTTTCCAAGACTTGGGAATTTATTCATGCAGTAGCTTGAACACGTATAGCTGTGCACTTTAACAACTTTCACTCTGCTGTTTGCTCTCTTCAGGTTTCACCCTGGCCACAAGGCAGTAAGGGAGGAAGACTCCTTTATCATCTGAAGTGTCCATATCTTACAGAACCCCACCTCCTGGGCCCAGGATGACTGCATAAATAGCTCATTAGGTCTGCTCTGTTTTATGCAAAAGCTCCTATTCTGTTTCCTCCTACACACGCTCCTGGTGACATTTATGCAGTAGAAGATGGTAACCAACTTAATGAATTTAACATTAGCAGCCAAGAATCACAATAATAACCCACTGAAACAGACAGAATGTGCGTAAAAATCAAATCTGTAGGACTACCATTTGGAGAGACCAAATGCAGAATAGAGGTATGAATTGAAGGAAAAAAAAAAAAAAAAACTAGTAATTTTTTAACAGAGCACTTTTCTGTCTTGTATCAAATCCAGAGAGAGAGGACCTTTACATACAGTTTTCAAAATGATTACAGAATTGAAATAATTCTTCCGTTCTTGAAGAACCATTCAGGACTCAGACAGCTACTCTTAAAATACATTTTTGGAAATGTCATTTGATTTTAGAAGTTATAAAGGAAGATTTTTTAGGAGTGGTTTATAATGCTTATTCAGTGGTTATGTGCAAATTTCATTAGCTGTCCCCATTACACCATCCCAGTTCAATACTTGTCAGAATATGTGCATTCTACATTGAAGGCATAGGTGTTGTGGTTGTTATTTTCTAGTCTTGGAATAGTTTTCCTTCTAGTCCTTAAAAACACAGAGTCATTTGCACAGGTACTTACTAAGGAAATCAAAACTTTCTATTTACTTTGCTGGAGTAACGCACAGAAGCAAGCAATAATTCTTTGAAATCTTCCAATAATCCATGATTTTCTGCAAAAGTTTTCTGAAGAGACACAGTTCTCCACCTTTCTAGAATGCTTACATATACCAGTTGATATGCACAGAATCTGTTTTTCACCCTTTTTTTCTCCTTATTTTTCATGCAAAGAGACGGGTACATGGCTTTGTTAATTCAACTATAATTAACATTTCACATCACAAGGAAAATACCATCATCCCAGCAAAAACTGCAGCAGAATTAGAATGTCCATGTAAGATCAACAGATAACATTACATCAACAAGGTATTACAGTCATTATACCAATTACAGTTTCACCAACTCTTCCAATATACCCTGCAAAACTTTTCTATTGAACAGATTAAGTTTCTTCCCTCTTTAATACTATTTTTTGATTATTGGAAGATCTTAGCTGAAGAAGAAACTGTTTACTGCAGCTAGTACTTACTGGGCTATGAATTTGCTCTGAGTATTCATGGGTGCACATATATATCTCATCTTACCCAAGGAAAGACTTTTGCATGTATATTCTCCTACCAGTAGAAGTACGATTCAGGATCCAATCTTCATCTTTACTGTTTGAGATTATATAAATTCATTTTATATTTCTCATTAATTGAAAGCATAAAAATAAAAAGCAGAAAAGTGGGTGAAAACAATTAAACTGAACTTTGTTGTTGGTAGCCAAAGATTGTGTACTTGTTTACAGACTACATAACTTTATCTCATTATGTCAGTGTTGAACTTCTTAGAGGTCTAGAGTCTGCAGCCTGCAAGCATACCTCATAGCCAGGCATACTGAGAGAAGGATAGACAGAAGGCAGCTTAACCTTTGGTGAAGCTGTACAAAGCACACCTTTTCAGCAAATGCCTCACTATCATAGAGAAGCTCAAATCACCAATAGGAAAGAAAACCGTTCTTTATATAACATAGATTTATGGACTTCCAGTTCACATCTTTGATAACAAGTCAGTCGTCACTGCTTTCATTCAAGAGTACACAAGAGAAAGAAATCCAGCTCGAAAAATATCTTCACAGAGTAGTGATTCAAAGTAAACTTCAGAGAGTATGTAGAATTAAGAATTATATGTTTTACTGAAAAATAACAAACATTGCTATTTGTATACACAATTACGATCCCTATGATAGGCTGCTTGAAATCACAGAATGAAAAAATGGTGGACATAAATGCCTTAAAAAACATTAAATAAAATAGCTTATGCACTGAAGACAATTTGATCATGGTACCATTACCTCCCTTGAGGAAGAAGCAGACAAATTACCCTTCTGAAGTTCTAAGATGCCACAGCATTGCAGAGGTGGGCATTTGGACAATCTGAGCCAAAGTGCGTACATTTTGATACTTTCCCAGAATGGATACCTTACTGTAAACACAGCAAACTGACAAACAACACAAAAAGCTGATTTAACATCATGATTGCATTAGCAGTTTTGATGCACTATAACAACTCTTGCTATTTCATTCTTAATATTTCACTAATAACAGGAGTTGTAATCAAATTTCAAACCACTATTTTCATCCATCGGTTGAAAAGAACATAAATTATTACTGAATGTCCATATCACAGAATCACAGAATCACAGAATGGCCTGGGTTGGAAGGGACCTCAAGGATCATGAATCTCCAATCCCCCTGCCGGGCAGGGCCACCAACCTCCCCATTTACTAGACCAGGTTGCCCAGGGCCTCATCCAACCTGGCCTTGAACACCTCCAGGGATGGGGCATCTACAACCTCCCTGGGCAGCCCGTTCCAGCACCTCACCACTCTCCTGGTAAAGAACTTCCCCCTAACATCCAACCTAAATCTTCCCTCTTTCAACTTAAAACCGTTCCTCCTTGTCCTGCTGTTATCTACCCTTTCAAAGAGTTTACTCCCTTCCTGTTTATAGGCTCCCTTCAGGTACTGAAAGGCTGCAATGAGGTCACTCCGCAGCCTTCTCTTCTCCAGGCTGAATAAGCCCAGCTCCCTCAGCCTGTCTTCGCAGGGGAGGTGCTCGAGCCCCCTGATCATCTTTGTGGCCCTTCTCTGGACCCTCTCCAACAGCTCTCTGTCTTTCTTGTACTGGGGGCTCCATACCTGGACGCAGTACTCCAGATGGGGCCTCATAAGAGCAGAGTAGAGAGGGACAATCACCTCCCTGTCCCTGCTGGCCACCCCTCTCATGATGGAGCCCAGGATACCATTTGCTTTCCGAGCTGCAAGAGCACACTGCTGGCTCACGTTAAGTTTGTCATCCATCAGGACCCCCAGGTCCTTCTCTGCAGAGCTGTTCTCAAGGACTGCTCCTTCCAGTCTGTATAGATGCCTGGGGTAATATGGTAAAATGTCACTCATGCCAGCATAATTCTATATAATCTTATTTTGGTGCTGTACTTTTAATGGTGAAGTGGTTAATCCAGTCAATTTCAAATAAAGAAAGTAAAATGTATGCTCTATTACAAAAATAAAAACAAATGATAATGACCAGCTTCACTATAACAAGTAAAACACTGCAGAAAAGTCCTACTTGAACATCGATTTAGCAACAAGTAAGAAGTTATTTTAAGAAATATGTTGGCCTAAATATGAAAGATTTATTTGAATGAAGGTCCTGGCAAATGATCCAAGAAACTAGTAACAAAAAAAACTTATAGTGAAATGTAAAGACAATAACACAACATTGCAGCCTCAGAGAATCCAAGGACGAACAGAACAAGAATGCAATGTTTGGTAGCAGCAAACTCGGCAAGTCAGCCCAGAAAACAAATTTGCTTTGAAATAAAAAAAAAAAGCTTAGAAATAAAGTAGCAGAGATAGAATACAACATGCTTCATAAAATGCAGTCAATAAACACATCTATCTAGAGAATACAAAACTCATTCAACCAGAAGAGAAAGTCATGCCAGCAAAATTACAGATATATAGTAAATCTAAAATGCAACGGAAAGCTAACGGGAAAAAAAAAAAAAAGTCATGTCAAAAATATAGTCAAGTGGGAAGGAAAAAAAAAAAGCCTCAAATCATGCAAATAGCATCAAAGTCTTGGGGGAAAAAGGATGTATACAAATCATTACCATAAACATACAACCATATTCAGAAAGTAATGAACCTGCAACAACTGACTTAGATTTCATAGCATCCAAATGGAAAAAATGAAATAACAGACAGGGACATATCAGTGCAGATTCTTCATTTAAAAAAAAAATCCCCAATTTTGCATTTGGATTTTTTGTATTCCCATGATTATAACTATTTCATCAATTTGTATGTTTTAATGCCTTTTCCACTTGGAATATTCTATAGATAAGAGATATTGTATTGCATTAATTTTCCATTAGATTATACCATTGTATATGTATTAGATTCTAGTATTTCTAATTTTTATTACTATTAAATTACTAGAAATAGTGGTATAACATATCAAACATAATTCATGATTTATGAAACAGTATTATACTGCAGTATTTATAAATGGCACTAATTCAGCTCTGCTTGCCTCCCTGATGGATCTGGTACAAGATGATCCCAAGCCACCAATGTACCCTCCTCATGGCAAAGGTAATCAACAACGTCTGAGCTATATTAGCAGGTTGAGAGAGAACCTGGAATTTGGGTACAGTTCTAGGCTTCTCAGCACAAGACTATGAAATAAAATGTGCATTCTAAAAATCAGATGAGCTCTAGATGAATGTCTAGAACAAAGCATTTAGAGACAAATTTAGAAAAGACCTAGGCTAATCAACCAAACAGCTGTAATTTTGTAAGTTACACAAAAAAGTCTATAAAGAAGTCAAACTGGAAGAACTATAAGTACTGTATAAGGGAGGCTACACACACACATAAAAAAAGCACAGACTGACTGAAAAAAAAAAAAAAAACACCTCCTAATGTTGGGGAAAAAGATTCAGAAACTAAAAAAATTACATTAATTTCAAGAATGTCAGCATAATGCATAAAGAAAAAATATGAAGAGGATAACAATGGCTATCACTTGTGAAAACCAACAGTAAGACATTACTCAGTATAGAGTGCCTTCATAGCAGCAGTACAGAAATAAAAATAGTCACACTGGAAAGTATAGAAACAATTTCATTAAGCTAGACACAGGCCAATGAGTCAAGAAACAATCATATTTACATGAAAAGAGAAGAAAGGGGAAGAAAACAGAGAGGAGAAGGAAGAGAGTAAATAAGCCAAGTTCAGAGATTTCTGTATACTTCTGCTGGAGAAATTTGTAAATAACTGCATAAAGATCAAGTTTGGTTAAATACACACATCACTTCCTTAACAGTAATATAAATCACATTTTTTTTTTTTTTCCCTCCACAAACTGGATTATCCTAAATATGGAGTCACATTTCCTTGAATTTATTTTAATATATTCAGAAGTTTTGTAAAAACTTTTTAAAAACAATGCTGGAACACCTCTCCTATGAAGATAGGTTGAAGGAACTAGACTTGTTCAGCCTGGAAAAGAGAAGGCTGTGGGGAGACCTCATTTTGTCCTTCCAACATTTAAAGAACATTTACAAACATGAGGGAAATCAACATTTACAAGTGTAAACAGTGCCAGGAGAAGGGGAAATGGTTTTAAACTAAAGGAGGGAAGATTTAGATTAGATGTCAGGGGGAAATTTTTTACTGAGAGAGTGGTGAAGCGCTGGAACAGCTTGCCTGGAAGGGCTGTGGATGACCTGTCCCTGGAAGTGTTTAAGGCCAGGTTGGATGGGGCCCTGGGCAGCCTGATCTAGTACTTGATCTGGCGGTTGGCAACACTGCCTGTAGCACTGAGGTTAAAACTTGATGATTCCTGACGTCTCTTCCTACCCAAGTCATTCTGTGATTTCCATTTGATATTTCCTAGGATGTTCACATTCCTGAAAGGAAAAAAAAATTGATTTAACATCACTTGAAGTATTACCAGTTACACACCACTACTATGCACGCTTATTAGTCTCATGTAATGCTGAGAACTTCAAATAAGCAAATTGCAGCAGTATATGACACAAACCTTTTAACAGCATCTTTTTCATTGTCTTGATATCTGTAACTGTACTTACATGTACTTATGTACTATATGTATGTATGTACTTATCAAAGACATATTGAGACCATATTCACTGTAAATGTGGTTTTTTTTAATATTTGTAAATTTGTAAATAAAGCATCAGTTATTTGTGAATAAAGTATTATATTAAAAGGCCTACTTTTTTGCCTTACTGAAAACTTCTAAGACAAACAGAAGGTGAAATGTAAAACTAAAATAAATAGTGAATAAAAGTTCCTTCTCTCCACCAACCTAGTACAATTGTCTGACTGTAGTGATAAAAGAGGAAATAATGAAGAAACAGTCATGAGGCCACACACTCATCTTGCTTTCTGGTAGAATATCCATAGGATAAATGAATAAACACTATGAGGGAATTTGAGAATCAGATTGTTACACTTACAGTTTAAATAGTAATGATTAGCTCCAATTAACATAGCTACAGAATCAAGAGATTCAATATACTGATAGAATTAAAATTTAAAAAATTAAAACTCTCAGCGAGTTTGAGAGAAAACAAAAAACTTTCAGAATCACTTTTTACTTTTGAACTTCCATTTGGTTTATGAAAAAATATTTCTCAATTTAAATGATCAATCTGTATAGATTTTGAGCTCTGATTCTCCTTGTGTGTCTAATTATATATAATAACTAGATTTTAAAAGAATGAAAGAAATTAAGAGAAAAAACATTCAAATATAATTCTAATTGAAAAGAAGCAGAATAAATGTAATGAGCAAATATATACCTTTTTAAACCAGAAGAAATAGAAATATAAAGCAGTTTTGCAAGCATGCTTTATGTATAACAGATTTTGTACAAATCACTGATAATAAAACAAGTTAAGAATGCAGGTATAGCTAAGTAAGAGTTGACACTAGGCTTGGAACATTCACTTGAAAAAACATTTTAGAGTTTACTGAACTGATTAAAGTTTTGGAAAGGTAAGATTTTTTAGACAGTAAAAGAGAAAAACAAATTTCTTAGCTCTACACACTATCAGCTTTGGTGCCTAAATCCTAAGTATTCTTATTAAACATAGATAAGAAATGCATGCATATTATTCTAGAAATCTGGAGATTTTTAGGCTTCCACTTTAAGATTTTAAGACCTTAAAAAAATAATAATTAAAAAAAAAATTGAAATTGGTTTTCAGGAAGCAACTATTAAAAAAATTTGCACCAATTCCTAGAATTATTCATTCACAACAGTCACTGTTCACTTGCTTAGCTCGCAGGTATACGATAGAAACTAGGCAACACAGCATCCAGAATTGTTACTTTGAGATTATGATGAATTATGCCAACAGAACTCAAGAAAAAATACCTTTAACTTACCTGGCCTGCCCAAACCTGTGGTGATTAAAATCATTTAGAACCTGAAAAACCATAAAGTATTCCACATCCTAATCCACCTCCTCTAGTGTTAGAAGCTTTTTTCTGCATGGAAAAATTCATTGTCCTTCATCAACATATAAACCCTGTGCTTTAGTTCAACACAAGAGTAGATTCATTCCTATGTTCCTATAGATTTATTTTTCCTGCATGAAATTGTACTAATCAGGGTGGTTTTTTGTTTTTGTTTTTTTGTTTGTTTGTTTGTTTTTTTAAGGTACCTCTTCTCCAGATGTCCTCAGTTACTTTAGTCTCTCTTGGATAATTATTTCCAAATTTTCATTCATTTTTTATTGATCTACTCGGGACTTCAATTGGGTCCCAACTTTGAGGGAGAGGTAATAACTTGTTCACCAGCAATCATGACCATTACCAAATCAGACTTAATATAGGTCCTTTTATCATACAAGCTACAGTATTTTACAATCCAAAGGAATATTTTTCTTATTTAGCAACAGCATCATTATTGCTTTGTACCAGTGACTAAAATAAAATTTAGGAGCACTTTACTCCCTTTAGTCTTTTTCAAAGGTTGTATCTCAGCCAACTATAACATGCTTTTTTTCTATTAGGTTATTCTTACATGTATGTATGACTGCACATATATCCCTATAATCACTCTAATCCAATACTCAACTATTCAACATTTGTTATTAGCCAGAATGCTTTCTACTTTTCTTCGCCTGTATTAACAACTTAGTCATAGTGTTTTGCTAGTTATCCATAAAACATATCATCCACAAAGATACCAACAATTAAAAGAAAAAAATCAGGTCAGATCCCTGCAGAATGATAGATATTTATAAGTTTTCAATCTTCATTTTGACAGCAAATCAATCATTATTTCTCTCCTGATGCTATTTCAGAGAGTTTTGAATTTACTCTGTGCATTTTTTTTTTATTTTTTTTTTCAGACTACATTTCCTCTAAGTGGTTCATGAGAAAATCATGAACAGGTACCTGGCAGCTAAGTCAAAACATTCAGTATCTTCTGTCAGTCTATAATTCATAAACCCTTTGCCTTTTCATGGGAGGAAATGAGATTCATTTTTCATTGTTCGCTTTCCTCCTCCATTTCTATCACACAACTGCATTCAGTAATTTACTTCCATTCCTATAGCTGGACTTGCTGTAACAGAATTGCTTTTTGTTGCTGTTGTTTTTGTTATCTTGCTTTTTTTTTTGGCTTTTTTTTTTTTTTTTTTTTTAACAGCACATAGCATAGCAGGGTCTAGGTTTCAGTCTGCTAGAAGCCTACAATAAAAGTTACAACACAAATAATACATATCTATCGGAATTTCAGTCAAGACATTGCTGTAGAGTCAGAATGGATAGTCCCCTTAAGAAATGCAAAATTATATCTGGTACATAAGGAAGCAATATGTAGAAGTTATCAGAAATTTAAAATTGAAAGTTTAGTGTTGGGAACTGAACAATTCTTCATGTTCCTTGATAGTATTTACCATAAAGGAGAAAAAAATCGTGTTTTGCCACAATTATCCAGAGGAGGACCACAAAAACGATCCAAGGGATAGAACACTGACAATTCTTTATGAAATGGCATTAACACTTTTATTGTATTTATTATAATGATTCAGTGAGAGAAAACTTGCTAAACAGCATGCTAGACAGAGAATCAGGTAAATGTTTATCTATTACAACTACTGTCTCCCTTGCCTTATATTCTTCCTCTAAAAAATACATGTTCAGTTGGCCAAAGTTGTTGCTGGTTCAGTAAACACCAGTCTAACCACCAAACATTAAAAAAAAAATAAGTCTGCTTACTCATCTATACATCTTTTGTAGGAAAAAAAAAAAAAAGCCATTAATGAAGATAAGACTTCATTTCAGGAAGCTGGAACTTCAGAATTCTCTTACTCAATGCCTTGAATAAAGGTGGATAATATGCTTTTTATCAACTATTCTTCCAGTAAAGAGTTCACCTATGCTTGTTTAGAAAGAGAGTGAGGATATATAAAATAAATAAAATGATGTCACAGTTTTCTTATTAATGATAAGAAGTGAATTAAACCCCTTGGAGAATTGTAAACTGATCAATTTATCTAATCTATCTAGAGATTTATCTATCTCTTCCCCTTGACCCATAAAATCAGTGTGTGTACCTGAATCTTGCTATTGGAATCTCATGTTTCAAAGATTAAAAGTTCTCCTCACTGTTTTACATGTATTTACATATGTTGCTCCAAAATTAATGCTTCCTATTTCTTTCCATGGAAACTACAACAGATACAAAGAGCACATTAACATTATTTGATAAAGCAACTTATTGTTTACAAAACACTTTTTTCAAAATAATAACCACCATTAGCTATGCACTTTCACCAGTGACAAATAAGAGCCTGCATGTCACACTCTTGAAGTTCTGCACTAGCAGAGGCAACCCCTGTCACCACTTCTGAAACGCACTACCTACCACCTCACTGTGCTTATGTGCACTGCTTGGTCTCCATAAAAGCTCAGCGAGTGTTGATGAATGTCAGTGGATGCCATTTTTTTCCCACATGAAGGAATTCAATTACACATTTGCTTCATACTTCCATGTCAGACACCATTTTGTCAGACAGCTCCTCTGCTGCCATCTGTTGCACAGCAAATAAATATAACAGAATACCAGTGGGAAGCTTCAACCTCTACTGCTTTACCACCAACACCTGCCTCTGATGTAATAATAAAATAGGAAGCATTACTTTCAGAGCAGCCCTCAAAGATTTATTTAAAGTATGAATGAAAAGTAAAAATATGCTTCACTGTCTCTTGCATAAATAACTCTATTCACTTTTACATCTTTTCAGTCTTCCAGGATCAGATCCAGTCAGCAACAAGAGGCTTTTTCCATTACTCTAAGTGATTATAAATTTTCTCAGAACTTCATAGAGGAAAAATCCTGATTAACGGTTATGATTCAATGGGCTGCAAGTTACACATTGACTAAGCAAGCCAAAGTCAATATCTATTGTGAGGTCCAATATATCTTGATATTGATTTAAACACTGCAATCAATGCAATTATAATGGGACAGAACTTTTAGGTACTTAGGAAACCTACTGAAGACTTTACAAATAATACAAGGGGTTATCCTTGAAATTTCCATATCTAAAAGTATGCTGTCAGTGATTGATGTCACACACTGTAGGGGATTTTTGAAGTTTTGAATAATGCACTTAACACCTGTCTTACACTAATTAGACATTTTAGTAAATAGTTTAGGGGAAGAGTAAACAGTTCATTGTAGTACAGAATTTCTCATGACTTTGTTAATGTACTGTCCTCACAGGATTCAACATAAACAAAAACCTTTCACAGATCTGATTCCTGATGCACACTAACACTCCACCGACAGGTGTTGTGGCAGAGTACAGGCTCTAGTTACCACATATGAATGTTCCTCAGCTAATGCAGGCAAGCATGGCCTGCAGTCCACATGCGGCCCAGCCCAGGCTGTCCTGCAGCCACTCCCTGCCCTGTGCCATCATGACAACAACTCTTCTGCACTGAGCAGCCTAGCGTGTCAGTTTTTTTGTATGTTTGCAACTCCATTTTCAGTCAACATTACCTCAATTTTCAGTCATACATTACCTGAGAATTTTCAAATGGAATGTATGGAGTTGCAATCAGACATGCAACTCAACAATTTGATCATGTCCCTTTATAAGACTTTTATGAGACCTATCTTACAAGAGAAAAATATCCCTCTCTTCAGAATCATGTCTTATTCATGTCATCACTTTGAGCAGCATGTATATTAGTGAACAACTATTTCCAAAGATGAAGAACAGCAAGAGTAGCATTACATAAAAAATCTGACAGACACCTTGAGAATGCACTGAAAACTGCAACCACTTCTGCCAAACCTGACTGATGCATCAATTTCACAAGAACAAGATCAAACATCCCACCATCCCACTAGTTTCAATGTTTTAGTTGCTTTTTTTTTTTTTTTTTGTATGTCTTACTAAAATTATTTTAAAATAGTGGAGTTTTTTTGTTTGGTTGTTTGTTTTTAATTTATATACATTTTAACTACATTATAAGTTTTATATGTGACCCAAGGCAATTCCTCTTCACCCATTGTGGCCCAGGCAAGCCAAAAGGTTGGACAACTGTGAGAACTGTGAGGTAATGCATTTCAGGATGGTTAATCATTATTTCAATCTCTGTAGAACTGTAACTGACTACCAGTAACTGTCACAGCTGAAAGTAAAAACAATGGTACTAATATTATGAAGATGACTTTGAGTCAAGTTTCTTTTGAAATGTTCTCAGCAAAGATTTCTTTTTTTTTTTTCTGTAATAGTTAAAGGATCATTTAAAGAAAGACTTCCATTTTCTCTTATTCTCATACAGCCAAATACATTTTCAATACAGTGAAAAAACACCCACACATGTGTAACCTCCTATCAACCTGCACTCTCGTCCATTAAATCATTTTATTTATAAACATAAAAAATAATCCCACAAAATACTTTCAAGGTAAATGAAATCAAGGACAAAGTAACCAGGTTCTCTCATATAAATAATCTAGTTCTACCAACTTCAGAAGAGCTATCTGATCTACTGGGCTGTGAATACAAACCTAGACTTGGTGTACAGTATTATTTTTCCTTTAGTGATAACTTCAAACAAAGCCTAGATATCCAGGGTTCTTACTGATTCTAAGTTTTGTAAAATACACCATTAAAAAAAAAATTAAAAGCATAATAAATCCACAAAATAAACACACGATAACATCCCAGCCATTACAGAACAGGCAGTAAGTGTTACCCCTCTCATACTGAAAACATAGCATTAATTCCAAGAGAAAAGAGTGCAGATATATGGAATGTATTGACAAATACATACACAGTCATTCAGAAGAGCTTCACAGTGAAGGAATAAATATTCCTTTGTTCAGCATTGCTATTTCTTGTCTTCTTGAAAGGTAAATAACATCAAAGATTTACAACAGCATAATATATTCTCTAAAGCAAATCATTGCAGAATACAAATTATACACAATTTCAACATGTTTTATGAGTCAGGAGATACACTCCATATTCCATATTACCAGAACTAAGCACATCTGTCTCACACTAGGTTATGCAGATGAAGTATGGACGTGAAGACAAGGGAATCATCACTTCAGTGTCTACTTTTTTTAATTGAAAGCAACATAATGCAATTCCATGTAAAAATAGATGAAGTCTTGTAGACAGATGTCACTTATAAAGAATGCATACTAACCTGAAAGAGCCTAAGCAGGTTGAGAAGAAACCAAGTAATGTGAAGATAACACTGTGAAGACAATATAAGGAATGAGAAGACAAAACTGATTAAAAAAAAAAAAAGAGGAAAAAACAAGACTCTGGGAAAACAATTTATTTCTTCATCTCTGAAACTTGCAGTTTGAAAGTATTTAGTATCAGAAGTCCATAGCTCCTTTTTCATCTTCCCTGCTTAAATCTGCAGTGCAGCAGACTCATTTTTCACTTTAGTGCTATTATTCTGCACATTACTTTCAGCCATCTGAGGTTTCCATTGCATTCTTCACAGTAGAAAAAGGTAACATAGAACTCAATGATGATTAATAATGACAGTTAGTTTAGTACACGATTGTACCAATGATCTTTCCACCAGCCTAAGTTGGCACTAGTCTAGAGATCCAATTCAATAATGTGATCTCTGCACTATCCCAAAAAGGGTAAGCAGTCAGCTTGAGTAGTATTTTTATCAAGATAAAACTTGTAGGTCAGGTGTTTACATTTGTCATTCATGATAAGCAATATATTTTCCCTGTCAGGCTATGCTTATTCTTTCACTGTAGAAAAAAAAAAAAAATGTATGAAATGGAAGCAGATCTCCCAATGTATCTTGTCCTCTGTAGTTTTATGAACGTTTTCATGCATCGTATCCTATTACTTATCACATTATATATAGTAAACTGATAAAATTGTTTCAAAGCCTTTGTTTATGGGGTTTTGTTTTTGTTGACAGTGCATCAGTGCAATTGTAAAGAAAAGAAAATGTAGGGAAGTCTGTATTTCATATAATCACTACAAGGTTGTTCTTGCATTTTTTGTTTTACCTATCCATTATAGAGAAGCTAGAATATATGAGCATATAGGTCTTTCATGCAATTTTTGTATGGGATACTGACTATGTACCACAGTCTGATGATGGTTGATAACCTCACAGAAACATCAACTAATTTCTTAACCCTATTCTGTTTTAAAGGAGGGAAGATTTAGACTAGATCATAGAATCATAGAATTGCTAAGGTTGGAAAAGACCCACAGGATCATCCAGTCCAACCATTTGCACTTCACCAATGGTTCTCGCTAAACCATGTCCCTCAACACAACATCCAAACGCTCTTTGAACACCACCAGGGTCGGTGACTCCACCACCTCTCTGGGCAGCCCATTCCAGTGCCTGACCACCCTTTCAGAGAAGTAGTATTTCCTAACGTCCAGCCTGAATCTTCCCTGGCGCAGCTTGAAGACATTCCCTCTAGTCCTATCACTAGTCACACGAGAGAAGAGGCCAACCCCCAGCTCACTACAACCTCCCTGCAGGTAGTTATAGAGAGCAATAAGGCTCCCCTGAGCCTCCTCTTCTCTAGACTGAACAATCCCAGCTCCTTCAGCTGCTCTTCATAAGGCCTGTGCTCCAGACCCCTCACCAGCTTTTGTTGCCCTCCTCTGGACACGCTCCAGAGCCTCGATGTCTTTCTTACAGTGAGGGGCCCAAAACTGGACACAGTACTCGAGGTGCGGCCTCACCAGTGCTGAGTACAGGGGGATAATTACTTCCCTGTTCCTGCTGGCCACACTATTTCTGATACAAGCCAGGATGCCATTGGCCTTCTTGGCCACCTGAGCACACTACTGGCTCATGTTCAGTCTAGCATCAATCAACACCCCCAGGTCCATTTCCTCTACACAGTCTTCCAGCCACTCTGCCCCAAGCCTGTAGCGTTGCCTGGGGCTATTGTGGCCAAAGTGCAGGACCCGGCACTTGGTCTTGCTGAATCCCATCCCATTGGTTTCAGCCCAGCTTTCCAGCCTATCCCGATCCCTCTGTAGGGCCTCGCTACCCTCAGGCAGATCAACACTTCCAGCCAGCTTAGTGTCATCTGCAAACTTACTGAGGGTGCACTCAATGCCTTCTTCCAGGTCATCAATAAAGATATTAAACAGGACAGGCCTCAGCACCGACCCCTGGGGAACACCACTCGTGACTGGTCGCCAGCTGGATTTAACTCCATTCACTACCACTCTCTGGGCCCGGCCCTCCAGCCAGTTCCTTACCCAGCCAAGAGTGTATCTGTCCAAGCCACGGACTGTCAGCTTCTGCAGGAGAATACTGTGGGAGACAGTGTCAAAAGCTTTGCTGAAATCTAGGTAGACTACATCAACCGCCTTTCCCTCATCCACCAGACGGGTCACTAGATCATAGAAGGAGATCAGGTTGGTCAAGCAGGACCTGCCCTTCGTGAACCCATGCTGGCTAGGCCTGATCCCTCGGTTGTCCTGCACGTGCCGCGTGATCTCCCTCAAGACAATCTGCTCTATAATCTTCCCCGGCACCGAGGTCAGGCTATCAGGCCTGTAGTTCCCCGGATCCTCCCTGCAGCCCTTCTTGTAGATGAGAGTCACATTGGCAAGCCTCCAGTCTTCTGGGACCTCACCCGTCAACAAGGAGCGCTGATAGATGATGGAAAGTGGCTCGGCTATCTCCTCCGCCAGTTCCCTCAGCGCTCTTGGGTAAATCTCATCCAGTCCCATGGACTTGTGGCAGTCCAGTTGGAGTAGCAGGTCTCTGACTGTTTCCTCCTGAATCGTGGGGGGTTTAGTCTGCTCCCCAGCCAAGGCTGCCAGGTCAGAGAGTGGAGAAACCTGAGGATAACTGGTCTGACTTTTAAAGACAGATGTAAAGAAGGCATTCAGAACGTCTGCCTTTTCCTTATCCTCAGTGGTCACATTCCCAGCCTCATCCGGTAAGGAATGGAGATTCTCCCTGGTCCTCCTCTTACTGTTGATATATTTGTAAAAGAGTTTCTTGTTCCCTTTTACCCCAGCAGCCAGGTTGAGTTCAAGCTGGGCTTTTGTCTTTCTGATTTTCTCCCTGCACATCTTAACAACTTCTTTGTATTCTTTCCAGGTTGCCTGTCTCTTCTTCCACAGGAGGTAGATTCTCTTTTTCTCCTGAAGCCTCAAGAATAGTTCCTTATTCATCCACGCCAGTCTTCTTCTGCGCCGGCTCATTTTGTGGCTCAGGGGGACAGCCTGCTCCTGTGCCTTTAAGACTTCCTTCTTGAAGAGCAACCAGCCATCTTGTACCCCTTTACTCTCTAAAACTGAGCCCCAGTGGACTCTCCCTACTAGTCTCCTGAACAATTCAAAGTCTGCCCTCCAGAAGTCCGAGGTAGCAGTTTTGCTGTTCCCCCTCCTGACTCCACCAAGAATCGAGAACTCTAACATGTCACGGTCACTCTGCCCAAGACAGCCCCCAACCTCTACATCTCCCACCAGACCTTCTCTGTTCGTGAAGAGCAGGTCTAACGGGGCAGCTCCTCTCATAGGAAGATGTCAGGAAGTTTTTTACTGAGTGGTGAGGTGCTGAGACAGGCTGTTCAGAGAGGTTGGGGATGCCCCATCCCTGGAGATGTTTAAGACCAGGTTGGATGGGGCCCTGGGTAATCTGATCTTGTACTTGATCTAGCAGTTGGCAGCCCTGCCTGTGGCAAGGGGGCTAAAACTTGATGATCCTTGAGGTTCCTTCCAACCCAAGCCATTCTACAATTCATTCAACTTTCTTATCAATTTCTTTCAACTGTTAGAATAGCAATTCCTCAATTACCCAATAAATTAAATAAATATCTACTTCATAATATATAAGAATTATGACATTTCCTACGTTTTTTTCAAGTAGTAGATTTGACTTAAATGTCTCTTGAGAAAGGTACTTACTACTGGTTAGAAAACACTCTTGTAGGGGAAAAAAAAGACTCATAAGAGACAAAGAAGCTTGTAAAATAAGTAACAATATTTAGAAGTTGACAGTCACATCTTAAAACAAAGTATTTTAATATTTCAACCCTAATATATGCAAATAGCAAAACTGATCTTCTGTGAGGGAACCTTGTTTTGCACATTCCTCAAGACACTCAAACACTATATTTCGAGAAGTTTAAATATTTGTATGAGTAATATTACAAAAACATCAAACTCATGTAAAAATGTCAGTTATTTTTGCTCCTCAGTTTACTGTGAGTACTTTTATAAAAATCATTTAATTTACAGCAATCTAACAACATTCTGTTAAATATCATGGTCAGTCAATGGCAAAAACTTCCTTTTTGCTACAGAAATTGTAATACCTCAATTCAGTATTTTACTGCACTGAAATTTTCCTGTTTGTTATCAGATTAGGGTGGAAAGCGAGGCCTGCAAAACTAATAGCATAAGCACTTGACCATACTATAGTTAGAGTGATTCAATGAAATCAAAGGTCATTAATCTCTTTCAGGCAATGCAAATTCAAACATTATTTCACCTGAAGAAAAAGTCTAATTACTAATACTATTATATCTTGAAGGAAAAACATGCTATTTGGATAGCATGAAAGATAACTAGACTTCTAGAAAGTGAAACAAAAGAATCTTAAAAGTTTGAAAGCAATTCAAAGATCACTTGAAATGGACCACAGAGATTTTTAAAATTTATCTATATATATATCCTCTTACTCACAACAATCCCTCTGAGAACAGTTTTAATCTGCATAAGTGCATTATGTGCTCTCAGAAGTCTTCCATAATTTGCACTCCAAATGCTTCAAAATCCTGGCTTCAAGTTACTTTTAATTCATGTTACAATTATCAACTGAAATGAAGAAATATATACAGAGAGAAGTGTTGAATGGCAACTAGGACAACAAATGTTATATGTTCAATCAGCATACAAAATTAAATGTTGATGGCTTATAGTTCAAAGCATATATAGGACAATATTCTTGTAAGTTCCAAATATAGTAAAAATTATTATAAATTTTACACAGATATTCATATTGTTCTTTATTGATGTAATTGCCAGTAAGTAATTATATCCATAATATTTGGTCTAAATTCCATTTTATATTATGCATTCCTAGTGCAAAACACTATACCACTGCAAAACTCTGTACCACTGTAATTATACTGATTTAGACTGTGGTTACATAAACCGTATATGTATCAACATATACTATCTTTGCTACCAACAGAAGGAGAAACAATTGCAAAATATTTTTCTCAATCATTTTAATAGTGATATTTTACAGTGAGTTTAGCAGCTGCTCCACTGATCATGCCACTTTGCTTCAAATCTTCTGGTGAATGCATGTTAACCTTCACAAGAAGTATCAAAAATATACAGTACGAAACTCAGCATAAGAAAATCTTCAGGTTTTTTCCATTCAGTTCCATTTTAAAGCAAATCTATTGTTGCTGCAAAATCAAAGTCAGGATCTACAACTGGATTTATAGTAGGAGGAGTATTTTAGAAAACAAACCTTTAGAGGAGCATTATTGTTATAGCAATTCTGAGCTGAATTCATAATTAAGCTTAATTAAAGGGATTTTATTTAAAGCCCAGATTTACTATATGGTAATAACTTTGTGTGTTTGACTGAATTAATATTGCTTGTCTAGCATGAAGCTTCACTTATTATTGAAACTCTAAGTTCCAGAAATTTCACAATTATTATTTTCACGTAGTTCCCATTGGAAACAAACTTGATGCTAACTTTATAAATGACTGTATGTACAATTGTATTATGTAACTTTTTAATTATATCTTATCACATCTACGATTAAAGCAATTTGTGGTAAAGCCTTATCTTTCAGATATTGTCAGAAGGATACAAATGCAAACTACATGACTGACACTTAAGTGGAGAATATTTCACACTCCAATGGGAGTAGGGCAAGGTACCTAACATACAGAAAGAAAATAAGAACAAAATTATCTTCCAGAATATACAAGGATCAAAACTAACTCCAAATCATCAGCCTGCCATCCTTACTTAGATTTCTTTCCAGTTCTGTCTCTAGTTAGTTATGATTTTGAAAGTCTCCTAGCAAAGTGTTTCATTTCATAGTTTTAGTACACTATTGAAACAATTTTAACCACTTGAAAAAAGTTTTTTAGTTTCAGGACAAAAATCTGGAAAAGTATAAATTTTTCTTCTCAATGTTTATACTTCAGTATTTACAGACATTTCAAGTTCAGTTTGATACCACAATCACTGACAAGATCACTATGAAAGAATAAGGTACGCCACACAAAATAAGGATACTTATTTTACAAATGACTTTTTTTTTCCTAAGTTTTCTTCTGCTTTAAGGAATTATAAAGAAAAGGGGAAAAAAAGACAATTGAAAAAAGCTTTTATTATTTACACAGAGATGGGCTGACTTGCGTATGTTTAATCTATTAAGCTTTAAGTGTTTCTTAGCAAACTTTTCAAAAGTTTTCACCTTCTGCATACATCTCGCAGAAGCATGCAAGACTGGATCTACTTGTTGGAATGTTCATCCCCTCTGTTTCAAAAGCTTTTCACCTGAGATTGCTCATTCCTATCAAGGCAGCTCCCTAATTCTCAGGCCTAATTTAAGAGTCATTCTCCATTTCCCAGTGGAAACCAAATAACTGTGCAGAAAAGAGCAAAAGCTTCACTGACTCAAAGAAATAGGATAAGTATGAAGATGACTGATTCTATGATGCAGTCAAGTAGTAAATTCTGAAACCCCATTTACCCAGGAGTAGAGTCACTGACTTCAGAATATTTATTCAATTCTCAAGTATTGTACCTGATATACTACGCTAATCAATGAGCACTGGCTCCATTCAAAACAGCAAAGCAAGGCTTTTAAAACATTATGCGGCCTTCTGGGACTGTAGGAGTTTGGAAGAAAGGGATTCTTTTTGTTATTTTCCCCTTCAGTCAAAGGGATCTCCCCATCCTTCTTTTGTTTTCTTTTAACTTTTACTCACAGAGAAGCACACAAGACCAGAACAAACCAGACAAGACAAGACATGATTCAAGGATGAGGCCAAGGACTGTAGCTTATCACATGAAGCAGTCAGGAAAAATAATTTGAGGATTGTTCAGCTGATAGGTCTACAGCTTGTAGTCATTAACTCCTGCAGAGTCAGTCCAATGGACTGAATTGTGTCTGGCCATGACTGAAGCTCCTGAGTTATGCAACAGTATAATTAAGCAGGAAAAAATAATGACAAATATCATATAAAGTTGACATTTGAAACCTTTGCTGTTGAGTGAGTCCCTCATATGGTCATCATCAATAACATTAATTTGAACCATTCTGATTATCAAAAGTAATAAATTTGATCAAAGCAGAAGATTAAAGCTGAATAGTAACAATATTTTAATTAAACTGAAGAGCATGGTTCTCACAGTGTCTATATACCATATATCAATATTAGCATTGCTCATGCAGATTTCTTATAGTTCATTCCTAGCCAGTTATCCCTCTCCATTGTAAAAGTTTGCTGTATCATTTTTCTGGAGGGGAAAAAAAAAAAAAAAAAAAAAAAAAACAAGACTTCTGTTGTAAAGACCACATGCAATGTAGTCTATATTAGATCAATAAACATCAATTATTAGGTACAAGCCAGGAAGATTCCATTCTTCTTGTTAAGGGAAGTAAAAACCCGCTATTCATCATCATAGCTATATGTTCAGCTGTGTACTAGCATATTATATATCTAGTCCTTGACTGTAGTAACCGAACTTCAATGCAATCAACAAGACATATGGAAGAAAGAGTGGAGAGTGCTTCAGCCATCCATCATGATACTGCAGGTTCTGCTGAATCATAAACAGCAAAGAGCTGAGGATTCTGAACACCAAATGCTGTTAGAGGGCAAGAGTGGAAAGTGGAATTTCCTATTTAGGAAGAGAAGTAAGCTCACGGGAATTTGTATTTCTTTCAGACAACATAACAGAGGATTCCAAAATACAGTTTGATACTTCATTTCTAATTTGGGGTGGTCATTAAGAAGCAGTAAGATATTTTTACTGCTAATTATGAACAAGACATTCCACAGTATATGCTCACATATTAAACACATGTAAAACATGCAAAAATTATAGCTGAATGTAATAAATATGTGTCATTTTTTCTGCCTACCCAACCTTTTAGGAAAAAGACTAATCACTCACCTTAAGAATGAACAAATAACCTATCCTAATGTTCTTTTTTCCCACCTATTTGCATCAGTTATGGTGCATAAATCTGTTAATCTGTCTGGCAGCAACTACACTGTTGATAGATACTAATATCCTGAGAGGTATGTCTAGGATAGAAAAAACTAAGAAACAAAATGATAACACCTTGACTTCTGTCATAGGTAGCTCACCTGTAATTGTACTGTAGGAAGCTTTCATAACTGTTTCTTGCTGGAAAACACAGGGAAAATCATAAGCCAATAAAACACATGGCTTCAATACATCATGTATTGTGAGACTGTTTATCTAGAAACACATATTCTTACAATATATCAAAAAATTTTCTTGATGACAGAAAGAAAAAGGCTTCTGAACATAGATCCGTAGGTTACTGAATATCTAACCATCTGCCTAGTAAGGAGCAGAATTTCATCTTCTAGGGGCTTTTCTGGCTGTTCTGTTGTTCAGGTTTGGATTAGTATTTGTGCAGTTTTGTTTTTTTTCATGGGTTTTGTTTGGTTGTTTTTTTTCGCAGGAGGAGAAGGGAGATGAGGAGTAACATGTACAGCATCATGACAAGTGGTAATTTAACAAAAAATTAATAAACGAAAAAGACAGCAACTACATCCAGTGATTTCAAAGCTTTAGCATGCATCATCACAAAATTTGCAGTACTACATAGTGTTTGCAAAACTACTAAAGGCCTGGCTCCTAATGTACAGAACACTTAATTAAGTATCGACAGTATGATGAATCTTTCTAAGTTGATCTGTATCTACAGATCACTGAAATACAAAGCAAAGATCCCCCGTGCATATCTACAGAATAGTACATAGCAATACTATATTTATATACTACTTTAGGTCCTTGTATCAATTTCAGCATTTTAATAAGAATGCCTCCAGAGATAAGGAATTCAATAGTTAATTATGTTAACTATTAACTAAGAATTTCCACAACACACACAGACCACAAAGACAGAGATGACACATTTCTCCCAAATTAAGGAGAAGAGGGAGCTTGGTTCCATGGGGGAATTACTTTCTGTTTTATCAGTTCAGTGATTTTAGACCCCTCGTTTCATAAATGCAAGCCATACAGTAGTCTCAGGAGGTAGGTTACTGAGTATAATGTATTTTCAGAAAAGCTAACAATTATGACAGTACATCCAAGTCCTGCTGCCATTAACAGTTACAGTTGCCATCAAGAAACGTTTTGCAGAGAAGAAAAAGGTTTCCACAGCCCTGTACGTCCCCAAGAGACCAGTAAGTCAAATAAATAAAATTCAGATCCAGAAATTGAATTAGTACTCCTATGTTACAGTGTTTATTAGTCCATCATCAGATGCTTGCTTTTTACCTTTCAAAGACAGTGCTGGGACAAAAAAATATATATATATATATATGTGTGTGTGTGTGTGTGTGTATGTGTACTTTGACATCTGAGCAAGAACTTAAGACAAACAGTTTTAACTTGTGGAAGTGAGAAAACCTCAGGAAGAGATTAACAAAGATTTGTTTCACTATCTTTTACATCAGTTTGACCAAATGTACTGATTATGAGAGAAAACAATGCTTGAGAACTCACCTGAACATCACTCCCTCTACAGAATCACTCAAGACAGAAAAGACTCATGTACTTAATTTTTAAATCATTTAAGTGTCATTTGCATTTTAGTTTTTATTCCTAGCACTATCAATTTCTGGAGTGTTCTTCAATTCACTCACAAACTTCAGAAAAGTTTTTCTTTGCATTAACTATGAAGTATTCAAAACTAGGCACAAGCAGAGGAAACAGAAATACAGCTGAGCTGAACTCTGAATACTAACAGTGTGAATTAAAGAACGGCAGGGAAAAATAACATCTCTTGATACACAGCTACTTGCAGATAAATCTATGCTTTTGGAGGCCAGTACTATAGATGAGCATTTAATTAAACAAAGCATAGGCACACTGTTACAATTTCATCTATTTACCCGGTGGCTTTAGGTCAAGAGTTAAACTTCTTCCAGAAATGCACAGTTCAGAAAAGGAAGTATGTTCAACATACTATTTCATGCATTTGTTTTTCGTTGAGAATTACAAATTTCTTTTCCAATCTGAAGATTTTTAACTAAAACAAACCATCATCTGCTGCTGCCTTTGTCATTGATGTGATTTCACAAATGAAGCAAATGGAAAGTCCTTGTTAAACAAATTTAATGAGGCACAGATAGCGTAAATGAGTGTTGCCTTACTGTTTCCACAACAATTCTTGACATCAGTGGATCACAAATACTACATACTGCCAGACTATTTTAAAGTGTTTTTTTAAAACAAAGATGTTAGCTGGCCAGAAATAATAATAATAAGAAAGGAAAAATTGATTTAATTACTTCATCCAAAGTAAGAGTTTTGTTACAAAAGAATAGGAGTAACGAGAAGAGTGGGAAAAAAAAAAAAAAAAGTTACTTGATCAGAAATAGTTGACTGAATAGACTACAGAAAGTTTTTATTCCAACCAGCTTATGTATAAACTAGAACCCCATAAGATTTGTGCATTCAATGAGCTATGCTAGAAACTGCTAAATCAGCACCTTTCTTTTTATTTCTTTTTCAGATGCAAATAGTTGTCATATCCAGTGAAGCAAGAAGAAACTAAAGAGTAAAATTGATAGGAGGATAAGAAAGCACCTAAAGGAAACCACAAACAGACCAGAATAAAGCCTTTCTAAAATAATTAGAAGACATACAATTTATCAGACGGCTTCAGATAACTTTCAGAAGCTTATTTATGCTCAGGGTCAGAGAAAGCCTAAATAAGACATCGTTTTCAAACTGTGACATATTGCACTGAAACCATCACACTTCAGTACAGATCAAACTCCATCACAGTTAAATTAATAATGGCCTGTTCTGCTTACGAAGATGCAACTTGCTTCTGACAGGTTCTTGGTGACACCACGTAAAGTATTCACAGGTAGACTAATAGTCATATAAAGAAAGAAGAATGGAACTCACTCCATCAGTGTGACGAGCTCTAGCCATACAGCACTCCTTCTTAGGAGGAAGCCTAGGCCCAAGAGCTCCTTTCCCATTCAGTGGCTGCCCTTATCTGAGCCTAGCATGGCTCCACACAGGGTCCACCACTTCTGGTCACCTGTAGCTACTATTGAGAGGGATTCTTAGGTATTACAACATTGATCAGTGTTTTGTTTTTTAAAGTACATATTCATTTTCTATGCAATCTGTAGTTAAAAAGTAACTTTCCACCAAAAAACATCACATTGGGTGGTCCTATGTGGAGCCAGGAGTTGAATTTGATGGTCCTTATAGGTCCCTTTCAACTCAGAATATTCTGTGACTCTATTCTCTCAGCTCCCAGGATCTGTGATGAATGCATGCAGCATGTTTGACAACCAAGAATACAAACTTTTAAACAGCACTAAACGCAAATAGCCAGAACAGGTCAGAAAAAGAGGACTCAACTACTAGGTTACCTCTCAGCTAGCCCAAAACCACGTGAGGAGTTTTCCTTTAGCTAAAATTTACTTTGCTGTCACTGATAAATCTGCTTACCAATGGTTCTTATTTGCAAAGCAAATAGATTTGTGCATTATTTATCCTTTTTTTTTTTTTTTTTTTCCTCACATTTCTAAAAAGGAAGTGGAAGAAGAGGGTGCTGCACTCAGAAAGAGACTGGGAGACAAGCAAGCTTTTGTGTCTGGATCTTGCAAGATAATGGTAAACTGCAAGTACTCTCAATAATACAAGCTGAAAATTGAGCAAATTCAACTTCCTATGTGGTGTGATATCCAGACTGAGTGAGAACATTCTGAGTGGTTCAATTTTATGATATAAATCACTTGATGAAAGTTACCCCCACCTAAGAAATCATAGAATAGAATCATTGAATCTCTCAGGTTGGAAAAGACCTTAAGGATCATCAAGTCCAACCACAACCTAACCATACTACTCTAAATCTAACAACCCACCACTAAATCATGTCCCTGATAACCACATCCAAATGGTTTCTAAACACATCCAGGGATGGTGACTCAACCACCTCCCTGGGGAGCCTATTTCAGTGCTTAACAACCCTTTCCATAAAGTTTTTCCTGATATCCAACCTAACCTTCCCCTGGCACAACTAGAGGCCATTTCCCCTCGTCCCGTCACCTGTCACCAGTGAGTAAAGACCAACCCTGCTCTTGCTGTAACCACCTTTCAGATACTGGAAGAGAACAATAAGGTCTCGCCTCAGCCTCCCTTTCCCCAGACTAAACAGCCCCAGTTCCATCATTTGCTCCTCATAGGGCATATTCTCCAAGCCCTTCCCCAGCCTTGTTGCCCTTCTTTGGACCTGCTCAGCACCTCAATGTCCTTTCTGTACTGAGGTGCCCAAAACTGAACACAGTACTCGAGGCCTCACCAATGCCAAGTACAGGGGCAGGATTACTTCCCTAGTCCTGCTCACCACACCATTCCTGATACAAGCCAGGATGCCATTGGCCACTTGGGCACACTGCTGGCTCATATTCAGCTGACTGTCCACCAGTATACTAAGGTCCCTTTCCATCAGGCAGCTTTCCAGCCACTCTTCCCCAAGACTGTAGGGTTGCCTGGGGTTATTGTGACCAAAATGCAGGACACAACACTTGGCCCCATTGAAACTCATACAGTTAACCTTGGCCCATCGATCCAGTCTATCCAGGTCCCTCTGTAGTGCCTTTCTCCCCTCAGGCAGATCAACACTCCCTCCCAGTTTGGTGTCATCTGCAAACTTACTGAGAATGCACAGAATTTAACTCTACCAACCACAACTCTTTGGGCCTGGCCATCCAGCCAGTGTTTCAGCCAGCAGAGCATACACCCATCCAAACCATGGGCAGCCAGCTTCTCCATGAGAATGTTGTGGGGGATAGTGTCAAAGGCTTTACTGAAGTCCAGGTAGACCACAGACAGCCTTACCTTCATCCATTAAGCAGGTCACCTTGTCATAAAATTAAATCAGGTTTGTCAGACAGGATGTACCATTCATAAACCCATGCTGACTGGGCCTGATCCCCTGGTTGACCTTTAACTAGCCCATGATGGCTGCCGAGATGGTCCATAACCCTCCCCAGCACCGAGGTGAAGAAAAGAAGGCATTAAGCACAGAACATGTTCAATGCTGTCCATAATCCTGCACTGTAGGAGATGCTTAAAGTGATTTTGCATACTGAAAATAGTGTAGTCGTATTGGTATGGTGTTCTACCTGAATCACATACTTAAATACTCAGCAGTCTAATAAAGCCAGGCAGAAACCCCCATCAGAATGCCTGGACTACTTTTAAAACTGATGTAACTTTCCTCAGTGCGTGCTCTGTTATCTCCAGATGGCACAGTCACATAATGTGTATTTAGACTTCAACTGCATGAAGGATTGAAGTGAAATAAAATTTACAAAACATTTTAGTTGTTTATATTTCAGGCAGCAGAACTAGATAGACGCTGCCTGTTAAACCATATAGAAATATTTTTTTAAAAAATGAAAGTATAAATGCAAATATGAGATTAAAAGTACATAAAATAACTGTAGTAAGTCCATATAAATAGTGTTGCTGACAATAAAAGGAGAAATAATAGGAGAAACATAGATAAACCACTCCCTTTCATTCTACCTCTCTTAACAACCCTTCTTCTACCCTCTGCCCTCCAAATGAGATCCAGGTTTTTTTTTATTAGTATAATTGCAGGAGTAGGAAAATGCTTATCCATTTTGGTGTTGCAATCACTCACTGAAACATTTACTGACTGAAAAAGCCCCATGAGAATTTTGATTGTTTTAACATTTTTTTTTCCTGGGAATGAAAGGGACAGGCTTTCCTGTTTCATTTTATGCAAAATTACAGTAATTGGTATCTGACCTTTTTGGAATAGACTGCTAAGCATTACATTGCTGGATTTTTTTTCATTGAATCAATTATTTAAATTATGGCTATATCAAAAAGAGCAACAGGGTGCAAATAGGAATAGAATATTTAAATGAAAGTGAAAAGTGATTCTCTACTACTACTCCATTAACATAAAACATATTATCAGCTGAAAATCTAACCACTGGAGGCTTCTAACACTTGAATTAAAATTTAGCTTTTAAATAATCAAACCAGCACAAACAAAGAAAAATGTATTTTTTAAATAAAAACACAAATGAAAATATAAAAAGAAAAAAAAAAGAAAAAAGAAAAAAAAAAGAAAAAAAGAAACGGTTTATTATAAGTGAAAATATAGCTCAGGAAAATACATTTTTAAATGGTCTAAAATAAGTTACTCCATTCAAGCAACCACCAGTTTTTAAAATAGAGAAAAAGAGAGGGCAGTTTAGCAAATCAACCCCTAACTGCAATGTTGTCCAGAACCGTCACCAGTAAACTCATTCCCAAGCAGTATTACAGAAGCAGTATCCTTGTTTCCTAATCTAGATCATCAAAACAGAAGAAAGGCAACAAAATTGCATTTTATATGGTAAAGTCATCAAAAACCAACTTGCACACAACTTTGTAGAAACTGCTTTTGGGTAAACTGACCTTAAACCATCACTGAAACCTATTCATGTCCATCAGTTTGACTTGAAGTAGTATAAAACCACTATCAGCAGAACATACAATCTTTTTTTCTCATAGATAAGGAGAGGTACTCAGGACAGGATAATTTCAAAGTTGTCTAATGAAAAATCAGGGAGTCATCATAAATTAGTATTCTCAGTCTCTTAAAAAAAAATTGCAGAAAAGAACTATAAGAACATTGATCTGGATGCACATTATCGATGAAAACATTCAATCCTTCAAATGGATTGGCCTTCCAATGCTTGAAGGGAGCATATAAACAGGAGGGGAAGCGGTTGTTTACAAGGGTGGATAGTGAGAATGGTTTTAAACTGAGACAGGGGAGGTTTAGGTTAGATATTAGGAGGAAGTTTTTCACACAGAGGGTGGTGATGCACTGGAACAGGTTGTGGATGCCCCATCCCTGGAGGCATTCAAGGCCAGGCTGGATGTGGCTCTGGGCAGCCTAGTCTAGTGGTTGGCGACCCTGCACGTAGCGGGGGGTTTGAAATTAGATGACCATTGTGGTCCTTTTCAACCCAGGCCATTCTATGATTCTATGAATCCAACCAATTTATATGACATTTCCTACCAATTACAAAAGCTGGTTGGTAACTTTTATCCCTACTAATGAATTGGCGCAAAGTAAAATTAGGGAATCTGGGCTTCAGGCCTAAGTGAAGGTACCTGAGAAGTCTTACACAAATTCAAGTTCTGCTATGCAGGGAAAGCTAGTAACTACTTGAAGTTAGGTGAGAATAGGTGACTTGTTTTCAGTTCATTTTAGTGAAGACAGACCTTAAAATAAAATGAAAGCTATTCAAAAACCCCCATAATCAAATACTTACTAGCAGATACAACTGGTAGCTTACAGTAATTTCACCAGCTCTGTTTTCAGTTAGCTTTAACTCAAACTCATGCAGTCTGGGTTAAGCAGCCACTTAAGTGCTTGCTTTGATCCAGCACGGACTAGAAATGCTTACAACCTCAATTGTAATGTCCTAGTAGTGGTATAGTCACTATTATTGTAACATAGCTTACACATGCTTGTTTGGTTATAGGACAAAAGCTATTCACTCCAACAGCCTTACTCATGCTGGATAAACTCTGCATATACTTAACTACAGACTAGTAACATGCTTTACATAAAGTTTGCACAAGCCACATAAGAATATTTTAGACTCAAAACCATACAAAAATGATGTAGAATCAGTCTTAGGAGTCTTAAAATACTGTTTTGTTTTGTTTTCTTGAACAGGCTAAAAAAAATTAGGGGGTGGTGGAGATTATTCTAAGTATTATATTAACAGAGTTTTTATTCCTATAAGGCCTCCCATAAGGGAGTGGCAGCAGCTCAAGATGATCTTTTTCTCCCACACTAATATCAACCCAAGGAAAGGAGATCAGAGACAGTTTAGTAGCGCCCCCTGCCTGAAAGCAGCCTGCTTTAGAAATAGATTGTCTCAAAACAAAGAGATGCAGAGTAGGAGCAAGCATTCTGTTCTGAGTTAACAGCTACAGTTTGCACTGCATCCATACTAAGACCGTGACTATTGGATGAAATCAAAGATGCACAGCAAGACAGTGACACAAGGGCTGGAGAGGTAGAAATTCCTTCTGGAGAGCATCACACCTCTCATCTGCCAATCCCTCTATATTAACCATAATCAAGTGTATTCACCAGCAAATGTGATCCTCTAGGTGTAAAGAAACAAGAACCTGTGGGCCAGAGAAAAAGTGCAGCACTATAGGAGGCACTAATTTTCCAATGAGCCTTGGTCCTTTACAGCCAAAATCTGCATTCACAAGTGAGAAGAAGCACTGAGGCACTACGGTTTGTACTAAGAAGTATTTCTTAGCGTTGGACATTCATGAGGGCTACTGTTTCATATACCTCCATCTGTTTGGACCCTGCTGACATTTACTGGTTCTGCTCTTTCTTCTTTACCTACAGTCTGTCCACTATGTTGGCCTGGCTCAGTTTAGAAAAGTAAAGCAGATGTCCACTGTAGGTAACCCAACTGTGCACACCACTCTCAACAAAAGCCACAAACAGTCCCTTCTGGCTTGATGTAGTGTCACTGAGCTTCTTGCAAGTCTTTCACTCCCTCAGCTAAGCCCTTCAGCCACAGCATGCGAGCCACCACTGCTTCAGGAGGCACTGAAAAAGCAGCTCTCCTCCTTAGGAAACAACAGGTAAACAGTGTCTCCTTCCTGAAAGCAAAGTACTTAGAAACACTGTATTTAATGAAAACTTTTCTTAAAATAGCATTGATTTTGCTTATCAGCCTTCATTAGAGTTCATCACAAATATCTTCCTTGAGTCAGAAACTGTTTTCCTCCCCAGCTCCTGAGAGAGTTTCTCATTTCTTTTAGAATCCAATATCCAAATTAACACTCTCCCAAAGCAAATCCGCACTTTTCTCTCTTTTCTTTACAACCTTCGGAAGTCAAATCAATTGGACTAGCGTTACATTTCAGATGCTTTGTTTAGAATAACCAAAAGTCAGTTATTATTTGAAAAATATTTTCTATCCTTTACTTCAAAGCTGACTATAAATGGGACTCTTCCACTAACTATATTTAAAAATTTATGTTCTTGAAGTACTTACCAGGAGTGGCTGGAAGGAACTTTCCTCATAGCAGCTAGTATGGTGCTGTTTTGGATTTGTGGCTCAAGCAGTGTTGACAAGTCACAGATGTTCTGGCCTCTGCTGAACAGTACTTTTACAGAATCAAGATGTTATTTTCTTGCACTTTCTCCCTCTCCAGCAAGTAGGTCAGGAGTAGGCTAAAAGCAAGGAGGAAACACAGCCAGCCAAAACTGACCAGATAGATATTCCATACCATAAAACATCTGGCTCAGTAATTAAACAGATTTTTTAAAAAATAAATTTAAAGCAGACATTGATCAGAGACTGGCTGAGCATCAGTCTGTTTGTGAGAGGTGATGCATGATTGCATTTGCATCAGTTTTTATTTTCCTCTTTTCTTTTTGAAGAGTCTTTATCCTGACTCATGACTTTTTCTTTTGCTAATCCCACTCATGGGTATTATCTGCTGTCTGGGGACAGCTCACACCAACTGGAAGAACTTCATTACTTGCTCAATTTGATTGCACTGAGAATGACAACAGAACTATAGCAGCACTAGGAGATGCATACACTGTAATCTTGTCACTATCAGGAAAAACATTTTTAATCTTTGCTACAATACTGCTTTTGCTGTTCTTAATGATGAATCTAACCACAGTAATCAAGCTGTTATCAGAAGGTCCATCAGTAATTTCAGATGAAGTTGCCGTTATCTTTCTGTTTAGCAGCCTTACAGTTAAGTTCTCAACAGGAAGCTTTCATACCACTCACAGTGCAATGTCAGCAACTCATGGCTTATATGTAAAATATCATTTCCCAGCATTAATCTATTCAGCATTTTGTCTGTTCAAGCACAATCTCCAACCAATTAAACAATGAAGTCATTTCATTACTTAAAGATACTTTATTATCTTATACTGAAACATCTTAAAAAAAATATTTGAAGTTATCCATGCCACTTACTGCCACTACAGCAATGACAAAACAAACAAACAAACAAAACAAACAAACAAACAAAAAAAAAAACAAAAAAACAAGACAGCAGATGTCAAAAATAAGAGACTGCCCCAGCACCCACAGTGGAAAAGGTAAGTAGCTTTTTCACAACTACTTCCATTCTATCTTTTAAGAGCTTGCTATCAGTCTGTATACAGGCATTCATTAAATACAAAGACTCCCAAAAGATCTTAAGTTCTACAGCATAGCATTATAAATGCTGCATGAAAACCAAATGAAACCTACCAAAAAACCCACGTTCCAGTCTCCAGTCTGGTAGAGCTTGTACATTACTCCTTCCCATTAAGCACATAACTAATTTAACAAAAAAATGTTTGAGTTAAGCACATTTTCAGCTCATATCAAAAAGCTGATTTCCTTCTATGGGTTATTCTAAACATCTTGGCTATAGTATTCAAGAAACATGGATATGTATTCAATTGGCAGTTTGGCTTTTTATCCTAGAAAGCATAAAGGTACTGTATTAGGGAAAATAATAATAATAATAAAAATTTAAAAAATGAGTTATAGATGCATTTAGCAAATGAAAGGAAATTCGTTGTGACCTTCAGATGAATTTTGAACATAAACTCAGTTTGTTATCTTCTTTATGACTTTGCAGATACAGATCTTTGGAATAGAATGAATAATTTCTTCTGAAGTAAGAAAAACTTTTTTATGAGTGTGGTGGCAAATGGTCTCTGAAACTCAAAAATTACACCAGAACTTTGTCGTGGTTTTGTAATTTTGCTATTGGTATTCCACATTATAACATCACACACCTAACGGGTACTTAAAGAGTTAATCCTCCAGTTCTGTGGATTGACAACCTTCTAGATATTTGCTTCTCAAAAGAGATGAAGAACTACATATCCCAGAGGTCCTCACAGTCAGAGAAAGAAGACACGTCACGGAAATCATGGGATCTGGCTCTTTCATCTCTCTCTCTCTGGCAGCCAGGCAGAGGGGTGGGTGTGCTTCCAAGCCATGTGCCTCCATTCAAGTAGGCCTTTCAGTTTTGGAAACTTTCTTATTTTATTTGATTTATTACCCTTCATTTCAATTAGATTGTATTATATTGTGTTATCTTGCATTCCGATATCATAGTTAGCAAAATAAGTTTTCCTCCTTAGATCGTTGCCACTGCTCCGTTCTTTTTCCCTCTCTGAGCCCAGCTCCCATTCCCCTACCCCTTTCCCTTTTCCCTTCCCATTTCTGGGAGCCAGGGGGCCCATGGGCCTACTGCCCCTTTGTCACAGGCATAGATTTATCTAGATTGATCTAGATAACTCTGTGACAAACTTGTAATTTATTTCACTCTTAAAAATGTAATAACTTGCAATAGAGTTTTTTTACTGTTAAAATTATAACTTACAAAAGAATTCTGAAACACTATTTTTAAGGTAACTAATTAAAAACTTATGTCAAAATCTAGTCTCTTATATTGCTGTTAGTACGTTACTTCATGTAATTTTGACTAATAGTTTGTTCTACTTGAACCCGCTTCACTGTTCTGTGATTGGAAGACTTCTGAGACTCTTAAGTTAATGGAAACTATTTATTTCTTAAGAATGATTTGTTGCTTAGAAAATCAACTTCACACATAAAACTGCTTTTTTACCCTCCACTGACTGCTATCTTTAAAAAAAAATACAAACCTTTTTTTTATGCTATTGCAGCATCTTGTCAAAATATTAAGAATTCTGGAATTGCACGATTGTAAATGCATATGAGCCAAGTCCTTAATATATAACTTACTTGATTATTTTTTCTTACAACTGTTAGTTGAATAAAAACTTTATCTCACAAGAGAATTATAATGAAGTTCAAATAAAACATTACAATATTAATTACATTTACACTGTTTACATTTTTTACTATTGCTTTGCATACTGCTACTGCATCATGTTGAAGATGCTCAACTAGCATAACAAAAAAATTCCATCCTTATAAGAAGATTGTAATGGTTTAGGTAATTTAATACCACCCTGCTGATTCTCATCATTTATTGAAGACGATCATTTCCATTATCTTAAATCTTTAAACACAGTAAATCAATTCTAGTTGTAATTTTATGCTCAAGAATGTCATGGTTAATTGCTCTTTTGAACATTGTGACTCATTATTCCCTTGTTATTCCTTTTATACAATGCACCTATCTTGCCATCTTTTTGAAATTTTTAGTTTATTTTTCTGTTAGATCAACTAGTAAACTTCAATGTAGTTGATAACATTCTGTAAGTTAGATTTCTCAGTTTTTAATAAAATTAAAAGTTTTCTTCTCATTATACATCTCAATAGTTACCAAAGAGATGTCTACAATATCACTTTAGATTGTCAGGACTATAACCAAAACAAATAGTAAACAGTAATCTATTTTTGAATATTTTAGAACCAGTAGTATGAAAATCAGCTAATCATTAACAATCACATGCAAACATCTTTAATCTAAATACCATTTTCTATCTACATCTATGGTTACTTGGTATGCAGTACCTTAGAACAATGCAACTTGAAATCCCCAAAGCAGCTTGATCCAGATAAAGAAGTGAGTAAAAGAAAGGTAAGACTGCGTGTTAAATGACAGACTGCAAATGAACTACAATATTTAGTCTGTGGGGGAAAACAGAATTAAAAAAAAAAAAATCTTCAAATCACCTTCACTTTTTGAAGACTTGGTGATTTTCATCACATATAGGCAACTAATGACTACAATTAACAGAGAGAAAGAAGCAATTGCAGAAGAAGAGGTGCTTCTACATTTCTTTTCCTTCAGCAGGCTTTCTTCATTTGTAAGCATATCAAGATTTTCACTCAGATATACATATTCAGCTGATTATTTTGAGCTTACTGGCATGAATTTCATACTGATGTAATTTTAATCTTTAGTCAAGTTGCTTTTAAATCCAACAGTATAAATAAGGGTCGGACAGATTCAGCTAATATCACCTGTGGAGTATTCATTTTTATCTTCTGCTTGATTCATTCACTTTTGTTTGTAGAAGTCCAGAATATTGAATAAATTAAAACCATCTTTTGCTGCCCACATCCAGCTGCGTGTATAAGAACACCCATATGCAACTCAAGCATCTTAGTGGTTGTATTGCACTAGCTTATTTTGAGCAAATGGCATGGGAGCTTTAAGATTTCACCCTGGAAGGCTTGATACAGATGTATCAGTCTATGCAAAAAGCATCCTTCACATTAATTCAAATAATTCTCAGAAGCAGTGCAGAAAAAGATAACATTAAGTTCTACATAATAAAATAAAAATTCTGATAGATGGCATCACGTCATCTTTATTTACTTTTTCTCTTTGAAATGATGTTGTATTCATTTCACAGGTAAGATATGAGAAACCAAGAAACAAATATGCGAAGTCAGTCAAACAATAACCACCTAATTACATAGTTCCGGAAGGCATTTTTTCTTAAAGGGGCCTAAGTCAGTGGCTCAATTCATTATAACCACATTTCAAAATTCATTAAGCACATTTCAAAATTATGTCATAAGATGCTCATGACAGAATTAGAGTCTTTATTTCCCATGAGCAGGGCAAACTTCCCCCTCAAAGAGAAGGAAATTTAAGGAAAAGGAAATAACAAACACAGAAGAACTAATTGCCTGACAAGAAAAGGAATTATCATTCTTAGGTCTTAATAAAGTTGTGTTTCAACGTGCATCAAGACAAGCAGCAGGGAAAGCGTGAAACAAGTAATAGCTGTGTGTCGAACATAGTACCTTCTGTATCTTATGTCTAGATGCAGAAACCTTGAGTTACTGGACAAATTAAATGTTATAACACATTCATCCTTAACACTAAGCTCCATCCCAACACTTGTATCTCCTTTTTTTTTAAGACAGATAATAGAGAAGTACTTAAACAAGTGACAACATAAAAATAAATACTAAAATTCAACTATGAAGGTAGACACAAGGTGGGTACCTAGCCAATGAATAACTATTGGTATCATTTTTACCTTATTTTTAATTTTGCAGGTTAATTCTATTTTACTGAGGTTGTGCACTACTCATGTAAGAGTCTGTCTTTACTTGCTTCCTGTTTTACCAATCCATGCAATAAAAAATTGCTACCTCAAAAATTCAGAAAGAAAAACACAAAAAAGTTTTGAGCCACACCATCACAGGATTTGTTTGTTTGTTTGTTTGTTCATACATAGCAATAGTAGAAGAACAGAGAAAGAACAGGAGAAAAAAATAAAATGTTCCCTCTTTCATAGCCTCCCTTTTTGGTCATATCTGCATACAACATACCTACTTTTTGGTTTAGAACTGATCGAATATGTTAGTGTGCAAGATGAAGCTGTGTTATTTTACTTTTACTTTTTGATGCCTCCAACATCACATTCTGTCTGAATTCATACACAGTCACATTGATCATTCCAAAGTGATTTGCTTCCTTTACCATAACCCTCTCATTCACATAGATAATTTTCTTTGCATTATTTTTCTACTAGACTGTGTTACACGAATTACAGAAACTGAGAAAATATAAATTCTTCTAATACAATACCCATTTCAGTAGAAATATATTATCTCACTTACGCCCAAACACTAGAGCTGTTCTGAGGCTAAGATGTTTTTCTTTACTCCCAAAAAATTAAAATACATAGAATCGAATTTCTGACCTGGACAGCCTAAGCCTTTTGTTATCATACTTTAAAATTCTTTTGTTCAATTAGTGTATGAGGATTGTATGGAAGCAAAATAAAATATATAAATGAGAATAAATTAAAAGAAACACTGCTAAACATCACCATGAAAACACCATGCAATTCATGTCTGCTGGAAACCACTTTACTACTCAATTTAATTTCACACATGAAAAATACATAATTATATTGATACTGATTCTATGTACTACTACTCAAAGCTTTTCCACCAAAATTTAAAGAAACATTTTATCCTTCATGAGCCAAGCCCTGAGTTCCTAAACTTCCACTGACTGATATGGCTGCAACCAGCGCTGAGCAGGCACTACAGTATAGCTATTTTGAGCTATCCGTGTTATCACGGACTGTGTCAACGAATCACAACATTAAAACAAAGGCACGGTTATGTGCTGCTTAATTCTCTGTTCTAAAACCATACTGAAGAGCTGGAGGTTGGGGGGAGGAAATGGTGGGGAAAAAAGGAAAAAAACAGTGCACAATCTGCAATCCTCTCAGAGTGACGGGTGTTTGCAGTATCCTCATAGTACAAAATAATAGTAAAAACAAACAAACAAACAAAAAAAACCCTAAAAAAACTATCTTCTCTTCCTACCCTAAGTTCCTTCTCTTGTTTCCTGTCATGTTTAGCTGAATTTATTATTCTATATTAACCTATCTTTGTTTTATTTATATGTATAAAAATAAATTTGAATAGACAGCAATACAAACCCTAGAATCCATATACTTCGCAGTCTTCGTGTTTTAAAAAAGAAAAAAATATTAGTGCTGGATGAATTTTCATCATTCAGTGGGTAAATGAGCCAAAACGTCTCAGTTCAATATCTGCATTAGTGCTTAATTCTGACATAAAATAAACATTTTAAAAAATTAAAAGAGGAAATAAAACAAGACTTTGTTTTTCCCCAGCAGCAAACAATTTACATTGTATTACAAAAACCTAGTTCATAGGCCTTTTAAATAATATTACCATGTAAGGACCTTCATCCCTGATCACAGATAAACAGAAATTCAGAACTGATGACATTACCTGGTATCATTATTATATTCATTTTCTGCCCTTCTGTGCATGTGCTCCACATGCGTCATCATTATCTTCACAAGCTGATATGATCTGTTTTGTTCTAAAAGATACCTTCGTGTCTTCAATCAAATCTAAACTTGGAAGACTTTGCTTCCGTTGTGGCAAATACAAACAGTGAAGTGACCACTGGAAGAACTACTTCTCAAATGCAGGTTTTCAATCTTGAACGATAAGAAAAAACTCTCAACAATAACTTTTACCTGCTACTGTTTGAGACAAACCATTCAAATACCACAGTCAAGAAGGTTACTCCTTCCAAAATACTGATATCTGCTTTTCCTTTTCCCCCCCTTTTTTTTTAATGGAAAAAAACTAAAGTTTAGAATGACTAAAACTATGAGAAAAGCTTCTTTAAAAAATCAATTGAAATAAGAGCATAGTATTTGGAGTCATTCTTGTTACATGTCTGTCACTTGAGTAAAGGTGAATAGCCACCAGTGGCTTCATTTCCCCCCAGAACACTGAGATCATTTTGAAGATACCTGCATTGGCAGTAACTGGATTTTCAAATATCATTCAGACAGTCTGGGGGCCTGGGGGGTGGATCTGTTATCATTTGTCCAACTGAAGATGAAACACTAATTTCTAATTAATAAGGTAATATCCAGAAAATTCTGAAGAAATTTAACTATTTTTTAAGACCAATAAAACAAATAGCCCACCAAAACATTAGTGCTGGAAGAGTGCACAGTGATGTTGACCTCTCAACACTGCTGTCACACCCCTGCTTTACTTATTGATTAAAAAATAAATAAACAAAAATGTATCCTGGTTTGATTTTGTTAAATGCTAACCAACCTAATTTAAAAGATGCATTAGAGATTATCTTGGCAACTTGAATATTCAAACGTATTACTGTATGAAAACTGTTGAGTCACAGCCTGAACCTCTGATAGATCACCTGAGGCAAGCACTGAGTCAGCCATGGGAGCACAGGTGAAAGCAGTTCAGCCGTTTGATCAGAAGGGGTGGAGCCTGGCTTCACGTCTCCTAGACCTCATTTAAGGGCTGACTGTCATGGGGAGTAGGATCTCTTTCTGGAGATTGCTCTCTTTGGAGTTTTCTACTGTAAGCCTAGGACATAGGTAAGTGCTTCCATTTATTTTTGATTATCACTTTCCATTGTGATAATCCTTCCAGTTATACAACCTGTAAAATACCAGCCTAATTGCACCACTCTGCTAATTGTACATTTGTTGACTGTACAATTACTTTTAAAATAAATGAAGGAAATGAGAGCTAAAAATGAAGCTATTAAAAATTTTGAGATAAAAGAAAGAGGATCTTAGAAATAAATGCTTACACTTCCTTCATTAAAGGAAACAAAAATATAGCAGAAATTTGTTTCAAGGCAGTAGATCCTAGTAACACATCTACAGAAGTATGGTTCGTGTTTTTACTAAATTCATGAAGGTTTTGCATAATTTATTAGGAAGTAATTTAGTCATGAATACAGATTTTTTTTTGGCAGTGGGGAAAATGTCTTTATGATGAATATTTTGCAGCTTAACTTCCTTCTTCCCTTGTTAAAATGTGCTACTATAGCACTTTTATACATTAACTTCTGACTTCATAAATTATAAACCAGCAGGGACTATTAAAGAAAGTCTCACAAGATGCATGCTTGAGGTACATATAGATAGGGACATTTTATTCATAACCAATAAAATACTATAGTAAAATCATAACATTTTCCTTAAGGTTCTTTCACTATATGTAATTCTTTTATTCATCAAGATGTAGCTTTACAGCTTGTGGTGAAAACTAGGAAGATTTTTTTCAAAAAACAAAAGCTAACATTAAATGTGATTATAGTTCACAGAATTTCTTTAGCCTTCCATTATTATACACAAGGGGAATGAAAGAACTGTCTTCTTTACTAACAGCTCTCAAAACCAGCTTCCCCCTTCTTTTTCTTTTTGAAAAGAAGTCTGAATGTAATAGTGAGTTGGCAGTATGAGCATTATTATTTTGGGCAACATGCATTATTCACAGCATTCAGCATGCTTTAGAAGCAAAAAAAGAAATAAAAAAATAAAAAATACTCCACCAGTGTTGAGTAGCACTCCACTTGTAGTCATATTCCTAAAAACAGAACAAAGTTACCATTTGGAGAGCAGAGGATCAAAATCATGTGAGCCACGTCATGATGCCATTCAAAGATTTCATTTTATCTCTATGTTACAAAAACAAGTTAAATAGAAAGGAAATGTAGAGAAGCAGCATCTTCTCAAACACTCAGATGAAATCTGTGGATAATGGTCAATCCAAATGCACAATTCACTTTCTAGATCTGTCCTGTGCAATGCTATTTCCTCTATAACATTACTTTAAAAAATTCTTTCAGTAACATTATATACATATTTTTTAAAAGACTCATGGAAGGGCTGATGATCAGGTGAAACAGGCACCTCTCAGCATATTAAAAGCTCTCTTAATCCAGCAAAAAGTTGAATTAAGAAGGAGCATGATTACTGTCTTGTAGCTGCATCAGCTGAGAACACACAAGGGCTTCAGAGAAGAACTACTTAGCTAAAGAACAGCACGAGCACAAACAAAAAAAAGTGTATAGATTGACCATGCATAAACTTAGATTGTCAACAAAGCTATTGCAGGCTTACAAAAGCTGGCAAGTATGGTAAAAGTACAGTGAAACTTGCACTTCAATGCTGCTTAAAGATGAATAGCTTGATTGCATAAAGGTGGTTCTCATGACAGCTCACGGCCAGACTTCATCACATGGTAAATTCTTTCCAATCCCTTATGTATTGTGTTAGAGATTTTATTTCACTCAAAAACAAACAATTGCTTATTGTCAGAAAATAAGACAGTAGTACCACAAATCTCTAATCCTTTAAACACAGATGCATAAAATGGATAAGATACCATTATTAAATTGCAAGAAATCAAATAACTTTTGTGCCATTGTGATTTTCTTTAAACCCTTCTCCTCTTCTCCTTTTGCTTTAACATCAATAGGAGAAATATGCTCAACGTGCCAGAAAGAAAGGTCAGGGTATTCCAATCCACCATATATATGTGTATGCGTAATATATATAGAGGAGTCAGACCTGAAAAGCTCTTTACTTTTTAAAAGCAATTGTTTTCACTGAGAAATCTGCCCTGTACAATCAGAGCACCCAATGTGATCATAGCCTTAATGAGGAGTATATAAATCATTTTACTCAAAGCACATCAGAGCATCAATCCTGAAATAAGTGGCATGTCAAATCTAGAATGTGTTTTATTTAAAACAAACAGAAATCTGCTAAAATTACTTTAAAACATCATGTGCAAGGTGGATGTCTAAGTGACATAAGAAACTGAGTTAAGTTTCACTATTTTAAACACAGAAAGAAAAGCTTAAGTCTTCTGTTTCCCATACATGCTACTTTAAGATATTCAATTTAAGAACAAAACATTTGTTGCTCTAAAAATTAAACCAAGGAAAACCTAAGGCAGAAAAAGGTCAGATTTGTGATGAGTATGAAGGAAAAACCAAGGCATATCTTGTACTGCAACACAAAGCCCAGCCATTCCAATGCTCGATTTTTCCAGTTCCCTTCAGCCTTCTATTCCTGTTTGTGTAAAGCAAGGGAATATTAGACTTTGCTCCTATTTTGATTGAATTCTTTGATCCTTTTAAAATCAGAGATAGAAACACTAGCACAAATGCCAATCATTATGGAAATAACTGCACATTCTGTCAGCCAAATGTTCCTTTGCTCATAGGTTTTGTGTGCTGTTACTAAAAGCTATCACTGGAAAACTGATCAGTATCAATAGGTCAATCTCTACACTCCCATAAAATCTGCATATATTTCCAGCATCATGCAAGTTGCATGGGAAGAAAAAATTACAAAAAAAGCCCTCAGAAATACTGACTGAGGTATTCAGAAATTCAGTCTCTCTATATAAATCTAGGTCACACTTAAAATAAGATTTTATTTGCATAGAGATTTCATTGTTTCATATGGCTTAAAATATTAATAAGTTCAGGCATATTCAAGGGCATTCACAGGGCACTGTAACCACAGAAGCACATTACATTGTAGCAATTCATTTTTTATAAAAAGTAAATTGCAAACATATACTAATATATTGCACATATATTAGTCATTTAACTGAGTAAACTAGCCTGTCACTCATAAGTAGAGTTCACAAAAGTTCATATTTTATAAGGCTCTAGCTATTAAGCAAATGCTAGAGCAGATGTAAACAGAATAATTGGTTGAGACAGTAGTTCTAAGCATGTTGTTATCTGACTCTGTGTTTGAGTAGACAAATTATATATTTGAACACTGTCAAATACATGAATATCACAATCAAAAAAAGTTGGTTAAGAATACTATATAGCAGCTTTCCATTATAAGATACTAAGAAAAATCCATAACAATCTGTACTATTCAGAAATGCATGAACAATATTTACATTTGAAAAAAAAATATTTACATTTATATGATACAGTGGCATACAAAATTTGTTTGCCGTCCACCTTGTTAGCCTTCAAAGACTTCAAATGTTGGGGAAGCAATGAGATGCAAGAAAAAGGACATCAGGAACATCAGTTATGAAAGCCTCCATCCTCAGTTCCACCAACAAATCAAATAGCTTTCTTTCAGACTAGTAAAGATATCTGTCCTTAACTAAGTATGAATAAATGAAACTCCTACTAGGGAAAGCATGCCAGCAAGAGGCAGGATACTGATAACTAAGTGAGAATGTAATTAATAGAGTACATATTTTATAGAATAACATTGTGCTCCTCTTAATTGACTATAGGTTTGAGGGTTCCTTTTTTGTTTTGTGGCTTTGTAGTGTTGTTTTTTTTTTTCACAATAAGAGAGAAGGTAAATACTTAGTGAAGTCTTATGAATGCTGTTGAATAATGATAGTCCCACACTCAGAATAAAGAGTTTTGAGGTTTTTTTGGAGCTGGAGTTCCATACAGAAAGTACATTCAGACTAAGCGAATCCTACTGTTAGCATGCAGAAATAGGAAAATAAAGAGAAAGGATGTCTTCTAACATCCTTCACTACATCAGAATTTACCACTAAATCTAGTCTTTGGTCAAGCCACCATGATAGAGCTCTGTCTGACCTGGTCAGAGGAGAGCTAAGAAACAGGAAGTGATGAAAGATATGATAAGACTTGTAAAGGTTGGTCCTGGCATGCTTTCAAGGAATTCTGGAACAAAGTATTAACAAGCCAGTTCTATATATCAATAATAAGTTGTAGTTTGATAACAGAGTGATTACAAAAATCCTGGATCCAATCTCCATGGTTGAAAATGAAATGGTAATAAAAACAGAGATGGGAAACATGATATTCAATTCATAGAGCTAAGGCAAAACAATGTAAAGATTAAAGGAAGCAGTTCATTTAAGTAAGGTATTCTATAGTGATTAAAAAAAAGAATACTTTCTACAAAAGTACTGCATAAAAGAACAAAGAATTGTAAATGTCTAAGAGAAGCACCTCATGTGGATTGTGAAACAGAAACATGAAGCTGAAAGACTCAAACACAGTAGTACCTGCCTTTGTAGTCCTTGTGTATTGAATCATCAGTGAGACAAAAAAATGAAAAACTGAAAAATCAATCAATGAGTAAATAAGTAAATAGAATCAAATGATTAAGAAGATCAATTCTCACAAGAGTAATGAGTTGAATGAGCTTAAAGAGGAAGAATAAGGATGACTAGGAACATCTGTGCTGCCTCTGTGATATTGCAAAAGAGTTGTGTGTATAATACCTACAGATAATCACTTTGTCAGCCTCAGGCTGCCAGAACCAATCCGGTGAATTCTGTCTGAAGGAACAGACACGTATATGAACAGATCCTACCTTCAGGTGGATACATGTTGATTGAAAGTCTTACTCCAGGCGTTTTTCCTCCAGATTCAAGCTATCACTCCAGTAATACAATGAGGGGATGGACAGAATCCTTCAGGTAGTAAGCTAAAGACACAAGTAGTGTAATATAGGAATAATCCAAGTGTAATTTCACACACACTAGAAGTCACTTCCTTTCAGAATGTTAAGACCTTCATTGACAGAGACCCAACAATAGAGTTGGAAAGAAGGGCAGGATTAGCAAAAGAACTGAGTAATACCCTGTTAAAAAAAATATTACAATGATCACCTTTCCAGGTAATAAAAGATGAAATTTTAAAAATCTCCAAGCATTTAAACTAAAAATGTTTTTTTTTCTTACAATGTTTGTCTTCTAATTTTTTCTGTCCAGAACATAAAGCCAATGCCTTTCTACTCAAATAAATGAGGAATTATTCAATGCAGCTGGCAATATCCTGATTGCTTTCAGCACACAGCAGTATTAAAATTAGATTAGCTTTATAATGTACTGTTATTTGGATTTATTCAAACTTAGTTAAGAGAATAATATTCAGCCACTATGCCATGCTCCCTTTCAATATGAAACTTATGGAAATCTAACAAGAGTGGTTTTCTTCCTTTAAAATTTGGTCTCAAAAAAAGCTTTTTTCTTCAGTGTTCATACAATGTTTGATTATGATGGACAAATGGAACGGACGGTGAAATTAACAGAATTGTTTATTAGCTGAGAAATGGTACTCCTTAAGCAAGGCACATGCAAGAACAACAAAACCACAACTAGAAAATGCAGCTGGAGCACAGGCTGCTCTGTGCTCTGCTGGGTCAAATTTTTCCTTAGCATAAGACACAGATGATTTTATTTCCAGTAAGGTTACCCTCAAACAGAGAAAAAGAACTCTCAGGGGTAGTAGTTTGCAGACAAGCCCTAAGAAAAGCAAAGCATTTCAGCATAAACCAAGAAATGCTACCTAAATATCTTAATATTTTGTTTCAAGCTTTTGCAAAACAGGCTCCTTGGTCTGAAACAGTAGTTTTGCTAGTACACCCTGTTCTCAAGAGATGCAGGTGTGCAAAGTAAAATCTGAAGTAGATAGCATTAGAAAGGCATGACTCTTCTGCACTTTTGTCAGAAAATTGGTTCCAGTTGAGAGCAACACTGACACTTGAAGAAAGCATATGTGAGCTGCCAGGATTTTATTGCTTTCTAAATATTAATTTTGAGGGCAATATTGGCACCTTCCTCACTTTTACAAGGTATATTTTCCACTTGAGTGAATGCTTGGCATGCCTGCCTCAGCAGGTACTTTTGCTGCTAAGCTGCACCAAACTCAACTCAGAAGGAGCTGAAACTTCTGATTTGATCACAAGAAAAGTCTGCCCCTGCTGGGCTTTAAGCTGGGCTCAGCATAGAAGTGGGATATTTATTATTTGAGTTGAAAAAGATTAAGAGAGCCACGTGGGGCCATAGGAAAAGAAAAATATCTGTAGCATAAAAACTGTCTCAGATGTTATCCAATGAGGCAGTAAAAACTATAGGTCAAAGCTTGCCTGGGTACACTGCCAAGAAATTTTAACTTCTGATGATGACATAGAGTTGTGGCTGTCTGATAAGCAGTGATTGTGAATGAGTCCTGTCAGACAGTGCACCTGTTGAAAGAAATTCATAGCCTGCAAAAAAGCATGACATTTTGAAAAGCAACTGTTGCCTTGATGCTGACAGGGAACGTAACTCCAAGACAACTAGTCTTACTTCAAATTATTTTTCCTAGGGCATATTTTAGGTATGTTTTTAATCCTCGTGGAAATTAAACAACTTTGTGAACATTCCACTAATACATCATCTCTAACTTGTATGACAGAAAGAAATTCTAATTAAAAAGAGCTTATATGTACAGAATATATATACAGCTTATATATACAGAAAAACAGAACAGGAAAAAATTATAAAACAAAACAAAAAAACCTCCTACAACTGCCTTGAAAATACTGCAGCAGGATCATCAGGAAGATGACCATTAAGTAGCATGAGGTTTCCTCTTTCTGCTACCCTGCACTGCTCCTAATAGACTTTGTAAGCTGAGCAGGAAGAACCTCATACTCAGCTGATTTGCTGGAGAGAACATTGAAAGAGATTTCCCACCTTCCCTTGTTCCTTTCCTGACCAGCTACAAGTGCAAAAAGATATGCCAAGTCCTGTACTATTTTTTATTTCTTTTTTAATATCCCAGTTGCAAAAATGTAATAAACACATAAATAACAATAAAGAAAGAGTAAATCAACTGTACTATTTAGCTCATTTCTTGACAACAGAAATAGTTACCTTCTTGAAGTCTGTTGTGATGTACACTAAACACAGAAAACAGTTTACAACTCAGATACAAATCAAATGGGAACACATGGAGACTTGTAGGCAGAAGACACCATACATAAAGCATTACTATTTTATTTAGCTATCTTTATCAACTTGTATAAGTAGTAAATGTTTTTCACTTGTTTTTAGCTTATGCATATTATAAAACTAATTATATTTGTAAAATTTAGAAAAGAAAAAAAAAAAGAAAAATCCACCAACTTTTTACATGCAAGTGACTTAATATTAAAGAAAAAATATATATTCATATTGAAAGTCAAACAATGTTTAATCTGATCTGTTAAAGAAGCGCATACTGAGCCACTTAAGCCCCGTAAATAAATGAATAGAATATGGTACCTGACATTATCTATGTAACTGTGACATATGGCTAGCCATTCTAAAATTGGTTCAAAATTATCAAAATTATTTGTCAAAAATACATTTATCACTCTTTATTGCATAGAAATTCATGACCTGTATTTCATGGATATGCCTGTAATGCTGCAGCTACTGCTGCATATAATTCCCTGGTCACATTGTTTCAATCCCTGTCAGTGTTCAGGACTGCAAACCTTACCAGACCTGTCCAACAACACTTTATGATCACATGTCCTTGCTAGACTTACAATGAACTTCAGTTTCAAAGTTGTTTGAAAGGATTATTTCATCCTCCAATTGTATGCCTTCCAATCAGATTGGCAGAACACAGATGGGATCACTGTGTCTTGCCTTGTACTTGGAGTATGTGTTTTTAGGATTCATCATAAACTCTGTATCACAGACAAGAAGTCGTATCTTTTAAGCAGCAGAAACAAGGAGAGACAATAATTTAATTATAGAAATTAAATAAAAATCTAAATACATAAACTGATGATTTTAGTTGTTTTTTTTTGTTTGTTTTTGTTTTTTTTTTCTCCCCCCCTGGAATTACAGAATGAGGTGAATTACATGGAAGAAAATGACTTTTTTCAATCATAATTTATTTTCAGTTATAACCTAGAAATTACATTTGTACAAAATTTCAAGTCACAAAGGCTGTGACCTTTATGGCCTAATTTATTCTACAGATGCTGTAGCTGCCAAAATTTGACTAACTTTGCATTGAGCTCATATTCCATAGTAACATGAAAAGCTGCTTACAATATCTGCTCTAGTAAGTTTATGGCATAAATGTACAATATAACAGCATACCAGCGTATTAGCATGCTTACAGTAAAAATAAGAACTTAGTAGCAGGGATCTTACAACAGGTTCTTTCCAGCTAACACAGAAGCTTTAAAAGCCATAATCCGTAGATGGAGAAAATAAATAAATAAATAAATAAAGTACATGTATGTCCTATCACAGAATCATTTGAGTTAGAAGGGGCCTTTAAGGGTCATCCTGTACAGCTCCCTGCCTCCACTGATTCATAGAAGGAAATCTGCATGGCCAGCTCCAGATATATACAAGTTAAATAACTTAATATAAATTTGTGGGTTTTTTCCCAGATAAATAGATAACATACCGTATAAACAGGTATTTTTTATGGGGTCTCTCTCTGCAAGAAAGATGAAATTCTACCAAAGCCATTAGCATAGAAAAATTCAGTTCAGCTAGATTCAGTGTGCATCATTTCCTGTATTTTTAAGATTAAACTTCACTTCTGCACTGAGAACTGCTTAGACGAGCCACCCATGTACTCAGAGCTTTGTCAATTTCATAGGCTCCCAAGGAGCACAGACCTTGCTTCTAGCCAGTTTTATCAAGAACAAAGATTAAAGAACATTTTATCCTTCTTCTAAAACAGAATTTATAGCATTGAGAGTTTATAGCTACAAGATAAGACAGCTCAGCTTGATTATCCAACTGATATCCAACACAGACGTGTGAAATATGCATTTAAATATATAAAAATGTTTTAAATTATAAAAAGTTTTCAGTGAACTAAACTTGTCTCTTTGATAAACATGTGAAGACAGGTAGCAGCAACCCCATCTAGGAAAAACAAACCACTTCTTTCTACCCACCCAAAGATGAATACCAAACCTGAAACTAAGAAACTTCACAACACAGATAGTGCAAAACTGGAAGTGGGATGTTTACTATCTATCTTTCTTTTACCCTCAGAAATATGTTCTCATTTTAAGCCATGTAAAAAAAACTGTTTTGAAACAAAGCAAAAGGCATATAGAAGTTAAAAGAAATCAGGAAATAATGAAAAATATCTTTCCCACTGAATTATCCTCCTATTTTTAAAGTATTTCATAAAATGCTGCTGAGGCTAATACTAAAATTACAGTAACAAATATTTGCAGCTTGATAATGAATTCCTTGATAATGAATAATCTTAGATAATTCTCATTTCCTCAAAGCGAAAAGTAGCACGTGTCACTAAAATATTTTTACATGGACGTAAATATTTTAATATTAAGCAAAGTACTGCCTTTACTGTTTTTAAATTAATATCCTGTAAGGTTATTTTCCTCCTGGTGTTTCTCATCACACTGTAACAGTGAGAATGTTAACACATAGTCATGTGTGATAACATTGCAGAGACTTTAGGATTCAATTGCTTTCTACCAAAGAAGAACTTGCTACTTTAAGCTTGTTGCTCAACAACAGGGGAAGAAATTGCAGCTTATTAATATTTAGAATGTTAGCAAAAGCAATGCAGACCTATTGCAACCTCTGAAGAGGTTTCAAAACCCACTGGTATTAAGTTGTGCTTCAGAAACTAAGCGGCTGGAGGGAAAGGTAGAGGGGTCAATACACTGCTAAGATGTTTCTGGAGTGCATGTGTATTTTTCATATACATGCATATACACAGTGATTAGCCAAATAAAAAGAAGGTCAATGTAAAATTTCTCAAGTCAAGATTAAGAAGCCTCAGCTGGCCAGGCATTTGTTCATGATTTTAAAGTTCAGAAATATTTTTCCTTGAAGCTATTGTGGGTTAGGGTAGTCTCTCAGTTCAGTTCCCATTGCAATCAATGGGAGTTGAAATGCCAGTCCTGCAAAGTTGGATAACTAAAATCTGTGGCATAGCCACTGAAATTCCAAAGTCTCCCTGCTCTGATGCCTTTCAATGCCTTAAAAGCTAAATACAATTTGAATGTGACATCTGGTAGAGTTATTAAATCTGGAAGCAGCTGAGGAAACATAAAAGGATTCTTCTTTTAAATAGAAAACAAGCTGACATTTTACAAATACTTATTCATTCTTCCAGTTACTGGTGTACATTAGAGGAGACTACAATAATCAGACAGAATTTGAATGATCTACAAAACAAAGTGTCTAGTAAATTACAAAGACAGCAGATGTTTCAGCATTTATTTCCCTTTAAGCCCTCTGCTTTCACACATTTCCAGGTCAAATATTCAGTGCATATATCTTTTTTCCTATTAATTTTCAACTGCATATTCCCTTCCATAGTACATATAGCATTTTGTTCCTCAGTCAGATCAGAGATCTGAGATGCATTCTAACATAGTTTTTGTTTTCCACAGGTAGATCTTTGAACTTCAGGTATCTGATTTACATAACCATATACATTTTTATTGTGAAATCATTATTTTTTCTCCATATGTCTTTACATGGCTACAACTAATTGTTGTAGGTTAAAACCAGTACGTACAGTTCCACAAGCAGAATACCTTATTTGAATTCAACCTTTTTCCACGCAGCCAAAACAACAAATTAACATTTGACTAACCTAGCCCTGTTTACATAATGTAGTATCTCAGTTTTTAATGAATGCCCATTGACTAGAGAGGAGAAACATCAACCCTCAATTCCTAGTTTTACACTCAGATACTTGGACTGTTTTTATTCTTTTTGGTGGAGAAAGAAAAGAGCTACACATTTATATTTTTAATAATAATAATTATAAATGAAACTAGAAATGCCACTGACTTGAGAAAATCTCATTCACTGTGGTCTGGAACTCATTCTCTAACCATTTTCTTACACCTAACAATGAACTGACTATTTCTGAAACAAGAGCATTGGAGATGCAGCACCAAAATAGTCACAGTAAATCCACATCTATGGTTTAGGGGATGACCTGCTGGAGAAGGGCTCTGCAAAGAAGGAGCTGAGTGTTCTCAGGTGTTCAACAGTGGTCAAGAGTGGGCAACAAGTTGGCCACAAGCCAACTTGTCTAGGAAGTCCAAAGCACCACATATAATAGAAATACTCATATTACTTACTATATTAAATGACCCCACTAAACTAATGTCAATTTCTCATAATTGGAAAGATGAAATTTTTATATTCATCATCAAATTTTCAGAATAATTAACATGATATTAACTTCCTCACTTCGAAGCCCAAGACTGAAATTATAACTGTAAGATCTAATTTCTCATAAAGGGCACGTGAAAAAAAAAAATATCCTTGAGTCCAGGGAGTACTGAGCAACTCATGCTGTTACACAGTCATTTTATTCTAAAGCAAAACTTTTTTGGCAATCACTCCTAGTCACTCAACCACCTCCTTTAAGCATATAATTTATCAGCTGTGACAATGCAGCTATTTAGAAAGCTTCACTTCACACTGAATGATCAAAATACTCCTAGTTATAACAGTCATTTATTTTACAACAGGGTCGGGAAGAAAAACTTTTAAATCATCGCACTGCTGTCTCAGATCCAACTTTAAACAATGGTTGTATGAAATGTGGCTAAGCCAACTCCCTGCAGATGACTTGAATCTACTACCATTTGATAAAACCATTTGTAGTTTTACCAGGATTTAGGAGATGAAAGGGAACCTTACTGTTCTCACAAATAAAAAATTCAGACACTCAAGAACCTGCAAACGCTAATGGTTTTGTTCAGTTAAGTTCTCTGAATGCCTAAATTCTTCATTTCAAATAATTCTCTGTCTGCTTATACTTGTAAACATGTTAAATAGATTAAATAGCAAGAATAGTGCTCATTTGCCTTTTATATCAGAGAAATAAGTACAATACAGTAAGAGTGATGTGTCCAAGAAAAATACTAGCTATTTCTGTTCTCCAGGAATGATTTAGATATTACAGCATGAAAATCTACTCATCTACTCATGATATCTCCAAATTGTGAGCAACAGTACATTTCATCTGCAGTTCTTTATGACCCTGTACTCATAATGCTTCTTCTCATGTTAAACCAGAATAGCTTGTCCAGAGAACACATCTAATTGTCAAATTTAAGGAACATTTGGATGAGAGCAAACCTTTGAACTGCAAAACAAACTTGAATTTAAAAATAACATTCAACACTAAAGTAGACAGATCTATCTAACATATTCAAAGAAGCTACTATTTAATAACCATGGTATGAAGATCCTTCTGAGAGAAAATTATTTTTTCCTGCAATTGTGATAAGAAGTGTAAATAATTATATATATATATATATATTTGTGATACATATATGTAAATACGAGAATTTCAAAGATTGGAATCATTCAGTATCATACTGAGAAACTGCACCATGAACCTGTGTATCCATCATCTCTTATCATTACTAGATTTCACATTATATTCAAGAGAGATAGGATAGTTGCTGACAGTAATTTTATTTTTTTTTTAAAATTAAGTAATTTTAACTGCATGTTAAAATTATTTAATGACTGACTTTCAAAACCTGAAACCAAAAAGAAACCACTACCAGTTTTCTGTTTTCTGTTTCTGAGAGTTTTCTGTTAAATGATTAAATTTTGGCCAGCGTGAGAAAGCAGGACTCATACACATTAGCATGATCAGATACAATGTAACAAATAAAGGTATATTTTGCTGTGAATGATTAAATAAGATTGCTCATAATTAGATGAGATTATTTTCACTTTTACTTTTGTTCCATACATATCAGTACTTATAATTTAAATGCCCTGAAGATTCTCACTCCTTTTTTTATTTAGACACCTGAATGCCAATGAATCAGTAGTTTTCATTGTGGTGAACAACCTGTCTTTTACTTAGAAATATACATATTTTTATCTTCGGATTCTTTCCCCTTTTCTTCCAGAGAAAAACAGTTATTGAAGCATCAAATAAATTTACTAAAAGAAGAAAAAAAATTAGGCAATGCTAAATAGCCTGATTCACAGCATAAATAAGTTGGAACGGCAGTGTCACTCTCAGTAATTTCATCAGTAGGCACATTCTGAAAATAAGCAGAAAAGGTCCTTAGAATGATCAGAGCAGAACACTCTTGAATAGGAACCTTCCTAGCAGACTTCCAGGTCTACAGGAAAGCTGGGGAGGGACATTCTGGAAGGGCATGTAGCGACAGGATGTGAGGAAACAGTTTTAAACTGGAAGAGAGTAGATTTAGACTAGGTATCAAAAAGAAATTCTTTAATGCAAGGGTAGTGAGACACTGGAACAGGTTGACCAGCGAGGTTGTGGATGCCCCCTCCGGAGGGCATTCAAAGGCAGGCTGGATGGGTCTTTGAGCAACCTGGTCTGGATGGAGATGTCCCTGCTTATAGCAGGCATTTGGAACGAGATGATCTTAAAGGTCCCTTCCAACTCAAACCATTCTATGATTCTGTAATTATTGTTCTTTCCAACTCTTATTTTTCAGTATTTATTCACATTACAGTGCTGCTCAAAAACCAATTAAAGTTCATAAGCATATGCTAACCACTGCACTTGCCAGAACAGACTATACTCAAAGCCTTATTTTAGACTACAGTGGAATCTCCAAAACTCAAATCACCTTTCTTATTCACTGTTCAACATAGTGTACTCCCCACTCTGTATATGCTGACTATGGACTAAATTTATCATACAAACCAAGTTTAAAATATTTTCAATGTCACAATGATGCCTTATTTAGAATCAATTTTTAATACTACCATATCAAAATCCTCAGGCAAAATTCATATGAAACTGTACTTAGATCCAGCTAATGTTTGGAAATATCAGCTACTGAAAGACATATATGACGAGATCCCATATATCCACAGAGAGCTGAAGTGAAAGCACGACCAGACTGATCATTTGAAACAAACTGCCATCTCAGCTATCTCACTTCTTATCAATGCGCTAAAAAAGTATGATAAAGCTACTTCAGTGTAACTAATACACAAGGCAAAGAGCTCATTTATTATCTTCACTAATAAAAGCAAACCTCTCTTCTTCCGTACATAATAAAGGAAAATAGTTTTTTTTTTTAAGTATTAATTTCATTAGCAAACCTTTCTCAAAGAAACAAGATTAAAAATATTAGATTCCGTTTAGAAAATAATAATTATTATAGTTCAGAGAAGAAATTATTTTGCAGTTGAGTTAGTGGTACCACAGAATAATTGTGTGCAGTCTTACTGAAATCCTGCTTTTGTATTGATAGAAGAAAGCTACTTTTTAAATCAAATTGGAGTTTTTATTGTATTAAGTCATTACAGAATTTAAAAGATAAAGATTACAAGTGTCGTTTATGACCTTCAGCCCTGATGCTTTCACCACAGAATGTGAAAGCCATAACAATTTCACACACTTTTGGTAGAGAAACCTACTATTTCAAAACTGATGTCAAGAGGAGTACCTTTAAAAACATTATGACTTGTCCAACAAAATATTACAGAATAGCTGAGTTTGGACAGGGCCTCTGTGTCCATCTGGTCCAACATGTCTGCTCAAACAGAGCTACTCAGAGCAGGGTGCCCCGCACCATCTCCTTCTGCCTTTAGAAGATCTTCAGGGAAGAGACTCTGCTTCCTCTCTGGGCAACCTGTGCCAGTGCGCAGATCACCTACACAGTAAAGTAGTACTTCCTGATGCTCAGAGCAAAACCTCCTGTGCTTTAATTTGTGCTTATTACCTCTTGCACTGGCAGAGGGCACCACTGAAAATAACCTGGTTCCATTTCCTTTACACCCTTTCTTCAAGAACTTATAGACATTTAAGAGATCCCCTGTGAGTTCCTCTTGTGCAGGATGAGCACTCCCAATTCTCTCAGTCTTTTCTCATAGTACAGCTGCTTTAGTCCCTTCATCATCATGTTGGGTCTTCACTGGGCTGTATCAATTATGTCCTCGTCTTTCTTGTACTGGGTGCCCCAGAACTGAACACAGTACTCCAAGGGCAACTTCAATAGTGCTGAGTAGAGACAAAGGCTCACCTCTTTGACCTGCTGGAGATACTTCATCTACTTCAGCCAGCTTTAAACCAACAGATTCAATATCTGCTGAGGTAACCATATTAAGGATACTGTAATTGTTATAAATTTACATTGAGGATATACCTATTAGCCAATCTTCAGAAAAGATGTTTTAGAAAACAGCTTTATCTATGGGAAACAAATATCAAGAAAACATGAACACAAGGCTCGATTATTCACCTAGTGCAGTCAGTTATATTGATTCTCTACAGACACTGCATTTGCTTTCAAACGGGGATTAGGCTTGGTTATTGTTTGTAGAGCTTTGCCGTAACAGGTTATACACAAATGCAGTTCTAGTTAGGACTGCACTTTTGAATTATATTTTGCAGTTACTGCTGACTTGTTATCTATGGAGTCACAATGTGAATTTAAGGGTGAGATAAAACTAGAAGGTGTACTGCAGAATTTGGATTAGTTTGAAAATAATCCAAAGTAAAAACCCCTGCAATTTTAAGTCATGAATTCAAGGAGGAGCTCTTAACTAAAGCAGAAGGAACCAAGAGAACCCATCAAGTGTTCAGTTCAAATCAAAAATTTTACCCATGAAAAATCTTTAACTTTTCATGAACGATCAAATCAGTCAAATATTGTGATAGCCAAATGTTTGTAAAGGATAGATAATAAAGGAGAGACTTCCTAGCCTGAGGCTTCCTACTGTTATCTAAGCAAGAAACAGTTTATAATTGACATTCTGGTGAATATTTAATTACACAAAGTAGAAACATTTCAGAGGCATGGCTGGGAGTACTCCTTTGCTAAACGATGGTGAGACTTCTTTAGAAAATACTGTTGAGTATGCTTACAGTCCTGCCACACCATAGAAAAGAAGTTTGCTGCAACAGCTGATTAGAAACAAAATACTCCTATGAGCATTTATTGGCCTAAACATTTCAGTTCAGATTAGGAATGCATTTATCTGCAAGTGAATCCTGATTTTTCTGACTTCAGCTCTGTGGCTCACATCAGAAAATAGTCAATGTACATAAACAGCGTTCCTTACAGAGGAAGTCAAACTGGAGGATGCACTCTAGAGATGAACAGAATAAACCTCAGCTGCCTCTGTGCCCTACAGACCAGATTAGAATAGATATAGTCGGAAATAAAGTTGTCAACAGGTGTAGTGTGGATGAACAACACACTCAAAATCAACTGCTTCACTCTATAGTTTTGCTCCTAACACTCCACAACATTTATTAACATGGATGTACTCTGAAACACAAGTGTATTCTTCTCTCATTTTGAAAACAAAGACTCATTTCTGCTGTATACTATCAAATTTACTTGAGGCTTTTAATTTCTCACTGACACTGAACTCAAAAAGATGATTTTAAAATTTAAACAAACAAGTAGCAAACAAGTCTGTGTGTACCAGCACCATATATACACACACACAATTTTGCTCTTGACACTAAGTTGAAGTAATTACCAGCTTCTCCACAGATAGGAAGCCTTCTGTCTTTCAATTACTTTTCCTACTCAAAGCTTAATCAATGCATTTGTTGTTTCATACTTCTACCTAAGCTTTTCAAAAGAAAATGAAACCCAGCAAAAGATAAAGCTTTCAGGAAACTAAGGAATATAAAAATTATGATGAATTAGCATCTAAGTAAAAAGGTAGCTGAGCCATAAAGACTGGTAACGCTTTAAGCAGAAAATTCACTTTATTTCTTGCAAATAAATGTAACTAATAGCTCAAATTTCAGCTTTATTAAGTGCATTTGGCATGCTTGAAAGGCTTTCTTTTTTAAACACTGGCAAGAAGTAAGTATTTCCCCTCGAGCTATCACACTTACAGGATGCTCCCTGGAAATTATATGAGCATACTACTCTTCCTGAAGCCTGGCTTGCTCCACTAGTACAAATGCAAAGCCATTTCTATCTTGATTGACATTTAACACTGATAATACCTACTTATTTTACACTGCAGGACAGCAATTTAATTTTATTTTATAATTGCATTCTTAACAATGAATTAGACAATTACCTCCTGAGCAATTTGTATCAATATAGTCTGATTCACATTCCAGAAAGGCAAAGTTAAGTGCTAACCCTCAAATAAAGAAAAGAAGCAGCTGAGGATGAAAGTCCATTTGGAAGCACAAACCTTAGGCTAACATACTAGCTTTTCCTTAAAGCAAGTCTTACGGGTTTAGAAATTGCTGTGTAGTAATGTTTAGTCACTTGTAAATCCAAGCCTCAGAGACATGGCATGTCAAAGGAAAAGAATTTCCAGTATAGTGACAATAAGTAGATGTCAACCGATGTCTTTTTTTTTTTTTTTTTTTTCTTCAAATACATTTCTCAAAGAAGTTAATAAACGCTTTGAAGTTTAGGCTGATTTGAAAATTTAAGCTTTCCAAGTTCAAACTCCTGTTTAATTTCCCAAACCTCACAAAGTGTCAAACACTTTGATCTTTTAGCCGCTTTACATTGGAACTTTGAGCTTCTTGTTCTTTTTATGTAACCAAAATATATAAAAGTTCATGATGAAAGACTATTTTTCTAATTACATGCACAAAAATATAGGCCAGATACATTTGGCCTGCATTTTTGTGGACAGGTGTTTATGCTCTGGATTCTACTTTCAACAGTTTTTCACACTACTTGATAAAGCCCCAAACAGGCCTACTTTTTCAGACAAATTGATTTCCTATCCATTCTGGTCATTATGTGTCCCATGGTATATTTTTCAGTTGGATGCTCTGTATCCCATGTTCTCAAACAGAATGTTCTTGAATTACATTGTTCCTCTTATTACTATCTCTCTGAATAATTTTCTAATAGTGAAGGGAATATTTTGCTACTAAAGTGGTTGTGTATTACCGCTATGATGTTGTGCACAATTAAACAGCTGTTGCATAAGTAATGTCACAGAAGTGACTATATTTTATTGTGCTCAGTGGATATATTTTCTTGTATATATCTCTGATAAGGATAGACATGAGACAAATTGCATTTATCATGTGTCTCCTTACCTTCACTCTGCACACTAATCCACCTCCGTTAAAGCTATGTCTAGTTTAAGTGAACTTTAGCCTCAAAAAAGTCTGCTGAAAAGATATTCTTGGGGATAGTATCTTACTCTCCACAGTATTATGTGAGATGAGTAGGAAATAGAATTCAATCAATTTTCAAGCTAGCTTCTGAAAATGCACTAAAACAAACGACACACAAAACAAAAACAAAAATACCAAAACATCATCTAAATCCACTTATGTGGCCTTTTTTTTTTTCTGGCTGAAACACTTTCAGTTATCCTTTCAGTGATAAATTGCATGTGAATAAAAATTCTTATATGCCATTAGTTAAGATAATAATCCAGGACTATGACAGAGAATTAAAATCAAATATGCTCAAGTGAACACCTCATCTCATCCACCCAATCTACACAATTAAGCTTGCAGAAACAAAAACAAATTACATTTACTGTACATTTATTCTAGGTTTCTCTCTATTGCACGTGCAATAGAAAATAAAATTCATTAAGCATAATAAATGCCCTCAACAGAGGTTCCTGTTTGGAAATAATCATTTATATATAAAACATATAAATAGACATTGAAACAGCTAGAACGATTCCACAACTCAGTAGATTAAGTTTGAAAATACTGTTTAAGTCCTTTGTAGGAGAAAGTGCAATTGCGTTTTTCTATTTTTCCTAGATGAAGACTCACATTCTCTTGGAGTTAGAAGACATAAGTGTGTATCAACATACATTCCAAAAATTTGAGGAGGATAGTTTTAAAGAAAATTTCTCATTCATCTTTTTAATTCAAATGTTGAGTTCCATTATGGTTTAACCAGGCAGGTGGCTGAGAATCACACTGTTGTTTCCCCACCCCTTCCCAGTGGGATGGGAGACAGAATTGGAAAAAGTAAAGTAGAACTCACAGGTTGAGAAAACTATTTACTAAGACTGAGAAAAGGAAAATTGTTATGACTATGTATATATATGAATGTAAATAAACAGTGGTTCACAAGTAATTGCTCACCACCCCCCCAGTCGATGCCCAGCTAGTCCCCCAAGCAGCAGAAGAGAGACAAACTCCCACCCCTTTCAAAACACCTACCATGTGATGTCATATGGTATGAACTATCCCTTTGGCAGTTTAAGTCAGCTGTCCTACTTCTTTTCTCTCCCAGCTCCTTGGGCCCTGCGCTGTGAATGGCCTTGGCTCTGTACAGCACTGCTGAGCAGGAAGTATAAACACTGGTGTGTTACCAACATTGTTTTTCTCCTAGAACCACAACACAGCATCTTACAAGACATTCTGAAGAAAACAACTCCATCACAGCTGAAACTAAGAGAAGCTTTCAGCTCCAATCTTCAGTAATACTGGGAATAAAGCTTACAGAAATTCATAAATAATCTTTTGGCTCTTTAAGTTGTTTTTTGTTGTTGTTGTTGTTGTTTGTTTGTTTTTAATCCAAAATGAAGTTATTTTGGTTGGCAAAGCCATTAAAAACATGTTCCAAAGAAAGAAATGTGTTTCTCTGGTCGCCTGTTTACAAGTAAATTGACTAAAAGAAACAATCCGACTCTTCCCTTAAAGAGGGACTTTTCTTCAGTCTTACAAACGTTTCACCAATTATTCATTTCGTTTTGTTTTGCAAAGTACGTCATAAATAGGGTACATGATGTATTTTTATGAGTTTGGTAGTCCTCTGGAGTAAGCCAATAATCCATTATACTGTATGTCACTGAAGGCGGAGGAAAACTCCTCCTGAGTTCCAGCACATAAAGAATGAAGGAGGCTGAATTATATATGCAAATGAATAACACAATCAGTACAGTGCTTGATTTAATTTCATAATAAATTCTGCTTATTGTACAGGCTGTCCCCAAATTTTCAGTTTTGATGTGTTGTATAATTTTGCTCTGGAAATACTTACTACTCTGTTAAAAGTTGTTAAGGGGAAATTTATCCCCCCCAGGAGTCACCACAGATTCTGAGAGCTGTATCACATGCTGTGCTTTTACTGTGGGTGGGAGATGCAATTAGTGAAATTCATGCACAACTGATTTTTCATAACAGTACATATCAGAAAGGAGAAAGACAAGTGTCTATTGTAAAGGAGGTTCTGCATTTAACAATAGTATATCCTCCCTAGCAGCTGTGTCAAGGACTGAAGCAATAGGTTATGCTGAAGAAGTTCTGGAAACCCTGATGTTTGGAAATCCAAATAAGTATTGCTTCCGTCTTAATGAGACTCTGTTATAAGCACTGTGTTTTTTTTTTTTTTTTTTTTGGGGGGGGGGGGGGGGGGGGGGGGCACATAATCAATCTAGCATTCTGTAGGCCTAACTGTGGCCAATGTACATATTGTCTTTATATAAACCTTTGCCTCTCTGCCTCTCTAATCAATGCTTCCATATCGTGAGAAAAGTGCTAATTAGGTCTGAAGGGCACTTGAAGAAAAATAATGACAGTGGTATATAAGTGAAATAATGAAAGCACAACCACCACATTGTTTAAAATATCAGAAATACTTTCATGGGCTCTAAACTTAGATGTCCCTTCCTCAAAATGTTTTCTCCTATCTAAAACCAAGTTGTTGACTGCACCATAATATGCAGTTTTCTCTTCTCCTATGAATATTTTTAAGACTGCAGTTTTTCTGTGATTCAAAAGCTCCCAACATTTTTGCTGTTTTTTAATTTTTGTGCTAACAAACATGTGAATATTTAACAAATTAAAAAGTATTGGCAGATGGAAGAATCCTTCAGCAAGACCTTCCTAAGTGCTTTTCTTCAGTGAATTTGGAATGAAACTACTGTTAGATTTAATAATCATCCATTCTCTTCAATGATTGCTTATGAAAATTAGGCTTAGTAATTCAAGAATTGGCAAAGTTTATGAAACCAGGTAAAATAAAATCAAACACAAACACTAAGAGATTGCATTATTAACAGAAACCTTGATTTTGTAGTGGTTCAAATTGCCAATTTTGGAATAAAAACATTAAGTATACCGTACTGCACTTTGTGTTATATGAAGAAATCATTCACTTGAGCTCCATATCACACGAGTAAGTCCAAAGCAACCCATGCAAACACATTAATTCACTCCCTATCTAATTCATATACTTTCACATTTCTCCATCCCTGCTGAGCTTCTGGGAGAAAAGGGAGGGAGTGTGAGGAAGTACACTGTTGTACAATAGTAACTTCAAAATGCACCAGTAAAAAAAATATTTGGCTGAAGAATCTCAATATGAAATGAAATATTTTGATTAGAAAAAGAGATTTCATTTTTCCTCATGATATTTATAGAATGGTTTGCGTTGGAAGGGACCTTTAAGATTATATAGTTCCAAATGCCAGCTATAGGCATGGACACCTCCCTCCAGACCAGGTTGCTCAAAGCCCCATCCAGCCTGCCTTTGCGTGCCTTCCAGGGAGGGGGCATCCACAACCTCACTGGGCATCCTGTTCCAGTGACTCACAACCCTCACAGTAAAGTATTTATTTCTAACATATACTCTAAATCTACCCTCTTCCTGTTTAAAACCATTTCCCCCTGTCCTGTCACCACAAGGCCTTACAAAAAGTCCTTCCCCAGCTTTCCTGTAGGTCCCTTTCAGGTACTGGAAGGCCACTATAAGGTTTCCCTGGAGCCTCCTCTTATCCAGAGTGAAGAGTCCAGCTCTCTCAGCCTGTCCCTGTAGTGGAGGTGCTCTTATTGATTAAGAAGTAACCTCCCAAGAGACAATCACACTGTTGACAAGTGAAAAATGCCTGTTGTGGATTGCTTATCTGTAATGTAATGTAAAAGGGGAATTACTTATAGTCTGATAAGCACAGATCTCTACAGAGTACAAATCAACTCCTGAATTTTCATCGACCACAGGAAGCAGCAACTTGCATATTAGGATCCTCTTTCATAGCATTATTTAAATGTATGCTAATTTCAAATATGAGAAGACCTAAAGAAGTCAGTGGAAACATTTACTGCATACAAATTTTAAGAGACTGCACCACACTACTGATAAAAGGATTTTCTCCCTAGAGGTTTCAGCCCTTTCATCTCTATAAATGCAGCATTAAAGAAAAATACCAAAACGTAGTTTATTTTTTGTCCACATCAAATGCATTTGCTGTTTTGCTCACATGGGCAGTCTTTACATTTACTGTAGATATGTGTACATAAAATCCAAATTTTAACCATAGATTTATATAACATCATCCTTTACAAGTTACTTGGGAGTAGCAAAACATTAAATCACTATATCCAAAGAATCTGCATCCCAGCTGAAATCAAAAGGGTCTGTGTATTTTAAACACAAAGAAGAATTTCTCATGAATAAATGAATAGTGAAAATTCAGAAATCCAAGATGTGAGAGTAAGCGCTTTGTTGTCGTTCAGTTTCTCTGTGCTTTATTTTGTGTAATATAATATGTTGATGTACTTTAGCTTTCTCTCCAATGATTCAATGTGTTCCCTCTCTATCTTTTTTTTTGCCCTTCTGAAACCTAATAATACACAAGTATCTTCAAGAGATTTACTGATGAGTGTGTCCTTCACGTGTTTTTCCTGATATGTTCTATTACCTCTGGAAGTGTTTGCAATTAGAAGATAAAGAACTTTACATATCCATAGAAATTGCAAAATAGAATTAATGTTAGGCTATTTAAAAATAACAGAATTCCTGACCAGGGCAACATACTATTCTGCAAAACAATCGTGGCAAGTACTTCCTAAGATGATATCTTTCCATTTTAATTAATTTTTGATCATAAGCATGCTCCATGCCTTTAGTCATTTCTTTACAATATTATTGTAACTTAACAGCTCTATTAATTTTCTAGCCCAAATTAACTTCTGTTTTGTTTCAGTGACAACTGAATCTGTCATAATTTTTAAAAAGTAGGACTTAGCCTTACACTTAGTCTCACATATATATATATATACACACGTTATTCACGTTGCACGCTGCACACATTTCACTTATAGAAAAAGTGATAAGTGCATATATGTAGTTTCGTCTTAACCTTCTTCAGACTCATCATGAGTCCCTGAAACAGTCTTTTGCATTTTTGCACAGATATGCATTTTTACCAGTGATGAACAAGAGCCTGCATGCTATATTCCTAAAAATCTGCACAATTATCAGGAAAGTAGTTTGTATTTCATGTAGCTGCCTCTAAATCGACAACATATGGCCATATAATGTTTTACAGTTAACTTTCCCACCATCAATTTCAATTAAAGGAAATGTCAGTAAATTATTGACTGCTGAGGAGAAAGTTGTTGTCAAGGCAGTAGGATACTTCCCATGCCTGAGGCAGTCCCTGGAACTTAAACAACTATGCTCAAATGTATGCAGTTGCTGCTCAACTATATGTTAGCTGCTGCAATGCAGCACTAAGAAAGCCTTGCATTCTTAGAATTGTCCTTCAGAGATCAGTTGAATCTTTCTTTGCACTCTATATACAGCAGGAATTAGTGTCCATCAAGCAAATCATAGCAATCAAAGCATGCATGTGTAACCTTTAATATAAATAAATATTTTTGCTCCACTATTCACGTTCCTCACATGGCCTGTTTGGATTCTTTAAGTTATTAGCATGTTTCTGGCTTGTCTACTCAAAAATCCTGGAAGGAAGTCATTTCAGAAATGCATGAAGATAGCAAGATTTTTTTATTATTTAGAAAGTTCATAGTTATCTTTCAAAATAAGTAGTAATCTGATAGCATTTCTGAATTCATTGTGTAAGGTGTAGCTATTGACAAGAAAAGAAATCTGATTTTATGAGTCACGGTATGCAAGCATGTCCCCACTCATAGAACAAGAACAAAACCTGATATACCACATTAAGAAGAAACTAAGCAGTTCCCAAGAAACTTCCTTTTTCAGATAAAAAATGTAGCAACTTCATTATTCACGTCTGCAGATAATTTAATGTAACTATTAAGCTTCATAATTCACCGGGGAGTAATATTAAGGCTGTTTCACAGAAATCATTGTTATGAAGCACTCAGAAACAACACTACATGCCAGATACACTTGCTTATCATTATTGTCATTCTCCTAACCTCAAAGACAATGGAACAACCCTGGAAGAGTGCGTCTTATTCGAAACAACATCAGGTTTAAGAAGTTGCACCACCTATCCATTCTGCCATTTCCACAGTCTCCCAGAAGCAACTGTGCTCAGATAAAAAAAAAAAAAAAAAAAAAATCTGAAATGTTATGTGCCTATTTAAGAGCCCTGAGGGCCAACAGCAGTACCTTAGACGTTAATCTGTCTTTGATCTTAACAACCATCTAGACTCCTTTTGTGCACTACTAGTCAAAAGTAGTATTTACTGAACTAACCTCAGGCCAACAGCTTTTGTTTCTGTTTTTTTCTAAAAAGCTCTTTACAGCATTCCTCTACTATCGCCTAGTACTATGCTCTGCTCTGGTGTTGGATTTAGAAAAGGCAGTTAGACCTGAAAATGGCTTTTGGACAGCAAAGTAAAAAAATCTTAACATTGTAAAGAAAAATTATTTCATATCGATAGTTTATTCACAGTTGCATTAATTAATCTAGCCTGCCTTGTCTCCATACACTTTTATGCATTCCTAAATTACTGTGTAATTAATATTTGTATTTTAAGTACAGCAGGATAAAATAACAACATCCAGATGCCTTTTCATTATTGGTCACACTATCCTGAGGACAATCTCATTCTGCTATCAGACTAAGGACTTCAAGCATCATAAAAATAAGCAATAAGACTTTTTGCAGGGACAGAGATGTAAAAATCTAGCTTGGTAGCTGACAAAAAAAGAAAACTGTTCAAAAAGCTTTCACTGGCTGATTCTCATCTAAACGAGAATTCAGGTAATAGACAGAAATCAGGTGTACAAGATGCTTGGGACTTCACCTTTTCTGAAGATCGTGGATTTTGTATGGCAAATCTCTAACATCACTATCCATAAAAGAAACGCTAGCAGACATTTCAGACAGTGTCCTAGCTCATCCACAGACACTCCACAGATAGATTTAAGGCTCTGGAAGAAGTGAAGACTCAACACTGACTGTAAATCCCAGTTAAAGGATTTTCTTTTATCTGCATTGCTATCTGAACACCCCTGTGTAAAAGGGAGAGGCTGTTATGACAGATTGCTCTCCAGATTCACCAGCTTTCTTCTTCAGTACTCTATATTCAGAGCCCATTTCTCTCAGTGCTTCACTAGATCATTCAGCTGTTCTTAGCAAGTACATTAATAACATGAATAGTCTGCAAAGAGATCCAAAACATACTCTGTTGGCTCTTCTCTCTTTCAGATACCTTTCTTTCTTCACAGATGGTATTATGCATCAATATTATTCACAGGCAAAAAATAAAATGAAGTGCTGTTCACTTTCCTGACATATACTAGAGAAGTGGCTTTTACTGCACCATCTTCAGGGAGTAACGTAATAGAAAGACCACTTTTTGGCTAACCTATTCAAATTGGCCCTCAGAGCCTCTAGATATATTCCTGACATTTGCATCTACAGCCTTTCCATCCTTAACACCGAAATAAAATTTTAAATATAACTTGTTTAATTTAGCTGAAGGTAAATTTAATCCTAGAAAATTATTGACTTGAGAATTTAAATTTAAACCTTCTCAAAGCAGCAGCACAAGATTTTCTGCAAAAAACTGTCTGTGGGTAAAGCATGTGATAAATGTAGCAGAGTGTTCCAGTCACTTTTTATGTGGATAATAACTCCGTATGATCAATTTCCACTCATTTATTTTTGTCACCCTGATAATATGTACACCTTAGCTACTTTTATTTATTTATTTATTTATTTTTCTTTCTGCCTAGGACCTCTATCTTCTCTACAGCACCGAGTTTTAGCCTTATTAACATTTACAGATGCTTGAAAATGATTTCCGACTAGACCTCTTTCCTCAGTTTGCCACAACGATGTGCATGAATATACATTCAAACGATTTATACTAAAAGGTTTCTTAAAGTATCAGATTATGTTCCCTACTCATAGATACTGTCTCCCATTAATTTTTAAGAGACATTTCTGCTGAAGATGTGAATATAACATAGTATTTGCTTTACTGGAGACATTTCTGCTGAAGATGTGAATATAATGTATTACGTGCTTTACCGTAGTTGCACCTACAATGAAAAACAAAGAGAAGGCATTATGGTGACAGAGCCAAGGAGACTAGTAAGAAAGAGAACTCAGCAGGTAGAGATTTACTAAATTCACGTCCTTAAAACATTCATTGTTAACTACACAGAAGAAATCTAAATAAGTTTTCAAAACGATAATTCATAAAACATCTATAATTTCTTTAGAAAAATACATTTTTACATGCTTGCTCATCCCTTAGTTGAAGTATGCAATATTACAAATATTTATACACACTTGGGAGATGGAGAATAATTTACTTTCCTTTATGGTCAGATAAATAAAAGAAATCCCAGGAATTTCTACCATACAAGAGCAAGAAGCAGTCTGGAGTAGAATACTTGTATGGAACGGTACATAATTGAGAAACTCACTTCATTCCACTGTGCTTTGACAATGCCTTTCAAGCAAGTACAACCCATCCCATAACAGGATGATCAGCTAATTTTATGAAGCTATTTGTCATCCGATAATCAACTATTAAGCTTAGATTTCAGCAGTCACTTCAGATTCTTCCTTGGGAGCTTCAAACATATGAATCCCTACAAAACCATTTTTTTTAAAAAAAAAAAGGAAGTCACCAAGATCCTGCCTGTGCATTTATTTGTTGGTTTTGTGGCTATCTGTACTCTTGCTAGTATTAGAAAAAGTTAGTCTTAAATGTCCACAAGTAGCTCTGCTAAACAAGAACTTCTAGCGAGATTAAAGAATAAAACATACACCTGTTTTCGGCCAAGTACACAGAACTCAATTTAGCCTTTGGCTTCAAATCTTTAAATTAGAGCATAGCTTCATAACATGAATTATTAATACACTAAATCTCAAGATGCATGTGAAGAGCTACACCAACACGTCAAATCAGCATTGCCAGAAGGTGGCAGAAAAAGTACTAGCAGAGACTGAGTTTAATAGAAAAACACCAGCACAAGGGGAAACTGCAGTAGAAACAGCTTCTTCTAACGCAGTAGAATACAAGAGTACTATAAATTCTGGACAGAAAAAACAAAACAAACAAACAAACAAAAAAACAGTAATACCATTACAGTAACACCAGTAGGTCATAGAATCCTATCATAGAATCGCTAAGGTTGGAAAAGACCCACAGGATCATCCAGTCCAACCATTCATTCGCCCTTCACCAATGGATCTCGCTAAACCATGTCCCTCAACACAACATCGAAACATTCTTTGAACACCACCAGGGCTCGGTGACTCTACCACTTCTCTGGGCAGCCCATTCCAGTGCCTGACCACCCTTTCAGAGAAGTAGTATTTCCTAACATCCAGCCTGAATCTTCCCTGGCTCAGCTTGAAGACATTCCCTCTAGTCCTATCACTAGTCACACGAGAGAAGAGGCTGACCCCCAGCTCACTACAACCTCCCTTCAGGTAGTTAGAGCAATAAGGTTTCCCCTGAGCCTCCTCTTCTCTAGACTGAACAATCCCAGCTCCTTCAGCTGCTCTTCATAAGGCCTGTGCTCCAGACCCCTCACTAGCTTTGTTGCCCTCCTCTGGACGTGCCCCAGAGCTTGATGTCTTTCTTACAGTGAGGGGCCCAAAACTGGACACAATACTTGAGGTGCGGCCTCACCAGTGCTGAGTACAGGGGGACAATTACTTCCCTGTTCCTGCTGAACACACTATTTCTGATACAAGCCAGGATGCCATTGGCCTTCTTGGCCACCTGGGCACACTACTGGCTCATGTTCAGTCTAGCATCAATCAACACCCCCAGGTCCATTTCCTCTACACAGTCTTCCAGCCACTCTGCCCCAAGCCTGTAGCGTTGCCTGGGGTTATTGTGGCCAAAGTCAATAATGGCCAGGTCAGTAGTGTTTGGCATAATATACTTTGTAGACTGAGGTGTTCATTGAGAATGAATGAGAATTGAATTGAGAATTCATTGAGAATGCCCTTACAGCCCATAGTAAGGGAAAGACAGTGCAAGACAGTGAAAGAGTTGCATAAACAGTCCAGGTTTTGCTTAAAAAACTAATGTACCTGAATTAATAGGGGAATTACCCATGATATAGGAATTATTTGGTATCATATCTGAAGATTAATAAAATAATTAGACTATCAAGCATGTTATAATAATAATATATTTATTAGTTTGGCTTCATAGTTTTCAGAAGAAACTTTAAACTTGACAGCTTTGTTCAGACTAATTCCAGCTACTTCAAGTTTGTTCTAGCCCTTGAAATACTCTTTCTCCCTCTTCTTTCCAAATATTTACCATCTAATTGTAACATTAGGTCAAATCCTTTTATCACCCAGTATATTGAATACTCAGTTTGATCAGATGTTCAGACAAAAAAAAAATTTCACTGCCTTTATTGTTATTGAAATACAATTACCTCACAGTAAAACAACTGTCACAATCAACTTTTCTTGAGTAAGAATGTTAAATCTAGCCCAAAATATGTTAGGAAAATATGTATTTTCTTGTTTGTAAACACGCAGGGCTTTTTTTGTTTGTTTGTTGGTTTTGCATTCCTCTTCCCTCTACTGGACAGCATGGCCAATGCACATACGCATTTTTTCAGTTGAATTGCAGCTAATTTTCAATGATTCAAAAGCAGAAGTACACTCTATAGTAATTTTTAGTTCTCAGTCTTGTTCTTCTTATTATTTGCTACCACAAAAAATCTTTTATGATAGATTAAGGGAAGCTTTTTCATCATGGCACACATTAAAGCTTTAAAGCTTTTCGTTTGAAACTGCAGCTGTCTCCTTGATCTTGAACACTTTGGCAGCTGCTTTCATACTTTCTATTAAGTCAGCCTTAGGATTACCTTTTCCTTCAGAATTTTCAAACTTTTACAGAGAAAGAAGGCTTTGGAAATTTACCATGAAAGCAGAAGCAAAATCATTAAAAATGCTGTCACTGAGAAGTTCAAAGGAAAGCACAAGGGCTGCTCCAGAAGTAATGCCTCCTATTGTATTATGGTAGCCCACAACAGCAGAGGCAGATGGGTGAATGGCAGTAAAGATTGAATCTTCCCACCAATATTCCATTACATTTTGTTGCTGTGTGACAGATGGCAGCAGAGGGGCAGTCTGACAAAAAGGCATCTGGTACAGAAGCGTATATGAAGCAGAATTGTGTCACTGAATTCCTCAGTGAGGAAAAAACTCAACACAATGTCATTCACTGACACTGAATGTTTATGAACACCAACCAGTGAATGTGAGTACAGTGAGGTGATGGGTGGCCTTTTTAGCAGCGGCAACTGTGACAGTGGGTCATCATCACCGATTCAGATTTTTGTGAACACAGCAGGCAGGCTCTTGTTCATGGCTGACAAAAACACACCGCTAATGGTGATGACTATGCTGAAAAATTATGTTTTGTAGCTGACACTTTGCTCTATCAGTGTCATTGTGCTCACTGTAGCTCTTGTAGCTTCTGTGGAAATAAGTAGAAGGCATTACTTAAGAGGAACCCACAGATTTCTCCAATTCCATAAAAATCAAACAATAGTACATTTGTTTAGCAAGATAGATCATGCTTATATCAAAATGCTATTCTACAGTAAAATTCTCAAACATTCTTCAAAAGAAAATATTTAAAATGCAAACATTTGCAAAGGAACAGCTACTACAAAAATGAAAATATTCAGTTTAAAACACTGTTCTCCTAAACAATTATAAAATAATAATTCACAGAGTTGTGCATACTTGAATATATACTATTATTTACAATACATTTAGCATTTTATTTCAAGTAATCTTCTCATTTTATGTTAATGGTAAGTTCCTAATTATTATCATATAAGCAAAATACAAAGAAGGAATACTATTAATTAGTATATCAAGTTACATGGGCAATCTAGCTTCCTTTGGCCCTCTGAGAATCCCTGAACCCTAAAATTTAAGTAATGTGAAGGACTGTAGCAACTTATAAAGTTAATAAATTACGCAGCCAAGAGGTACCACCTTCCTCACTTTTGATTACTGCAACATAAAATAGCCCACAGGACTATAAAACATATATCAACTGGAATATCATTTTCCATAAAATATATTTCTGTGCTCTGAAACACACAACTTCATTTTTCACTGCAGTTGACTCCTCCTAAACCCTCTGCATGCTCTGTTCAAGTACATTACTAACAGTTATTTTAATATGCCTCATATGTAATATGAGCTTCCTTATCTAGTTTCCTGTAATTGCAGCTAGGTGTGTCATCTTGTTTATTACTTAACTGCCCATTACATTAAAATGATGCATCATCTTATCATTTCTTATAATCTAGATTTATCAAATGTTTGTCACCACTCATACCAGCCACATACTTATTACACTGCATGAATCAGAAAACATCAATATCTTTCTGTCTCAACTGTGCTTGCAGTTGGATGCCAAAGAACTTTTTTCACAAAATTGAAAAACGTCACTTTTCCTTTTTCAGTTTTATTCATTAGCTGAGACGCGTTTGAAACTGTCTTTGAAAAAAGAAAGCATCATTTTGATATTTTTATTTTTCCCTTAACAAGTGCATTTATTTTGAATATCTTTACTTTCTACATAATCCACCGTGAGAGTGAGATTTAATGCCAGTGCACTAAGGAAAAGGCATGACAGAGCTTAAAAAAGTAAAACAAGTGAAAAACAAATAAAAGCAAAAAAATACACAATTGTCTTTTTTTTAAGGACTTTTGTTGAGATAAAATTCTGATCCTTAAAAATAAGAGTGCTATTGACTGAATTTTAGACTATGCGTGCTATCTCAATATTTGTAATACATATATATATTGTTTCAAATTATATATCAGCTGACCCTAACTACTGAAAAGAAGAAATGATTGCTTATCTACTTCAGCGAATTCTTCTCTCCAATGGATAATGACTACTATCAAATGAAATACACTGAAAAAGCTGAATTAGTCACAACTTAATTCCTTGACTACAAGCATTTTCACTGGAAAGTTTCTATGTTACGACAAATAGCTGCAAAAAAACAATCAAAGAATTTCCAAAGGTGAGTTGTTTCCGACAATTAAAGAAATCTGACCAAATTTTTCACTCAATCTAATGCTTCCGAGAAATAAATGCAGACTTGGATTCTTCTCATCTCCCACCATAACACCAGTCCTGGCACAGGCATCATGCATTTGTCAAACCTCCCTTTTGCTGATCTGCAATTTGCTTCAAAGAGTATTCCCAATATCCATACTTGAATCTCCTCTCTTTGCTTCTTGATAAAACCCTTACTCTTTATTCAGTCTCAGTTGATACTGCACCTAAACTTCTGGTATATACTGGCACACAATACAAAACATCTTGCTGAGCATTGATTTTCCTGGCAACCTTGAACACCAATAGGAATTAACAAGGAGCAAAGAGCACTTTTTTTTTTTAATGGAGATTGTGCATTTGAAGAACCAGCACTTTCGATTTTGTATCAGGATTAAAATCAGGGTTTTCAAGCACATGCTTTCCAGTCTTCTGTAGTAACATGCTGAGCCAGCCAACAGCAAAGACATGGCCTGTATACACACTCTGTTCCCATAATATTTTACGTGTTCTTATTAAATGTGACACAGCAAGTGTTGAAATCCAGCAAGGTCTAACTGTGTAGAAGCCACTTGCTCTGAGCCTGGACAGCCTCTTTCCCCAACTCCTCCATGGTCTCAGAAGCCTGGCAGTGACAAATCCATTGAGATCACAGGCAGTATATATATATGCATACATACTTGCATTTGCTCTGTTATGAACTAACTACTCCTTTCTTAATTACTTACTCCGCAGATATGTTAACAGCAATAGCCACACCTTTCTATGTCCAATGCCATTTTCTTAGATTTATTATCCATACAGGGAAAAAAAAACCAAAACCAATACCATAAATTTCCAGACTTAATTATTTCCAGTAGTAACATGAAAAACACCTCCAATACATTCCCCTGCCCTCCTTCCTTTCCCCCTTCTCCCCTGCACACTCTTCCTTTTATCACTCCCAGAGCTATTAAGCTTCTTAAAAAATAACCAGACTTGACAGTTCTGGGGTTAAGCATAATATCTTCTCATCTTACGTCCCAGCAGACACACACTGAGCAATTTGTCACAGTCCAAACAGCAAGGTTGTACTATCTCATATTAATGCAAGAGCTTTATCTAAAAATGTGATCCAATGTGTGTTTTGTGAATTCAGTTTGAAATACTATGTATTTATTCAGATCTCTATTTCATTGTTAATCCTCCATCTGACAGCACCTCCAGATCCCTTCTCTAAACACTGAAAAACAAATGCCATTTTATACTAATTAAAATGAAATATTTCAGCCATTATTTATTAAACCAATCAAGATGCTTGTAAATAACAAAGAATCAGGGCAAGGGTGTGGAGGGAAAGGGAAAAAATGCTTCTATTATCTTGTAAATTGCAAAATTGAACTGTAGAGTATCAACTTTTGTCCATAAAAATTAATGATTTGTAACAGTGCTAGTTATTTCCTCTTAGAATACATCATTTATTACAGACCAACTATAAACAAACAGTAATTCTGATACAATTACAAGTGTAATAAATATACCAAGACATGATATTCTTTTGTAGATAACAAAACAACAAAAATAATTGACTGTGAAAGGCTTACCCAGAGCTTCACCAATTTTGGTAGCATCAAAATATCATTGCAGTGGATTACATAAGTTGTTAATTACCTGTATAGATCCTATGGTGTTTCTATCTCATTCTTCATTTCCACCATCATCTCCTTGTACAGATTACATGTACATATATAGTGAAGCATATATATATTTATGTATGTATAAACACATGCACCCACACATCTCTTATCCAGAGAATGTGCAGAATGTACAGAGTTTGACACTTTGATTCTTCCCGCCTATTTGAGTAAGAACACTATCTTGCACATCTCTCTCTGCTGTATCTTGCTTCCCTTTTTAAGACAAAAAAAAAAGGCAACAGAGTCACATCACCTACAGCATGAACCCTCACTAACTATTTCAGAGAAAGGAAACAATGAAAACCCTCTTGTCGCCTGAAGATGAAACTTCCTGGTGTGGGAGAAAAGGTCATTTCCAGAGGGAGATTTTCAAGGCCATGTAAGACTGACCTAATTCTAAGGAACATTCAAATTTGGTGAAGAAATCCAGACTGAAAACAAACGCTAAAAAACAGCCTATTTATCTTCTTGCCAGTCAGTATTGCAGTCACATCAGTACAACATTTCTCTGCACCTAGCCTATCAAAAAGGAAGGGTATATCCACTTGATGAACAACAGAAAAACAAGAAAAACATCTCTGTATTCCATAAAGCGTACAATATTATTCACTCATAAGTTTGAGAAATAACCCATCTATATACCTACAAAATACATTGTATTCCTACCTTGAGGAACATCTTCCCGAAACTAAGCCTGAATTTATTCTTCTCCCTCTTTTCTTCATTGCAAATCTATTTAAATGCATCAGTTTGGCCATGAACTCCTGGGTTGATTTGTAGCATCTATACTAGCTTCTTCTGGAATGCCAGTTATTAAGTCAGGCAGGTTCTATTTGCTGATGTCCTTAATTACACAAGGGAATAACAGAGATCTTTTGTTTTATATAAATAAGCAGTTAGACCATAGCGCCTGCTGTAGTTTAATTCACCATGCTGCTAAGCACCACACAGCCATTTGCTCATTCCCCCCTCCAACCACACACACAGTGGGATGGAGCAGAAAATCACAAAGTAAGTGTGAGAACTCATGTGTTGAGATGAGGACAAATTAATTAAAAAACAAAAGCGATTCACAGCACAATATCTCACCATCCACTGACCAATGCCCAGACAGTCTCCTAGCAGTGGCAGCCCCCCCAGCCACCTCCCATCACTTTTATCGTTCAGCACAATGTTACTTGGTGTTGAACCTCCCTTTGGGCAGTCTGAGTCAGTCATCCTGACTGCATACCCTTCCAGTTCCTCTCGTACCCCCAGATCCTTGATGGGGGAGCAGGACAAGGAGCTGAAATGTTCATGACTTAACATAAGGACTGCTCAGCAACAACTTAAACATAGATATGTTATCAACACTGCTCTTCTCCTAAACCAGAAATGTAACATTATATCAGCTACTAGCAAGAAAATTAACTAGCTGAAACCAGGTGTCATGGTTTTATGATTTTTGGTTATCAGTATTCCACATCACAACATCATGCAGTGTACTGGGAGTTAAGGAGCAAATGCTTTAGTTCCGGGTACCTGTCTGGAAGAGAAGAAGAACTACGGTCCCCAAGAGCCTTTTCGAGTACTTTCCTGCTCAAGGGAACAGATATAAGGGTGCAGGTCATCTGACTTGTCCCTCTTCTCGTCTCGCTGTGTTCCCTGTCGGATCGCCTCGCTACTGCTGCGCCCAACTGCAAGCAAGGCTTCAGTATTAGCATAAGGCCTTTGGCTCTCGGACAATCTTTCTCTCAATTATTGTTGATTTATATTGTATTATAGTGTGTTATCTTACATTCCGATACTATATTTAGTAAATTAGTTTGTTTCTCCTCAGATCGTTGCCGCTGTTTTTAATTATTTTGGGGTCCCCTGTTTCCCTTCCTGTAGGCGCGGATTTTGTGAAATCCCTCTGCCCCACTAGTCGCGGAACCGGGCCGGACCAGCCCTTAAACCATTGACACCAGGACAGTCATAACAAAGACTTTTGGTGGCTGTAGGTAACTGTTTTACCAAATCAATGGATCTTAGAAAAAATAGAGCTACATCATATATCTCAATAAAAAGATATGTAAAGAACAAGGCCATGTAGCAATTTTCTATCGATATGCCTTCACTCTACATGAAAGCAACTCACGTTTTTTTTTTCCCCATGTTTGCCTGTAGTCAAAAGTTATACCTATGAGTACATTTCTTCTGTGTGAGTTCTCAGTTTGCTACAGCTTTGTATAGGAAAACCTGCAAATTGCAGTTGTTAGTGTGAGTCAGAAGTACTTCAAATATTCTTTGTTTAGTTCTTGCTTGTCTCTAGAGTAATACAACATTTAACTTTTTCTAGTAAGTCACTATACATAATGCTTTTACTGTTTTCTATTACATCAGTATTTTATATTTTAAAAGCCTCTTATATTCAAGCATATTTTATCACAGAGTGTCTTTGTGCCAAATCCTCCTGAAAAGCACAGTATTCCACTGTGACTGTTCTCATTTGGAAGAAAGCACTGAGGAAATTTCTATGAGAAAACACTGAACAATGAAGAGATCAATACAGGGAGCAACAGTTGAGAATACTGAAAGAGGATCAAATTTGTTGCACGAAGGCCAGGTAAGCAGAGAAGCTACAGCAATAACAGTCAGAGATAGGAGTCTGGAAAGCAGTTACAGTCTTGCTATCAGGCCTATGGGTGAGAAAACTGTTCTTATGCCTGTGTTTGGTCTGTATTTCTATGGCATTGCTCTGACTGAGTACTTGAATTGGTGGGACCACTGTCTTTTTCTTCAGTGTTCTAGTGTTTGACATTTTTAGCACTGTTTTTAATAGCTCCATTCATCTTAATTATCTTAAAGCTCTTCTGTGAGCCTTATCTATGAACACCGTCCTAAGGCTTGAATCTTAGATACACAAAATCTCCAGCATGTAGTACGTACAGATCACTGTATTGTAGTTATCCCCTACATACACTGAAATGACTGCAACAGAACGTAAGATTTCACCAGATCCCCAACAGCAAATTCTGCCCATGCAAAGTGATTGCAAGATTGGAATTTAAGTCATTGGCAAGGATTTTCAGTATTATTAAAAATTAAAGGTTTCCTTGGGATGATATTTAACTCATTTCTAGTAATATATGAAATGTAGAGAAAGCAAGGATCTGAAAAATCAGTGTAGGAGCCAGAGTCGATAACTACAGAAAAGCGTATAGAAGAATTCAAGTAACTAGATTAGTAACTGAGTTCCTATTTAAATTATAGTGTTGGCTTACAATGAAAATAAAGGTGATTAAGGCATTTGCAGCACTGATTTTAAATGTCACACTCTCTTAGGGATTTAGATCAAAGCTTTCATAGACCTCTTCAATTGCTTTAAGGTAGTGAATATGGTTAGTCATGTGCAAAACCACTTATCAGAATTAAAGTAATAATGAAAAAAGACTGAAAAAAATCCAGTGTTGTTTTCTTGCACTCTATGAACAGATAACAAAATATGTTTATAGATAACAAAAATCACTGCAGTGATATCAACTGAATCAGAAGACAGAGGAAGTAAGAAGTGAAAATATTTCCATGCTTTTATACCCCTTTTGTCTTTCAACAACTGCAAGCAAAAGGAAAACATAGTTTTAAAGCATGTATTTAGAGACCATAATATTCACTGGAATTCAGGCATTAGCAATACTGATTGTTTTATATATTAACTCCTAACTTCAGAATTTATTTCTTGCCCAGATCTTCAGGCCCAATTTTCTTTTTCCTCCTTTGTGAGCAGACTCCTACTTCCACCACTGAAATGGATTTTTGAAAAGGAGTAATAAATTTTGTCACAAAAAAAGATGACACTCATGTATGTACTCTCTTAGAGAACTCCATATGAGGTACTTCAAGAACTATATCCAGTACCACAGCAGAAACTAAAAGCAACTTAAGAGACCAAATATTAGTCCAGACTTAGGAAATTTCTGGCTACCTTCTTTGCTCTGCTGGAAGAATTCTGTATGAGGAGCTTGTCTGTAGCAATTAAGTACAATTTATCAGCAGCTTAGACATGGTACTAGCAAGAGGATTTTTTTTTTTTTTAATCACTCTCATATTTTCTTAATAAACAAACATCTTGTAGGTACCTTGTTGAGTGTTTTGTTGTTGGTGGGTTTTTTTTTGTTTGTTTGTTTGTTTTTGCTTGCAGAGTTTTGTCTTAATTTAGAAGCACAGGAAAACAATGATTATTTTGTCCTGAGGGAGAAAATTTAAATTTATGTACTATACCCAGAGGCAGTGAAGCAAAGTCGACTAAAAATTGTTGTTCATGATTAGGACCATTCAAACAGGATTATATTTCAATAATTCAGAAAATAAGCCCTCACGTGAATTCACTTTGTATTTTAAGAAGTAGAAGTAATTTTATAAAATTATTGCATTGTTATTTTTGTGGAAGAACTTGTGGGACTAGAAGTAAGTCGGATTGTGTATGCCTTTCTCATGCTGGAATCCCAGTGACTTCAGTTGACTGGCTTAATTCTTGGTCCGACTAATATGACACACAATTTTATTCATGCCATTTCCTCTAAGGAAAATTTAATAGCCCAAGTGAGGTTTGAGAGTGATCACAGAATCACCAACATTGGAAAAGATCTCTAAGACCATCTAGTCCAACTGTCCACCTACTGGCCAGTATTTCCTCACTGAACCATGTCCTTTATATACAAGGTATCTGAGTTTCCAATCCATTTCTATAGTCATGTACAAGATGCATTAAATTGAGTGGATCACTATTAATAAGCTGAGGCAAAGCATCCAGTCTATCAGTGAAAAGACAAACAGCAACAGGATATACTGCACACATTTGCCAATATTAACATTGAAATCCTAACTCCAGAAACCACAAAAATCCAGCCTCCTAGCACTCAATTGAACAATGATGGTATTACACAAATGAAAGGGAGTTTGGTTGTTTTGGTTTTAGTCCATTTGTTACTTAACCAGAAGGCCTCAGTGCTGAGCTAGATTTTCAAGTACACATAAGTTGACAGTCTCTTAATGCCTTTCTGTAGATCAAAAACAGCTTGAGAAGAAACCTCAGGATACAGCATACAGAAAAGAGAACTGCAAAGGTAAAATCTCTATTTAAATTGAAACCACTGAGATATGTTCCATATTTTCATTTTAGGTTTTTTTTTTTAAGTATTATTTTTATATAAATAATGCTTCTGGAACAGATCTAAGGAAACAGAAAGGAAACACAAAAACCATATACTAAGACAGAAGAGGGAAATGAAAATAATTATAACAACATACATATTTCTAATGCAGTCACCCACTAATGAACATATAACACCAACACAATGCACCATTAGCAACCCAAGGACTTACTACCATTGACTGACGCTCTACAGTCCCCAGTCAGCAAATAACTCCCAGATAACTGCCCACAGGTTTATGCATACATCTCCTGATATGGAACAACCCTTGACCTAATGCAGTACCCATCCTGGTTGCACACCACCCCATCATGGCAGTGGCTTTGTCTGGCACTATCTGGACTGGAATGAGGACAATGACAAAACCACAGAGTGTAAATATTTATCTGGTTAACTTGGAGTAACTGTGACATGTTCTGTATCAAGTCCTTCATCTGTGTCTCCCAAAGAATGTTTCTAGTCATTAACATCACAGCTGACAAAATAGATTTATCTGTGGGAGCGTGTTTAAGATCTCAAAGAAGCAAGCTTTAATGATCATCCCCGTAATTAAGTACCCACTCCAGTAAATCAGTCTTCATTTTTTTATAGTAGTATGTCTACTACCACAATATTTCTATATTGGTATATATATATATATAATATTGTATTTTTGCAGTATAAGTACTTCCATTTCGATCTTCTGAGCTACTTCTATGCTACTCAGGTTGGATATTTGGAAAAAAATTCTCCTCTGCAAGAGCAGTAAGGTACTGGAACAGGTTGCCCAGAGCAGTGGTTGAGTCACCATACCTGGAGGTGTTCAAGAAACATGTGGGTGTGGCACTGAGGGACATGGTTAGTGGGCATGGTGGGGATGAGCTGACAGTTGGACTAGATGATCTCAGTGTTTTTTTCCAACCTCAGTGATTCTATCCTTCCATGGTCTCAACATAATCTTGGCTGGGAGCAACATTTTGGGCCTGACAAGACTTCCAATTAGAGTGTGTGTGTATATATATGTAATATATATAACACAAAACATAAGCATAAATTGACATCAATACAGTAACAACCGGATTTCCAGTGGCACAATAAGATTTTAAATTGTCTCTGACAAATTCTATAATTTAAAAATATTTGGTGAATATAATAATAAGCTTAAAGGTCTAAACTCTTCTCTCATTGTTTCTTTTAAAGAAAGTAGTCTCTGAAAAAGAAAGGACACCTTCAAAATTGCAATTCCTAATTTGAATATCAAGTTTCATAAAAAAAATTTTTCTTTTCATTCTTCGTTTTTGCAGACTCCTGAGACTGATTTTCAAGTTTTCAAAGGAGTTGTGCTGGATTTTTTTCTTTTTTTATTTTTTATTTTAAGACTATCCAACATTCAGTTTTAAAATAATTGCACTTAACTAAATAACTAGCTTGGACAGACTCTTTAAATGAGCTTACCTATGCATGACTTTTTTTGTCTTGCTCTGGTCCTATCAAAATAATGCCCATGTTTCCTTAAATGAAGCTTACTGATAATACATACCTGTCCTGGCATTCCCATTCTGTGTTTAGAGAAATAAAAATTCATAGCAATTGATTGGCCTGTGCAGCCCAGGCTCTAGTTGCCCTTTCAAATATTCATAATGATCTTAAAGGGGTCCCTGTGGATCCCAGCTGTCTGCTGTATATTTATATATCCTATCAGTCTTCAGAAAAATTGTCAAAAAGTCACTTTTGCAGCTAGATATTATTGACTCTTTCTACCTTGTAGACTTTTGTATTCTCATTTTGTGTACTGTGAGTGAAAAAATGGAAGATGAAGAAATACTTACGAATATCATACACCGAGTCTTAAAAGTACTTCATTAAAGCTAGCAGCTTGAAAGCTCTTTCTGACAATAAATAGATGAAAGAAAAGGACAGAGGTGTTAGAATTTGAGTCGAGTGGAACAAAATCTGAGATAAAATTAAAGGACAATAATGTCACATTTCCACTCAAAATCAGACCACTGAATTCAGAGTTATATGACTGCTGAGCATTCAAAACCTCTTACTGAGATCAATGTGGATATGAAGTACAAATATAAAGCAATTTTTTTGAAGTTTAACTTTGTTTTAGAAAGTATTCCAAGGGTACCAAGTTCATGAAACTTATCTTTCTCTCATTCAACTGGCTGTTTAAAGGAATCCTAATGAGTTATTCATTTGCAGATTCCTGAGAAAGTTGAGAACAACCTCTAAGCCCTTTTTAGATGCTTTATCTTACCTTTTCTATTCAAAAAGCTGTTAACCAGAAAGAGTTCACCCAAACTCATAAAAAAAAATCCATATCAGTTTGCAGGATAAACTTCTGGACAGCGATTTAGGAGTTAGCAGCCAGTTTCCATTTGTCTTTCATACTTAATGAGATTTTCAACTCCAATTTTTTTTCTCCTTAAGATATCAAATGTATGTTGAAAAAAATGTTCTAAACAGAAGAAAATGGAAAACTGAGGTGCTCTATAAACTTCTCAGTCCTCATTCTGTTCTGCAGATTATAAGGCAAACAAACAAGATATTTCATTGAAAAAAATGAAGAAAGAAACCCAAAAATTGGACTATTAAAAGAAACAAAATTGTTTGGGAGCAGTCATTTTACAAAGCTGCTCACAGTCAGCATCCAATGCCAGCACAGAGAACGTTTGTGGCTTAACCTGGCCTGCAGCTAAGCACCATACAGCTGCTCACTTGCTCACCTCTCCCAGTGGGATGGGGGAGAGAACAGTGGGGAAGGAAAAAAAACACATGGTTTGGGATAAAAAACTGTTTACTAAGACAGAAAAAGAAAAATAATAGTAATGAGAATAACATATTATATTTACAAAACAAGGGATACAAAAATATTGCTCACCACCCATATATATCCATTAATTACCATAACCTTTTCTGTCATTTGATACACACATATCCTTCCAGTGGTTCATGGGTTGTCCTTCTAAATTGTCTGTGGACTTCACTTGATCCATTATTTGTGCTCCATCTATTGCCAGACAAACCTCAGCCCAAGTAAAACTCCTAAATATCAATGTAGTGTTAAGAAGGTATTACATTCTAAATACAGTGCTGAATACATGGGGGGTGTTTTCACCTAATGCATACCTCAACAGAACAAAGGTATATCCTTTATATGCATTTCAGTAAACTACGACTATTTGTTTGGAGAAAAATCTGACCGACCCCTCCCCTCCCCCCCCCCCCCCTCCCATTTACACACATTTGGTTAGTCCAGCAGACCAGATATGCTATTTTTCAAGATGCTCCTAAATAAAACCAACATTAGCCATACAGACTGCACATCTGTCACAACAGTCCTTCAGGGCAGAATGTATAAGCAGTGTTGTTGGACAGTTGCATGCTGATGCTAATTCTGGTTCCATTAGAATTCATTCTAGTCCAGTCTCAGGTTGAGTCTTTTATTTTAATTAGAAAAAAAGAGAAAAGATTCTTAAGCTTGCTCTACATCTTGAATTGAGTCTGAAAATAATTGCTAGCCATTATCATTTTATGTGCTGGGTATGCTAATTTCTCCTGTCACCTTGGTGGGCAAGCTCCATTTGCTGAAACCAAAATATTCTCTCTAGTACGATTAGGACTATTAAATCTGAATGACGAGAAAGTGGAAAAACTTGTCCTGAATATACTGGATAACATCAAGGGCTTCAGAATTGTCTTGTGAGTAGTACTGAAATTTTCAGTAGACATTCTGGGATATGTACTGCAGAAGTTGCTTGTTATGCTCCAGTTCAAAATCTAATGGGAAGGCCAACGGAAAAAATGTGACTATCTCATCCTAATGTAAATTCTAGTGGAGTTGTCTCTGTTAGTTTCAATGTGAGAAACACCTGGGTCCAATAATCCCAGGCTCATGCAGAATTTGCTGTGAATCACAATTTATTTAATGCTCTTGTAAGAGCAGATAACCTACCTGATGTTGGCACACCACACTGGAAGGATACAGCCATTTATGTTCTCTATTGCCCAACTGCAAGTGAACCTTTCCCCCTTTTCCCATCGGCTAAAGTACTTGGGGTTCACATTCCTCTTGATTCACCTATCATGCACTCACTCACTGTACTCACTTTTTATTTGTGACAAAAATATTCAGACAACCTATAAAAGAAAAGCTTCTGTAGAGTGAAGGTCATTCATAAGGTTTGGAGTGAAGCCCACTGTTTTCTAAACTCCCTGAACCACAGAGATAAGGAGCCCAGGTGCAACTGAACCCACTCCTAATCCCAGAGTTGGTCAGTGGCTTATGTCTAAGGGATAACATGTGTGCAACCGATCTGAACTCTAATCTTTGCTAAGCTAGCAAAGCCTAAAGCCATTAGTCAATTATAAAGAAACTCTATGCATAAGGAACCTATTGACATCAAGTTGTAAGGGAACTCTGCAGCAGGCATAGTCAAGAGGCATCACTATTCAAAGGGACATGCTGTCACTCAGCCACTTGCCAAGGGGCTTTGAGGCTTCTCTCTATGGAGTAAAGTGACTGACTCACAGCCACGGTTTTGCTGAATGCTCAACATTTACAGTACATTTCAGTAACACCTGTTACTGAACCAGGTGTTGTGTCTGCCATCAGTTCTTTGAGCACTCCTTCGAGCAACCAATTTGAGACAGTATTTTGGTCATTACTGTAAGAGACTATTCTTTTATATCATTGACTCAAAGTTTGCTGAGGAACAAGTCCAGGCAAGTCCTGGGCAAAGGCAGAGGAATCTTTTGTCTTGAGGACACTGATGGACAGGTCCTGGCTAAGGGTTGTGAAATCCTTTAAGGAGCACAGATGGACAAGGCCAGGGGCATCGAGAGAGAGATAAGCTGCCGCTAATGGCCGGGAAACGGTCTTTTTGTGTGGACTTATCTCAAGGAAAATGGCCATCTCAGGAGGTATGCACCGGACTCTTGCTCAAGCCCCCAGGAATGTCACGTAGGCAGCAGAAAATGGAGGATAAAAGAGGGTCCAATAACCACAACGGTGGAAGCAGATCCTTCACCACAACCACGGCAACGGGAGAGGCTTATCTCTCACCACGACAGACTTGAGGGGTTCTCTCTGCCAACTGATCTCTCACCGCAACGTGGAGACGGATCTCTACGTGGAGACTGATCTCTCACCACGACACGAGCTTCCTGCCTTTCGATCCTTCTCTACGGACCGTTTGCCGACGGACTTCCCTGGGCCTGCTACCTGAGACCTGCTGCTTCCTCCCTGGCCTGCATCCTCTCGCTGCCCCAGACCGGCCTCGCTGCTCCTGCCCTTCGGCCTCGGACCGTCGGAACGTCGTGCAACGGGACTGCTGCCGGATCCTGGTGGTGACTATCCCCGCTTTACGCAATTCTTGCCTCTTTCTATCTTTTCTATCGCTCGCCTTCCCTTCCCCATCACCCCAATCCTTAATAGCGTCCGTCCTCCCCTTTCCCCATCTCTCTTATTAACATTTATAATAAACTGGTCGGACCAACATTTGAACCGCTGTTTCTTAATCTCACGCCGGGCATACGTATTTCAAAGAACCTCCTCTCCCTCCTATAAATTGGAGCGAGACATTTTTTTATGGCGTAGTCGGCAGGATACCCGCCGTGAGAGTGTTGTCCTTCCAGATAATAGTCTGAAACTTTCTGCGTGTACCTCCTGGAGTTGCAAGAAGCGATACTTTTTGATAACTTAGACGTGAGCACCTCTCCAGGAAGATCGCTTCATACTCTGAAACTTTACTATTTATGTGTGTACCTCTCGAGGATGTATGAATTTTGTCTAATTGTATTTATTTAATACGTGTGTGCCTCCTCGGGAAGACTTCTCTGCATTTTGTGAACCCCTCTCTACGTGTGCGCCTCTTGGGGAAGCAAGATACACGTTTTTTGACTTAAAAGACGTGTGTGCCTCTCCAAGAAGTTTTCTCACTTTGCTGAAAATTGTTTATGTGTGCACCTCTCGAGGACGTATGAATCTTGTCTAATTGCATTTAATACGTGTGTGCCTCCTCGGGAAGACCACTCTGCATTTTGTGACTTAAGGATCTTGCAACTTGAGTGTGAAATTTGAACCTCTTTCGTGCGTGCCTCTTGGAGAAGTGAGGAAGTGATACACGTTTTTTGACTTAAAAAACGTGTGCGCCTCTCCAAGAAGTTTATTCACTTTGTTGAATCCTAGAAAGTGTTGTTTTAGCTTAAAATTAACTGCGGGTTTTGAAACCGAAGTGTGCCTTGCTTTGGTGTGGTGTTTGCAGTTTTTTGTGTGGCTTCGCAGGGAAGTTGGGAGCGATTTTAAGTTGGTTTAGCCTCTTTGTCCTTGTGCTTTCCTCAACAAAGGGAGGCACGATCGGAACATTTACATTTCTTTAGGTGTGGTGTGCCTCTTTGGGAGAGGCGATAAGGAGTTATTTGTACTTTTGAATAGGAGTACCTCCTCCTCTCTCAGTGTGTATCTTTCTGCGTATTTAGAAATGAGCAACAGTATGGCCAGTATGAAAAGTGAAGATGTATTATTTGATCTTTTAGAAAAGCATGGTGCTCGGCCTTCTGTATCAGGGGTGGATTGGGCACGACAGAACTGGTATAATTTGCAAAGTGTTTCAGAACGTATTCGTGTTTTACAAAATGAGGCTCGTACTCGGGCCGGAAAAGGGAAATCTTTTATTTGTGCAGTACTCGGTGCTGCTTTAAAAGCAGCTGTGGAGTTCCGAGAGGAAAAGAACTCTACGGAAACCCAGACTATTCAAGCATTACAGGAATCGGTTAAAGTGACGCAAGAATTGGTAAAATCTCTGAGAAGCCAAATAATGAGTCTTGAGGATCAATTAGAAAGAGAAAAACATAATTCGGTTCTGTTGCAAACAGCTTTTAAGGAGCTGATAACGTGTAAGGACACCGGTGACACTGTCGCCCACAGTGCACCTCAAGAAAAAGTTTATCCTCAAGGGAAATTACAAGAGGTGAAGGAAAGGCTAGATAAATTAAAGGCCTCTCCAGCCCACATTCGTCCTTTGATAAAAACTGAATATACTTTTGATAACAGTGAGGATCTAGATCCTCAAATGAATGTTAAGGAAATTCCCTTTTCGGCCACTGAACTGGCCACACTGAAAAAGGATTTCAGCCGCTCCCCAAAGGAGTCTGAAACAGAATACGTCTGGAGAGTTAGTCTCACTGGCGGAGACCAGATCCTACTAACAGAGAAAGAAGCTGAAGGTTATTGGGGACCAGGAGTATTTTTAACCACTGGCAATAATCGTGCTCCCTGGTCCTTAACACAGAGGGCTGCCTATTGGGCAGGGGGTCTCAACCCTTTAGAAAGGGGGGACCCTCTTGCTATTACCGGAACAATCGACCAGTTAGTGGAGAATGTTCAGAAAGCTGCTTGTCTCCAAATGATGTATGATAGAAAGTTGCAGCTACATCATGAATCACCCATGATGTTACCTGTTAATCCGGAGAGACTGACACCTCTAATCAGGGGACTTCCTGAATCGTTAAAACCTATAGGTATACAACTCCAAGGAAAGATACAAGCCATGTCTCAGGGAGAGAGAACCTGGGCAGCGTTGGAGGGATCTGTAACTCCTAACCACCAGTCAGGATCTAAAGTGTGGACTTGGGGAGAGGTTGCCCAAGAATTAATTAACTACGGAAGAAAATATGGGCCGGTGGTTTCTACCTCCAGTAAATTTGAGCCAAGAGGAGTAAGGCTTGCAGTAGCCAACCTTACCTCCAGGCCATCTAGCCCAAAACTTAATGAAACCAAAAAGGTTTCATCCCCAGTAAAAACGGGGACACGATGCATTGATCATAAACGCAATGGACTTTGGACTCTGGGCTGGAGAAAGGGTATTCCACGAGATTTGATGAATGGATTACCCACAGTCAGATTAGAGAAATTAGTTAACTGCTGGCCAGAACAAAAGCTCAAGGGGAGCTGATGCCTTCGCCCCCCCCCTCCCAGGTGAGCGGGAGGTGGGTGGGAGGGTGAAGGGTGGATGTTTATTAGGAAGCTCACGACTAAAGGAAACAATTTGTTAATTACTTGTTTATTTATTATTAGTGGTTATTGTCAAATGTACGCTTGTCTCTTTTCTCTCTTCTATTCATTATGTAATATTCATGTTACCACTCCTGAAGAATCACGGGGTGGTGTCTATGGCAAGTTGCATTGTGTACTGTTGCAACTCTTATGTTTGTACTTTGTATGATTCCATGTTTTATACAAGATGTTGTATCCCCTATTTACTTTGTAACGTTTGTAATGATTGTATGAAACATTTGATTCCCCAACACCTCCCTCCTTTACCCTTATGCTTGCTATCTTTTTCTCACCACAATGGATGCCCAGTGTCCCATTTTTAAGCAATCTTTGAGTCACGGGGTGGTGTAAGAGACTATTCTTTTATATCATTGACTCAAAGTTTGCTGAGGAACAAGTCCAGGCAAGTCCTGGGCAAAGGCAGAGGAATCTTTTGTCTTGAGGACACTGATGGACAGGTCCTGGCTAAGGGTTGTGAAATCCTTTAAGGAGCACAGATGGACAAGGCCAGGGGCATCGAGAGAGAGATAAGCTGCCGCTAATGGCCGGGAAACGGTCTTTTTGTGTGGACTTATCTCAAGGAAAATGGCCATCTCAGGAGGTATGCACCGGACTCTTGCTCAAGCCCCCAGGAATGTCACGTAGGCAGCAGAAAATGGAGGATAAAAGAGGGTCCAATAACCACAACGGTGGAAGCAGATCCTTCACCACAACCACGGCAACGGGGGAGGCTTATCTCTCACCACGACAGACTTGAGGGGTTCTCTCTGCCAACTGGTCTCTCACCGCAACGTGTAGACGGATCTCTACGTGGAGACTGATCTCTCACCACGGCACGAGCTTCCTGCCTTCCGATCCTCCTCTACGGACCGTTTGCTGACGGACTTCCCTGGGCCTGCTACCTGAGACCTGCTGCTTCCTCCCCGACCTGCACCCTCTCGCTGCCCCAGACCGGCCTCGCTGCTCCTGCCCTTCGGCCTCGGACCGTCGGAACATCGTGCAACGGGACTGCTGCCGGATCCTGGTGGTGACTATCCCCGCTTTACGCAATTCTTGCCTCTTTCTATCTTTTCTATCGCTCGCCTTCCCTTCCCCATCACCCCAATCCTTAATAGCGTCCGTCCTCCCCTTTCCCCATCTCTCTTATTAACATTTATAATAAACTGGTCGGACCAACATTTGAACCGCTGTTTCTTAATCTCACGCCGGGCATACGTATTTCTAAGAACCTTCTCTCCCTCCTATAAATTGGAGCGAGACAATTACTTACATTAGCAATACCTTGACTGTTATCCGCACTGTGCTACTGTTTGCTTGAGCAAAGCCAGGTTGAAGCAACCTCCTTAGACTGTCTGCTGTGACTCATCATATTAATCATAAACAATTACATTTGAATAGTGGATGATAATCTATTCCTTTAGGTATCAAACTGATGTAAAGTAATATCAAAAGTGATGTAAAGAAAATTGAAAAAAAAAAGATAATTCCAACAACCTTTTCTTTTAAAACTTTCATGCTGTGTATACCAGTGAAAATGTGAAAAGATGTGAACATGAAATTTGAGAGCTTCTGGAAATAGCAATCACAAGACAAGGGCTAAGCACAGTCCTTCATTTTAGCCACAGAGTTTCAAAGGAATTTTTTTAAAAAGCATCTACTTAAATTGAGAAAAGCATGCTCAACACATTTACTATACAACCAAAATTAATTGTACTGTGTTCGTTTCTCCTACAACTTCTGTGCTCACATACTAATTTCCTACAGTTCTTCATTCAACACATAAGGTGCTTTGAGGTTGAACAATTTCTAACCAACGGTGGTAGGAACATGCATAATGAGAAAAGAAGCTGTAGTCTAAGACATTAGTATGTGAAGTGCTGCCCCAAAAAACTAAAAGTATTTCTCAAAATCTGCATAGAACTACTGTGTGTTATTGAGGGAAAAAAAAAAAATCACAAAATTATACTTTCCCTGGGTACAAAGTAATTGTATCCTTCTGCATGCCAAGAAGAACTTGAGACTCCAAAGTGTTTATTCACTAAAAAAAGTGTTATAACATCTTGGAAAAAAAAAAAAACCAGATTATTTAAAATAAAAAGGCTAAGTTAATAAGTACCTTTAATAATCTATTATGTCACTATTACTTGTGGGAAAATCATGTCTGACCTCAGACCTATCAGCTTAGTATTTGATATCCTGTTTTTTAATGACAATGAAACATTTAGCTCCTTGGGCAAACAGACCTCTTTACCACTCGCTGACAGCAATAATTTTGATGTAAAGCACCTGTTAGGAAAATTTCTGTTCTGAAAAAGCTTGGTCAATCATCTTTATCCCAAAAAGAGACAGACAGAGGAGTCCTCAGCTTTCTTTATTTGAATAAAGGGAGAGTCCACTGGGGCATACCCAGGGAGACACAGAGCCCCTCTTTTATCCCTGTACCCTGATGCTAGTGAGCCCTTCACCCCATTGGCTGAGATACCCAGGGTTCACATTCTCCTAGGTTCACCTATCAGCCATCCCCCCCAGTAGCTACTCCCCCTACATATCCTTTGTTTCCTTTTTTATATATACTTCGTAATCTGGGTTTAGAGTTTGTTATTTTGCCCAACTAGAACTATCTTTGTATCCTGTAAAGTCTATCACTCTTTGTTCTGCCCAGCAAACAAGATTTACACATAGGTGCTAAGCTAGCATCTCCTGACATGTAAGGTTGTATAACCAGATCCTTGTGACAGAAACTCTTCTCAGCTCTTCCTTCATCTTGTTTTGCATAGACCCGACGCCCCCCCCCCCCCCCCCCCCAACCTTCCTTTGTCCTTCCAAGGACGTTTTATCCTAGTTTTCCCTTCAGTACCCATTTTTGTCATTGATAAAATTATGCTTTATTTTGCCAGGAAAGCTATGATCATACTCCGGTGATAAGACTGATATTCAGCACTTGGTTAACTGTACAAAAGAACTATATCATTCTCACCTAAGAATTCTGTTTAATCACTTATTCAATTTTTACACTCAACAGACAGTAAGTGGCCAAGTGGCCAAGATTTCTAAGTGCCATAAAATAGAGGTTCACTGCTGCAGAGGGTTTAGAAACAGGCATTTAAAGTAGTCTGATGCTTGTCTATCATTCATTTAAACACTTAAAATTCTTTGGTAATTAAAGATACAAATGGGAAGAAAACAGAACAAAAAAAGTAGAAGCATGTGTCTAAATTTTACAGAAGACTTCATAATAAATGAGTAGAAGAGCATGGACTCTTATTAAGAGGCTGTTTCCTACTCTCTTCAGTTATCAGATTTTACTGTCAGCATTATTCTATGCACATTTATAAATTGATTTTGTGCAAGTTGATCGCTTTTATTTCTTATTCTACTACTACTATGAATTTTTGTACAAATGCTAAGATGATAAAAAAAGATTTTGTCTTATGAAGGGACAAATATCTATTCTGACATATCTGGAAAATCTTCAGAGTGCTGAAAGCATAGTTTACTACAACAGATCTAACAGCGAAGACAACAACATTAGTATGAGAAACTGAGTAATTTACTTGTGGTAAGGAACTGAAAGAGAAATTCTTGCACTTTGTCAGCCATTAAGTCCATCGAAATTTTCCAAGGGCATTATCACCTTTGACATCTTATGTTCCAAACACCTAAAGAAGCCAATAAATTGATTTGTTGTTTCATTAGCACTCCTCATGTTTAGAGGAGGACATTAAATCTCACTCACAAAAGGCAAAATAAAGCATTACCTGTTTAAAATGTGGTCCACTAAGGCCACATATTTTCACCACAATGTGGTGAAAAAAGTAAGAACTAGAGGTCTATGATGTTAGGTACAACACCTGCACCAGGCACTTTAGTATAAACTTGATGTAAACAATGTATTCCCCAAGCTTTTCAACTGGCAAATTATGTTTTTATGTCTGGTGAGCTTGAAGTATGCATCTTACTCTGTCATTTCAAAGGAAGAAACAGATTGTACATACTTATTCAGTCCCTGACATACTAACTTCTGCACACATTGAGCATAAATTGAACTTGTGTTTTCATATTTCTCCCAATACTTTTCATAGGTAAATACAATGCCCATTGAAAGTGTTTTGGGAAAACTATCATACCTTTGAGTTCACTCTCCACAGGTACGTTAATGATCTGTCTTAGCCCATTTGAGATTAGAGTTTTTCATCTTATTTTTAATTTCATTATGAAATAATGGCTTCAATATAACTCTTCTGCTCTTTGTGATAAACAAGACTAAATCAAATATATTCTAATGTTTCATTTTCAAGTATAACTACTTACAGAAAGAACTTCAACTGACCTTCAATGCCTTAGACTAATCTGCCTCAGATTAGTTCTATTCAGTGCCCTATTAAAAATTTACATAAAGGAATAAAATAAAATATCAGTGGACCAAACTAGAAGGACAGAATCAGAATGCAATATGACTTTGATATGCAAATGCATTGATCAATGATTTGATCTTCAAAAAAGCACATAGGATACTTTGGAAGTGAAAAGCAAAGCACAAACATGGAGGTAGTAGCACAGCAGGAAAAAAATAAGTTGGTGTAATGAAAAACTGTAAAGATAATTCCTCAACCCCACACAGGCTCATTAAAATTCTACACAGGAACTATGCCAAGTCAGGAACTTTTGGAACTTCTACTTGAAGAAAAATGTCTAGGATATCCACTACAAGAATGAACTAAAGGAGCTAAGAAAAGGCTAGATCAGGAACAAAAACGTTTGAGATTTAGGGATGCAACATGAGAGAAAGGAGAGAAAGCGCAACAATGTCAGCAGAGCAGCAAGGCCTGCAGCTACAAGAAGTAAGAATTTGCTTAAATACAGCAGCCCTAGACACAGAAACAAAGGACAGAAACTACTCACCTTCAGAAGGCTCACAGTAGGCAGGGATCTCCAGCAAGAAACCCTCACCTCCACTGCCAACCCTTAAATGAAGTCTGGGAAGGAGTGGATCCTGGCTCCACCCCTTCCAGTCATTCAGGTGCATTCCACGCACCTGAGCTCCCCTGGATTGGCCCTGCCTTCCCATCAGGTGCTCAGTCACTGGTTCAAGCCATGACTCAGCATTTTCATTACAAGGGAGCAAAATACAAGGCAATTAGACTTTAGTTAAGAAAAGAGGTGCATAAGATTCCATTAGAGAAAATTAATTAAAAAAAAAAAAAAAACAGAGAGAAAAAGCTCTTAAACTTGTTCTACATCTCCATCAATGTGTCCAGTAAGACAAAAAGAATTTATCAAAAAATAATTTTAAAGTAAGGGCTTCACTAGCTGTTGTAACAACTTCCTAAATATTATAATATGAGTCAATAGTAGGGAAGTTGTGGGATTCCCTTTCCCACAGAGTTTTCAGACTGCAGATTAGCATAAATAATCTACAAACAGACATCCTGCCTGAAGTTAAAGGTAAACTGTAAATAATTACTATTAGTCATTATGAGGAAGTTCTTTTCACTTGTGTTTTCTTCATAACCACTGTTAAATAGCATCACCAAACAAGCAACAACAACAAAAAAAAGAACAGGATATATAATTTATTATTGAATTTACACTTCACTTGTTCAGACAATAAAAATTAACACAGACAAATACCAACTCATTTCCTTTAACCCTAGAAATAATGGGCATTTCTATTTTAGAGATACCTGATAATATTCTCATTTACATTGGTATAAGAAACTTAATTGTAGAAAATGTAGAAGGTATTCATTACATCCTCTAAGTGTTGACCACATTTTCAGTGATCACTCTCAGAATAACATTTCCATTACGGATGCTGAAAACATGATGCAGAATAAGATTATCTCGTTTCTCTTGTATTTGTTGCAAATGTACTTATATTTGCTTCCAGCTAGCTAGCTTGTGAAAGATTAAGAGATAGGAACATCTGTCATATGAGGAGAGGCTATGAAAAACCCATCAGCCTGGAGGCTGGAAGGCTCAGTGGAGATCTCATCACTGCATATAATACCTGTTAGTAAGCAGTAAAGAAAATGGAGAAAGGTCCAATCATGAGAGAAGGAGCAATAAATATAAACTGGAATAGAGGAATTTCAGTTTAAAGATAAGAAGAGACTATTCACTCCAAGGGCAGTCAAATACTAGAACAGTCTGGCCAGAGTGGTCATGGCATCTCCATTCCTGGAGATAATCAAAACTGACTGGATACAACCTTGAGCAGACTGTTCAAGCTGACTTCAATCTAAACAGGGTGACTGGTCTAGATCTCTAGAGGCCTCTTCCAAACTCAGCTCTTCTACATCACCTGTAACTAGCACTCGGACAAATGAAGAAATTTTTACAAAGGTAGGAAGACAGCTAGAAAGAAAGTCAAACATTTTATTTTTACCAAGAGGAGTAAAAAGGTATTTTTAGGACAGAAAAGAATATATATATGAAAATATTAATTATTCACAGAATCACAGAATGGCCTGGGTTGGAAGGGAGCTCAAGGATCATGAATCTTCAACCCCCCTGCCAGGCAGGGCCACCAACCTCCCCATTTACTAGACCAGGTTGCCCAGGGCCTCATCCAACCTGGCCTTAAACACCTCCAGGGATGGGGCATCCACAACCTCTCTGGGCAGCCCGTTCCAGCACCTCACCACTCTCCTGGTAAAGAACTTCCCCCTAACATCCAACCTAAATCTTCCCTCTTTCAACTTAAAACCATTCCTCCTTGTCCTGCTGTTATCTACCCTGTAAAGAGTTTACTCCCTTCCTGTTTATAGGCTCCCTTCAGGTTCTGAAAGGCTGCAATGAGGTCACCCCGCAGCCTTCTCTTCTCCAGGCTGAATAAGCCCAGCTCCCTCAGCCTGTCCTCGTAGGGGAGGTGCTCGAGCCCCCTGATCATCGTTGTGGCCCTTCTCTGGACCCTCTCTAACAGCTCTCTGTCTTTCTTGTACTGGGGGCTCCATACCTGGACACAGTACTCCAGATGGGGCCTCACAAGAGCAGAGTAGAGGGACAATCACCTCCCTGTCCCTGCTGGCCACCCCTCTCATGATGGAGCCCAGGATACCATTTACTTTCCGAGCTGCAAGAGCACACTGCTGGCTCATGTTAAGTTTGTCATCCATCAGGACCCCCAGGTCCTTCTCTGCAGAGCTGCTCTCAAGTTTTTTATTCTTAAAAAACAAAACAGTACATAGAAACAGGACAATTCTATCCACAATTTAGTTGCTTGGGAATACAAATGCCACAGCCATGAACATTTCTGCTTTGCCCAAGCTTTCATCACCAAGCACAACACCATATAGCACGGAATACCCATTTTGCCAGTTCAGGTCAGCTGTCATGGAGGCACACCTCCAGCCTACTCACAGTAGGGAGAGCTGGAAAAATTAAAACAAAAAGGAAAACCTTGATGATCTACAAGCACTGTTCAGCAGAAGCCAAAACATCAGAGTGTTATCAACACTGTGTTAGTCACAGATTCAAACTACAGCACCATAGACTTAACATTAACCCACTACACAGCAAAAAAATAATAATAATAAAAAAAAAAATTGACAGTGCAGATTAAGTTCTTCAAATGCACAAAATATATCTATGAATATCTATGGATAATATCTTATCTATATAGATAATATCTATGGAATATCTATAGATGAGAGGAAAAAGGGAATGAATCAAGGGTTTTGCTATCACTGTTTGTTGGAAGGGATGAGCAAATTTTTTCTTCGTTACTATTGCTCTGTAGTGCCTGTATCCCATTAGAAGGCACTGTCATCACCTTTTGCCATACAACAACAACAACAAAAAAGTTGTTGAAAGCACTCAAAATTATATAGTTATAAGAACTAGTTTGGATTTTGACTGTGATTGAGCTTTCCACATCTCAAAGACATAAGGCACTTTTTTTTTTTTTACACTTTTTTTCTAAGTCTTCCTTAGAGATCATTTGCAACAGCTTCTGGAAACTCTTATTAAAAAAGGTTGCCATCATCTGAATGGAACCAACTATCTAAGAATAATTGCGAAAATACTCTATTGATTTCTCATTTGTTTTGAGGACTATTCTGAGGACTTCAAAAATTTGTAGAAAATCTTATCTGAGACTTATACTGAATTTCAATTCATCATGTAGATTTCAACAACATTTTACACCAGTTGTCTCTGTTAGTGGTAATGACTCATCTAAGAAACATGGATTTGGGCTTCCAAGAAGTTGTCAGTTGGTTTTGGTCAATTTTGCTGTAATAGATAAGAAAAATCAGAAAAAATTAGTTTTTTAGTAAGCAACTGAGAGGAACAAGAATACACAAGGACAGACATATGACACTATGCAGTGAAGAAGCATTTAGTAAACTACACCATCTAATTATTTTATGGAATGAAATTTGGAAAAAAAGAAATGTCTCCAAACTACAGCAATGCCAGATGAGTGTTCTGCAGATGCAATTCTGTTCAAAGAGGAGTAAAATTAGGTAGTGTGTACATAAAGAACCAACTAGTAAAAAGAAATGGACTTCATCAAGTGCTGTCCACAAAGGCAGCATATGTATTGCACTACTATTAGAGAATAAAGCTCTGGGGGAAAAAAAAAAAAAAAAGAAAAAAAAAAAGAAAAAAAAAATCTTAATCTTCTCTTCTATTTCCACAAACAATCTAAGTAAAGTTAACCTCAGCTCATGAAAAATGGCCGCTCCAACTTACACCAGCCAAGTCACGAGGCTGATTTGCCCCTAAATAATCAGGTCCCAAAGATTTAATGAGTGTACTTTAAATATCATGAAACAGAGGTCTAGATGAAACTCAGAAACAAGATATGTCTCACAAGAAAATATATTTTTGAGCTAGATTTTCAATATTAACATTCATCACATGCTTATCTCAGTAAAATTGTTCAGCAGTGTGGCTGAGTGCTAATGATCTAGAGCAACCTGTCACCGTGCTTGCTGGTAATATTTCGGCAGTGTACAATTTCGTTCAGATTATAATATGACCTGTGCATTTTCAGTTCCTATTCATGTTATGTTCTTATCCACGGCCAGAAACATTCATTTTCCTCATCACTAAAGTGAAAAATTGCCTCTCTACCAGGGGAAAGAGAAATGACATTTCTGGTATGCTGTCTAGATTTAAACCTTTTACTAAAAATTCCAGAGATAATACCCATAATTTAAATTCTATAACATTCACCACAGATATATAGAGACAAGCAAACACATGAAATGAAAAATAGAGCTCTCCTTGGTGCTATCTATACATGAGAAGGAATTGGGCAAGATTACAATTCATATTATCAGCACAGCCAGAATGCTTAGTATACTTTAGTCAAGTAAATACAAGGGCTGCTCTGAAAGTAATGCCTCCTTTTTTATTACATTGGCCCACGACATCAGGGATGGATGTTGGTGGTATGGCAGTAGAATAGTTGAACCTTCCCGTCGCTATTCTGGTATGTTTTGTTGCTGTGTGATAGATGGCAGCAGAGGTATTGCTCTTTGTATCTGTTGTAGTTTCCATGCAAATAAATAGGAGGCATTACTTTCAGAGCAACCTACATATTTCATAAGATAACTTATATTTTCCATTCTATAATTTAATCTATGTTTAGGTGTTGCAAGAGGTCATCATGCTCCCTTGCGGGTGTGGCGAAAGAGGTGCGGACTCCTTCGCTGGTGCAGAACGAAAGGGTTTATTGTAGGTGCTTAGAGCCTTATATACTCGCGCAACACAACAGTTTTCCCGTGCAACCAAGACTGGTTACATGTAAGGGCTAGGCGCCTTGTGGGTGTTTACGTCTGGCTCAAATTATTGAGCTTTACCACTCATTAGCAATACAACGACCTTCCTCATCCCACATTTAGGCATAAGTTTTTTTCTGCCAGCACTATGTTCAGATCTATATAAAGGGAACTCTGTTGTTAAAAGCCTTCTTATCACAGGACTACATTTGTCAATACACTATCTGCTGCAATTGCTGTTAACTTCATCTGCTACCATACAGACTGAACTCCTGAACTCCCTGCTGTAGACTGATATTTAAGGAGGAAAAAAACATCTACACAGAGAACAAAAACAATCCAGTCCAATAAAAAAGTCAAATAACGTGATCGGTTATGATGATGATCATGTTTTCCTATTACCATATGTTTTTTTCAGGAGTCTCAGATGCCTGTCATTTTGTGAAGAATTGATCCAGCATGTTACCAGATGGGAAACACAGTTAAGGTTCAATTATCGTTAAAGATTTTTATTTATTATTAGTTTTTATCTAGTACCCAAATATATTTTTCTAGTGTAGGAAAAAAAAGAAAGCTATGCTTTCTTTTGATTTTTCTGAATTTACTAAATGTCTCCTAGATTTCTTGGTTCTTTTACAATACCTTTAATTGCTTGTTATCTCAGAACATCCTTACAATTCAGAAAATGGCATTTCCGTATTGTGGCAGTAATTCTTCTCTGGATGACTTCTTGGCATTTCAGAAAATATAGTAGGCCAGGAAAGTTTCAGGTTGCATAAATTATGGATGATACAAACATCATTTGTTATCATCATATATGAAGACAATCACTTCTCCACACAACAAACATAAAGAATGCCTTAAATGACCAATCATACCTCACGAATAACAACTACAGAATACTGGAGTTCACAGTTCACGAACGCAAAGCAGCTTGAAAAAGTTTCCTGTAGGTTACATTGCACATATTTTGAAGGACATTATTCCTAAATATTAGGTCTTTTTCGTAATCAAGAAAAACATGAATGTGTAAATCATAAATTATTAGAAATATGATAATAAAACCATGATCATTTATCAGTATTATTTGTGAACAAATGAATTTTTAATATATTCTATTAAAAGATTTGCTTGCACAAATGTATATTCAATTAAAATATAAATTACTCAACCACTGTTGAACTCTATTTGTTTCATATGATCTCACGTAGTATCAGTGGTGATACCCATTTGTTTATTGTCTTGCTAGTGAATGGACTTGATGGAAAATCCAAGGAAACAGCAGGCTTTTGTTGGCCAAACCTGGTGCTGCAAGAACAGGGGATAGAAAGATCTCAGGGAACGATTCATTTAGGAAACTAAGTGTAGGGAACAGAAACAGCTACTAGGAGACATGAGCTGCAAGACCACCATGACAGATAACACAAGAAATTCATACACAGTATTTCATCTGTGCTGCTCCTTCCTGATCACTCTCTTCCTCTGGTCCATGTGGATCCCTCCCATGGGTGCTGTCCTTCCCAAAATGATCCTGCGTGCGTTTCCCACAGGCTGCAGAGGGCAGCCTGCTCCTCCGTGGACCTGTACAGGGAGCTACTGCTGTGTGCCTGGAGCTCCTCCTGCCCTCCTTCTGCACTGACCTTGCTGCCTGCAGGGCTGTTCTCTCACCCCTCTTCTCCCAGCTGCTATTGCACAGCCCTTCCTCATATCTGCTTTCCCACAGCACACTCAGCGCTGCTCACAGCTCAGTTCTGGCAGCAGTGGGTCCATTTTAGGGCAGATGGAGATCTGATCTGACATGAGGCAGCACTGGGCTCTCCTCACAGAGGCTGCCCTGCAGTTCTTGTGCTACTAAAACCTGCCACAGAAGCCCAGTTGCCCTAGGTATCCACATCTACTGATGGCTGTAGCAAGTATATTATGCTGTGTGGACTTATTTTAAATCATTACCCTTTTAAGCTCAAAAACATCCTTCTGAAGACATTACTGCTAAAGCAATCCATTGTGACCTGCAGACATGTACGATATGGAAATTAATTCCAGAGCTACAAGTTCTGGATCAGTATTTCTACCAGAATGAAAAATGCAGACATGCAGCAGTAGCGCATCTAATTCCATGTAGAGGAATGAGACACAGCGCAATGAACAAAACAAGTCAGGAGCATCAGAGCGGTCAGCAGCGTATCAGATGATGTCTCGTGGAGTCTGCTTTTTCTCCATCACAAGAGGAAGAGTAGGAGGCCAGAAGGGCCTATGATTGATTCATAAATGCTGTAGCTGCCAATTCCATTCCACTCAGTTTGTATATTAACTACTTCATTACAATATTTTGTTTGAGAATTGAAATTATAATGAAAATAGGCAATAGTTGGGTGTGTTCCCAGTCCAATGCATGTTGGTTGGTGCATTCCAGAAACAGCTATCCTTGAGCAACGTAGATGCAAAACTTCATACTGAAGACATGGAGTGGTACCTTTAAAGTGTAGACATCATAAAATGAATCCAACACAGAACACAAAATTGGTTGCAACTGTGCCTAAAGTGAGCTGAGTTTGCTTTGCCAGCAGTAAGTCTAAAGACTACCTCAAGTGCCTAGAGAAGCTTCAAGAGAATGTAAACAAAAAGCTACAGAGTTCAGTCAGACATCATCTCTGGGCTATTCTAGAATTTAGAAAGAGTAAAATGGTACTGCTTTGATGCCTGTAAAATAATGAGCTTTTTAGATATCAACAAATGTTATTAAAATATGTAAGGTATCTTTTAAGATGCATTCTCAAGCACACATTCATTAATCCTACATGCTATCAATTAAAACAGTAGAAAATTGAATATACCAAAATAGGGGAGAACTATCCTGATAAATCCAAATTGTCATTATTCTTTTGTAATATCTTTAAATTAACAGATATGGATAAAAGGCTAACCATAACTTAGCCATAGCTCTTTTTCATATAGTAAAACAAAAGAGTTTCAAAGGATATCTTTCTTTCTCAATAACTGACATACTGACAACACAGATTCACAACACACTGTGCTATGACTAAGGCAAAAGTGATAGAGCATCATAACAACTCAGGATGAGGCTATAACAGGTAACAAGGAAATGTGTGACATGTAAATTACAAAGATAACTAGAATTTAGATGCTTTCTAAAAGCAGCACTCATAAACCTTTTAAAGGCAGAGAGCATAGCAGAATCTTAAAAGTAACTAACAGACACAGTAAAAAAATTGTAACAGAGAAAGCAATCTCCTACAAATGAAAAAGTAATACAGATAGTCTCTGGCGTGAATGAGGTGTAAAATAATAACTTCTGCTGTATTTTTGAAAGTGAGAAATAGAGATACTCCCATAATTCAGTTTAGATGGTAGGAAGCACACCATATTGTATTCTTAATACAACATCAGAAAATAAAAAAATAATCAGTGGATTAAAAAAAGATCTGTAACTAAATAGGACTTTCAAGTTTATGACCAACAAGTTAAATGCATTGAAAAGTTTTAGTCTACAACAATATGGTAACATTTTTACTGTAAGAAACAAACCAAAAATATGCCTTTGTTCCCACCAGCTGTTGAGGTAAACTTGTGCTGTTCGTGATAAAGGATGGTGAAGCTCTTAAAAATTGAGGTTCTGACTGCAAAAATTTGTGCATAAAAAAAAATGTCCTCACCTGATAATTATATTATGCACTTTATTATACTACCAGAATAGACCTAAAACCAAGGAACTAGGTAGCAAAACTGCTTGCCAAAATGCTATAATGTCAATATTCAGCAGTAAAACTAATTGTATTGCAAAGAAAATTTTGTTCTACTGTGAAGAGAGTATTGGTGAGCTATTTCTGCCCTTTCCCGGGAAAAAAAAAATGTGGAGACATTATTGCTGTGATTTTTTCATCATATAGTTATCTGTTGCTAAGAGACTGTATCATTCTGATTAATTAATGATGGTTTTATGATGACAGGTGTTACCATTCTAGTCTCTTAAATTGAGAATAGTAAATTCAGCCAAAATCTCAACTCTGAGGTATCAGCCAACCACAAATGAATGGCATCACTTCAGTTTTTTAGAGAAACAACACATAATCTTATATCTATTGAGTCAATGCATCTTCCTTAACACTGGAAGGAAGTAACCCAAGCAGTGTACAGTCTATACAAAAATAGTTTGATACTGACATGCCTGTACACCCATAGACTTGAAATGATGCAGCTACATCATTTAATATTTCCAGTTCATGCTGTAGTGTCTAGGTTTAAGGAATGAACAATCTCTGACACCGTGTTGCAGGTGAATAAGAAAAGGGAGAAAAAAAAAAATCTTCTGACTAAATAAGGAAATGACAGAAACAGTGATTTGGGTGTGTTGTCATAGGAACTGCAAGCAGCAGAAACCTCAGGTCTCTTGGTTCTGAGAGGACAGAATGAGAGACTATTTTACAGTAATACTAAGAGTAATAGGTACAAAAATTAAATCATCTGAGATTCTAAATTCAAACTTCGCTGCCTTCTTACCTTCATGTGCTTTTATCTAATTTGCAACTACAGCCTGATGCACCATTTTTTCCCACCTGTTAACTTTCTTTCACTGTTCAATATTAGTTTTGTCCTGGTTTTATAGAGTAGCTCTAGACAAATTAAATATAGTATTTAAAACCTGAGCTGAACATTAAAGTATTAATTTCTTCATACACATACATCCTGGGATACATCAAAAGAAGTGTGGCCAGGTCTAGGGAGGTGATCCTGCCCCTCTACTCTGCATTGGTGAGCCCTCACCTGGAGTACTGTGTCTGGATGTGGAGTCCTCAGTTCAGGAGAGACATGAACCTGTTGGAGTGTATCCAGAGGAGGGCCACAAATTGATCCAAGGAATGGAAGACCTCCCTCTGAGGGCAGGCTGAGAGCGGGAGCTGTTCAGCCTGGAGAAGAGATTCTGGGGAGACCTGATAGCAGCCTTTCAATATCTAAAAGGGGCTGCAAGAAAGAAGAGGACAGACTTCTTGGCAGGGTCTGTTGTGAGAGTCATCAGAAATAAAATCAACAGAAAATGATACATTTTACCAAAAATATTTCTATATTAAGCATCTTTTAAAATTGAGTTGTGAATCAGTCATTGGTGAAAGTATAAGCCTCCTACTTAAATCTTGCCTGTGTATACTCTTAATGGAGGTAATGCAACACCTGAGAATGTAGTCAGAACAAAGTAGACTACAATACTTCTGCAATATCTTGCAAATCAGAAATAGCCTCAGTGAAATACACCCTATTACACTGATAATAGAAGACTAGAAAAATATTGTACTACCACAGATTAAGATGATAAAGTATCAGCTAAATACCAATGGTTATACCTATATATAGCAAAAATGAGATAACATTATAATGTTAGTCATTCTCCTATTTATACTTCCTCTGGAGGTTCTACTGCTGCTCTCATTGTGACTTTATTGGATTCCTGCCCTCTATTCCTGCTCAGCCTTAGATGTTCATGTACTTGGGAAAAATCAAATAGACCTCACTAGCACAGATTAACCACTGCATTGATCGAGAGCTAGAGAGCTTCATCTTTTTATCTCACAGATTCTACCTTGATCTGTTTCTGACTGTAACCTCCAGACCAGGAAAAAAAAGCTCTAAGTAAAGTTAGCAAAGAAGTCCTCAATGGAAGAGGAGCCCAAATGTTCTCCATGCTGACAGTAATCAAGGCATTACCCTGAGTACTGCATTTTGGAATAGCATTATAAGCGATCAGAACTGATAAGGAAAAGTCATGTGACAATGCAGCGATCCAAAAACATGCCTTACTTTAAGCTACATAAATGATTACCAAAATGTGTAGGTCATCTACCTCCTTTTATGGTTCATTTTGCTAACAAAACTTTTTGACAGTTAGTCACAGATACACAACACGAAACCAACAGACAGAAGACATTATGAAATAACTGAACATTTTATTGCATTATTGTTCAGGTGTATGTTCTGTTAAATAAACAGTTGTTTCTTTTGGCCATCATCTTATTGAAAGGCAAAGGGTTTTATAAATATCTGTTATCACTGCTAATTCTTTTATTGACAGATATTTCACTGTGAAACTCCACAGGTATTTCTGAACCAGTTTTCAAAGTATCAAATTCCAATGACACTGTGTGCTACTGACAAAGTACTGTCATGAAAGGAAAAGAAGCCTGATTTGTTTAGTAGATGATAATGTTGCAGCAATAAGATGCCCTCCTCCCACCCCCAGAAAAAAAAAAAAAAAAAAAGCAAGTTTAAGTCATGAAAACTTTAAGGAAAGAAAGCTGCAATAAATCTGCCCCTTCCAATGCTTAGATACATGAAACTAAAAAGCTACACTTAACTGGAAAAAAAAAAAAAAAAATCAGAACTCCGACTTTCTAATTACTTGTTTCCGACTTTCTAAATCCTCACTATACCTTTGTGAGGTAGCATATGAAGAGGAAATTCTCTGCAGAAATCCTAAGTAGACTGTCTTCAGTGCCTCATAAACCTCTATAGCACAAAAGTCAGCTCCCCTATAATAGCTCTCCACTGTTTCAGATAACATTTACTCTAGTTATAAGTCCTGGAACAAGATGTATTGACAAAAGCCAATATAAAGCAAGAGGCTCTCACAGACAGCGTGTAGGAAATGGTCCATAGGTATGGTGATCTAGGTCAGAAACTTCACCTTATGTAGGTGATGTTCCCATAATATGTCCTTATGGAAAATAAACACGCCTTCTAACAAAACACTTTTGCAATGGAAAGTGCTTTGAAAAGTGACATTATGCAATCTTTATTTGAATCAATATTCAACCAACAAGCATCAGCAAGTCCCAACAACCTTTAATGAAAGATGCATGCTGATTTTCAAAGAGGTAAAGCATGATTTTTTGTTTTAGAAATTTTCATCTCAGAAACTGAATATGCATAGAAGTACACATAGCCAAAGAAAGTTTTAATAAATACTCTCCATCTGAAGAGCTGCTTTTAATTTTTAAAAAAAGAACAGCACTGAAAAGCAGATTTTTTTTTTCTTGCGTCATTTGAACTTTCCAAGTATTGATTGCCTATTGGGTCTTGAAAACTAAAACATGATACTGTAGCTAATACCAAAATGTCAGACTAGATTTTTGATTTCTTCAGTGACAGAGTTTGAGAGTTCCCATCAACATTAAAAACACCATGAGGTTCCTAAATAGGATGTCTGTATTAAATGTCCAGAACTGAGAAAGTGAGGTGAATACCAGCATACTCAAATATATTCAGAACGTACTGTACATATTAAGTACTTCACTTCAGTAAATGTAATGAAATCAGAATTCAATCATATTCACATAGAAATACTTTTGATTGCATGTAGACTTATGTGAGAATTAACCTGATACTAACCAACTGTATTTTTGAAAAAAATACCTTTGTCCATCATCAGAATGTTATTGTACATGGAATAGTATAACAGTATAAGACTCTTCTAAGATATCTGGCTTTTGAAGGATATTTTAACGAAGTAAAATTAGTGTCTGAGAGAGTAAGTCACTGAGTAATGCAAAACTAATATATTAATATATTGATATACTCTATATTAATATAATTACTATAGAAACTGTGTTAATATAGATTAATATAAATGAATAGATTTTTCACTTTACTTTACTTTACTTTACTTAGTATTTTCTCTCTTCTTTGGAGGCATAAGAAATACAAGATCAGTACTTCCAGCACTTGTAAAGTAGCTTCACTCATAAGATTATTCCATTAATATTCAGTACGTATTTTCATTTCTTCTTCTGCATTAAAATAAACTTCATTATTATGTCAGAAGAAGAACATTCATGCTTCAGCCGAGCACATTTTCAACAGGTACTAAAAGTGAATTTTCTGGGGAAAAGTAAAAAAATAATAATAATAATAATAAAAGTGGAAACGCAGATGTGTCCTTAAAGCTTATTAGCTGCTTCAACTACACAAGTTTTATTTTCAAATGAGCAATGATATACCTGTCTCATTCTGAAGGAATGATCCTGCACCTTTACTATGTCTTTGAAGCTCATGATTATTGATTTATCTCAAGCTTAAAATTATCTATTGTGCCTACCACATCTGAAATATGCTATTACTTTTTCTGTTAATGTTGTTTTAATAATTGCTAGAGAGTTATTAGACAAAGATATGATGAACTTTACATAGGATTAAATTTGACATAACATGTTGAGCCCTCTTTAAAATGAGATATTAATATCCTGCAAGGTCTGGATAATGTGCATACATATGTGATAAATGAATTACATTCTGCTTATGTACAAGTAGTGAAATTTTCCTATAATAAAAATATAATTACAAAATATATTGAAGTATCTTCTCATTACTATTTTGCTTCTTAAATAGCATTCAGTTATTTCTAAGCTGTTGGAGATACTGAACTGGCATTGCATTGTAATGAAAAGCAGTCTTGTACACCCTGTCCTTTTATCCTTCAAACCTACCACATGGGAACTCATCACATCTCAGATAGAATCCAGTTTAAATATGCATTTTATGGAAAGCTGATGAAACCTGCAGGGTTTTAGTCCTGAAGTTCATACTTTTTCTAAGTGAACTTTATGCCAGTTCTTTTCTTTGTTCACAGTTTAAACCCTTGTCATGAATATATGACAAAGTACTCACAGTTCTGGGCCCAGCACAGATGATAACATTCAATATTAATTTTAATTTAACAAACAGTAAGTAAGTACAAATCAATTCAGGAATTAAAAACAACATATAGTGATTCTATGTGTTTGTAAAGAGCACAATTTGTTCAATATGAGTGTTAAACTGAATTAAGATACTCGAATACAAATACTTGCAGAATCAGTAATATAGATTTGAAAACCATGAGCAAGTCTGTGACCTCAGACAAGATCACACAACTACCACTGTTGTCCATTAAACTAGCTATCACTGAAGGCAGATTATGAACAATCTATCTCCAAAATACCCAACATTCATTTTGCTACACTCACAGTTGTATAAATTTCTTAGAAAGCAGAATCTGGTGCTATGCACTGATTTGCCCATTCTGGTCCAGTCTTAATATTTAAAATCACATCTGTGATAATAAGATTACTTCTTAAAAGAACAATAATCTACTTTTCTTTAAGAACATTTCCCCCCCCCCCCCCCTCAGGTATCATCAAAAGATGTTATAACCTTGTAATAAGTCCCCTCAAATGAAAATGTGTTTTTGATGTCTTAGTTTGTACATTCATATTTTATTTCTTTATTGATTTACAAGTTAGTTAAGCAAGATTTGAAGTGAAAATATTTTTTTTTTCGAGAAAGAGCAAAATTGAGAATAGTTTATGCAGTGATTCAGTTTTGAATTCCCTGTAACATCTTTGCATTCTTAAGCTAAACAGTTCTTTCTGTAGGCTGCTGAGAAAATTAAACCTAAACCCAGACTGATAAACACAGTACTTTGAAATGTAGATTACTGACTACTGTTTCATGTTGTTCTTTGGAGTGTGTGAAGCGGTCCTCTTCTGTTAGCTGTAAAGAGGAAACTGAAAACAGGGAGTGCCGCAGCTATCCAGATGCATTCTGCAATATTTGCAAGACAGTTCTTTAAATTCTACTGATCTTCCTACCATATGATTTTGAAGTAACTTTTAAAATTTCAAAGACTAAACAAGATCAGAGATTTATTTTTTCCCCAGAAATGCATACCACACCTGATTTGTCATAGATTCCAGGAATTCAGACAGAACATCAAAGGTGCCCTATTAGTGTACTGGCAGAACTGTTGGAAGGACAGAGTGACAGCATGAAATAAAATGTTTGTATGCCAGACACAAAGACATCAAGAAATAGTATTTGACCAAAAATAAAAAGCATGTTCTGCAGGTAAACAACTATGCTTGGCTACTGAGAAAAAAAAAAATGAAAAAATACTTGAGAGAAATAAAAAGATGATGATGATCACATTGAGACCTATATGCCTTGTAGTCTCATCGCTGTCCCATTCTTTGGTTACCAAGGGTTTTTCTAGAAATTTTGAGAACACCATCAACACAGCTGTCTTCTACATTTAATAAACATGAAATCATGATTTTTATCTGTAGTGAAAGAAATGAGATGTTGTTATTGCACATTAGACCAAGTTAACAAACGTTAGACTTAGTTAATTATATTTCTTATGGAATTTCTGGTGCGATCTACCACATTTAGAATGATAATATAAATGGGTTGTTCCTATTTGTAATAAAAATATCTGTCATTGTAAATGAAAAACTCTTTAGTTTATTTAGTGGGGTTGTGAAACCCAATAGAGAAGAAGAAAAGAAATAGCAAGCACACTTTGGAAAGTTCATAATAAATTTAAAGTATTTTATTTAGAACACTGAAATATCAAAGAAATGTAATCTTGAAGCATTTGTGCAAATATGGCCCTGAGGCACCCAACATATCTTTGAAGTTAGACTTTGGAACAGATGATCTACTGTGACTTTTCCCTATTTGACCTATTTTTTCCCCCTTCTAAATATAAGCAACACAGAATATAACACCTCCCCTACAAGGACTGGCTGAGAACTGGGGCTGTTCAATCTGGAGAAGAGACGGCTCCAGGGAGACCTGAAAGGGGCCTTTCTGTATTTAAAGGGGGCCGTAGCAAAGAACAGAACAGACTCTTTAGCAGATCCTGTTGTGATAGGACAAGGGAAAATAGTTTCAGACTAAAAGAGGGGGGGGGGTTAGGCTGAAAGTAAGAAATTATTTTATAACAGTAATGAAGGACTGGAACAGGTTGCCTGGAGAAGTGATGGAAGCCCCACCTTCAGAGACACTGAAAGTGAGGTGGGATGGGGTTCTGAGCAACAGGATTTAGCTGTAGATGTCCCTGTTCATTGCAGAGGAGTTAGATGACCTTCAAGAGTCCCTTCCAACTCAAATGATTCTATGATTCTATGGTGACCAGGGAAAACATACAAACAAGCAAGCAAAACAACAATAACAGAAAAATAACCTCAAATTTACAGCATTTAAAGTAATTATATTCTCCATAGAATCATAGAATCACAAGGTTGAAAAGGACCTACAAGATCATCTAGTCCAACCGTCCTCCCATTATCCTTGCTATCACAAGCCACTAAACCGTATCGTGCAGCTCCTCATCCAGACGCCTCTTGAACACTGCCACAGACAACTCCACCACCTTTCTGGGCAGGCCATTCCAGTGCCTGACCACTCTCTGAGAAAAGAAGTTTTTCCTTATGTCTAACCTAAACCTCCTCTGGTACAACTTCTGGCCATTTCCTCGGGTCCTGTTTGTTGCCTGGGAGAAGAGGCCAAACTCCTCCTCATCACAACCTCCCTTCAGGAAGTTGTAGAGTGCAATGAGGTCTCCTCTGAGCTTCCTCTTCTATAGACTGAACAATCCCAGCTCCCTCAGCCACTCCTCCTAAGACTTGTGCTCCAGACCCCTCACCAGTTTCATTGCCCTTCTCTGGACACGTTCCAGGGCCTCAATATCTTTCTTGTAGGAGGGGCATTTTTATCATATAGGTAACTTAATAGAGTAAGATTACTTTGTTCAAATAGTATAACGCATTTAGTAACACTATTTTATATAAGCAAAGTTTAAGAGAGTGTCTAATCAAAAACAAACATTCTATCTGACACTGGCTTTCAGTTTCTACTCCTTAGAAAAGAATGTTTCACTGTCAGGAGCTTTTACAAGCATGCAAGAAAAAAAAATAATCACCACTACTCAAAGTGAAATTATGCATCAGAATTTCATTGTTCTTCTCCCTGATATAGCAAAGGACAAATTAAAAGCAAATTTATTAAGATGCATATATGGTCGAAATGATAGTTTAGTGTAAAATACTTCAGCTTCTTTAATTAAGGCTATTAAAAAGACTGCAGCATAGTGAGAGGAGTGGTTGGGGGATAATGTTCTCAGTTGCTTTTAAGCATACAGGAAAAACTCTTTATCTCAGGATCTCAAACATATGCAGATACATTTACAGCTGCAGGATAATCACTGGTAGGTAATGTTCAACTAATTGATCACACGTTCCTTGTTATTTACAACACATGAAGTACTATTTCCCCTTCCAAAAAGACAATCCTCTTCTAAGCCATTAGACTTTCTGATGTTGAGCATATCAAGATGACCTCAGCTTCAAATAGAATGGTAATATCCCACTTAAATAACAAGGGTCTCATCTCCAAAAGGAGCATACAAGTTCCAAGGCTTTACACTCTGAGTATTTCAAACAAAATACAATTTTTCTTTGTAATGCTATAATGCAATGGAAAGCACAGCAACAACAGCAGGATAGCAAAGCCCCAGGCTGCAACAAGTAAGAACATGCTCAAATGCAGTAGACACAGAAACAACAACAAAAATTGCTTACCCTTGGAAGATCCCAGGTACACAGAGATCTCTAATGAGACACCCTTACCTCCACTGCCAACCCTTAATTGAGGTCTAGGAATGGGTGAATCCTGACTCCAGACCTTCCAGTCACTCAGAGGCAGGGCATGCATCTGAGCTCCCCTGGGTTGGCCATACCTTCCCACCAGATGCTCAATCATTGGTTCAAGATGTGACTCAGCATTTGTGCTACATTCTTGCTTAACATGAATCACAGAGGAATATTATTGTCTATATGATTAGCCCCTTTATTTTGAAACCTAAACTAAGTCAGGTATGTTTCCTTCTAGAAGCAATGAAATATTAACTCTTAACTCTACTAACTATTCAAGAAATTTCAGTATTATCTTAGATGTAATTCTAAATTTCACCGAATCTCTAAAATTTGTGAATTCTCTTTACTTGAGCTAAGTGGATTTAATCTCAATTATAAATCACTGAAACACAGTTCAGAGGTCCTCCTCTTGTTCCACTTTTTATACACATAGTATAGAAGAGGTTAGCTCCCTGGCCATAGTTCCTTAAAGTTCGTTGATATGTTTTTATCCCTTCCCTATCTTCAGTTTGCCACTAATTGTGATCTCATACTGGTTAGTGCTACTTGGTAGGTAATCAGTAGTAGGGTCAGAGTAGGGGATCTCTCTGATTCTAAAAATACAAGTCTTCAAATACCTGAGGGGGGAGGCACAGGGAGAAAAAAAAAAAAAAAAAAAATCAGCTCTACTTCCTGTTACAGAGATTTATTTAATGTGGTATTCAGTGTCTTCAAACATTCAGTTCCAAATAATTGCAAGAAAATCTTAATTAAAGAAGGAAACTTACTAAGATTCAAAACTGAGGGATTTAGTATATTCTGCAAGCTCTACCTGCTGAAATACACATTTTGATATTATGTCCTTCACATTTAACTCGAAAGTATATAAGCTCTCTCTAAATAAAGCAGTAAATAAAAATCGAACAGGTGGCAAAATCCTTTGTGCAATATCAGCACAGATGAATAACCCATCACAATGTTTGGTTGTTAATGGACACCAGATGTCCAGCCAGACAAAAAAAGACTAAAAACTCTACCTTTTCAGCCCTGTTTTAATGCAGTTTCATAAACAACTAACCACTGTAGCTAGTAATATCATTGCCAATTTAAAAACAATATAAACAAATGAAGAAAATAAGTAGAAATCTAATTTCTAACAGGATTGTAATGCTTGTTCAGTCTGACAGTAATTTGAATAAGGTATAAAGCAGAATCTTCCAAAGATGCACATAATAAGCACTTATGTGTATATTAGACTCATAATCAAGTCAGAGTAATGGGCAATGAACCATTAGAAGGGGTAGAATTCAGTTATAGCTAGTAGTGTTTCTGAACATCTGAGTCATACATGGAATATTAAGCTAATATGTTGATTTAAAAAAAATGCAATTTCTTAATTATATATTATACACATATTTCAAAACAATAGTTGACACTCTGAGCATTCAGCCTTCATAACATTCCAAGTATGTGGCAGACACTAAAACGTTATGACAATATATCATTCAGACGAAAGCTTCGTATTTTGTTTTTGTTTTTTTTTCCCTACAGACATATCAAAAAAAAATTGAAGTTTGTGTTTAATATATGATTTTTTACATCTAATGATGAACAATTAAAATGCTCTTTGAAAACTGATGCCATAAGAATTCATTTTGCCTGTAAAATTCCAGACTAAATAGCAAGGACACTATAACACAGATTCACAGTAGGCTGAGTACAGTTTTTTCTGTACTGTTTTTTGTTCCTACATTGCACTCATAAAATTCTGAAACTGTTCAGAGAAATATCAAAACCCTGTGTTTCACCCTTCTTGCAGGGCTTGATTCGCATCCTCTGTGGAACTCTTCTACTTAAAGCAATTATATGTGATAGTAACCACTGATCTGAAGCAGAATAAGGTCAGCTGTGGGTTCCATGTATTTTCCCTGAAAAGAGAGAATGGAGAATGTTATTGAAAACGAGAAATTAGTTTGTCTCTCTCTCTTACAGAACCTGTAAAACCTAGTCTTTTTTTTTTTTTCATAAAAAGCAATATGAATTATTGCCAATTCCATCAGACACTTTCTCTGAAACCAAAGTTGATTAGAATATATTTATCAAAATTAGAATATATATCAATAGACACTTCAAATTCCATCTGTTGGAACTGGTCAGGATTCAGAATTAAAAAGGAGCAAGAAGTTACAGTGTGGCAGGATCTCTGAATGAGCAACCACTTCAAAATTATCTGTTTCATCTCTTGTGCAGGAAAACAGAACTTCATCAAAACTCATTTTTTTAATTGTTCTAAGAGTTTAACTATAGGAGTTTGTGATTTTTTCCATGGGAGGAATAACTCAAATGATTTACTGGTTTAAATATGATTTATTCTATGAATTAATGAATACTATTACATTCTGAAATATTATCGCAACTGAAAGAAATGGGAGAAATCCACAATTAAATTACGTTGATACCTTTATAACAAGTAGTAGAATGCAGTTTTCTCCCAAATTGCAGTTCCGTTCTCAAACATCTAACAATACTACCAACAGAAATGTCCTTCATAGGGATGAAGTTACAAGTTTCCTCTGATTTGAAAAGCATTTATTCCACACTTGTTACTAACATAATCATAACATCACATTTGTCTAATATACAAAAGTAATGGGAAAGTGTGGTGCATTTTTAGGCTTTCTAGAAACCAACATATTTTGAATTAAAATGACATAAGAAAGTGATGTTCAGAAAAGACATTGCTGGAAAATCAGGTTATAGGTCTCGATTTTACTGTGAAAATCGATACTTTTTATAAATCCAGATATTTGAAAAAAGTCTGTGAGGATAGAGATAAAAAGCAGATCTTGATTTCATAGTACCGCCACTGAAGGTGTGTGTCAATAAAGATTTTTAAGCTATTTGTTATGTTCCAAATTCTCTCTTGTATGCATGCTTATCTGAGTATTCAAATAAAATCTGCTCTTGAATATAAGTAGTACACACATCATAGTGAGGGAGTGCTTAAATATCAAAACGCTGCTATGGAAAATGAAAGCCTTTAAGGAAATGTAATTATTATATTCACATTTAATATAATTAAATAACTGAAAAAGAAATGAAGCTAAATGAACTTAAAATTGACAGTTAAAATTCTACAGTTCCTGAGACACTTAGCTGAAATCAAGTAATTGAGTACTCAGAGTTATGGATTCTTTACTGTCTCTTTTGCTTGATCTTTGTGAAAGGACCTTTCTTTAAAGAGAGAAGCAAAAAAAAAAAAAAATGCAGTGGGAGTAAACAAACTGTCTAGGTTTGTAAAAATCCCAATGATTGCAAAGTATCTTGCTTCTGAAGATTAGATATAAGTATTAACAACTAGAAAGAAGAAAAGTGACACACAAAGACAGCAGGATTTTTGTCTTCCTCAATCATGCTACTACAGAGGGAGGAACCAATTACAAAGGCTCTCTAGGTTTAAAAAAGAATATTTGTGGCAGTATCTTTCCTTTAATCAGACAAGCAGGAAATACGTACAATAAAATGCTCTTTCCTCTTGCCATCGGGCATTCATTTGAAAGAGAATCTGGACACAGCTAAAGGTACAGGACCAACTGCTTTATTTAAAGCAGGTTTGACTTGTCAGTCTGCCCTGTCTTAATTACGTATGAAGGGCCAGAGAAAAACTCTTTCACTTAAGTATCTGTTCTTTATGAAATACTGTTTAACTTCAACTCTGCATGTGCCCTCCACTAAATTTTTTAGTATCTACACTTCCTTTTATTATACAAACTTCTGTTCTTGAAATGGAACAGCAGTTGCTTCAGATTAATCTAATTGGTGATATTTTCATATTAATTTTAGGCAAATTTTAAAGGACTTCCACGGTCCAGTTTCTCCACTGCTTAATATTATAGAGAATTCATTGAAACTGGATGAAGTCTTGAGCAACCTGGTATACAGGAAGGTATCCCTGCCTATAGTAGGGGATTGGAACTAGATGATCTTAAAGGTCCCTTCCAACCCAAACCATTCTATGATTCTATGAAATGGACAGTTTAAAGTTCCTACTCAATTGGTAGAGAAGACTGAATTTGCAAAATATTTATCTTAATATTTATATAGATTTTACATAGATTTTAATAGTTTGAAATCTAATTATTGTATTATTTTTTTCTTCATCATGCCTAAGGTTTATGTTGACTACCAGAACAAAACACACATCACAAATTGAGCTTATGCAGAAATGATATAAACAGTAATAAACACAAAAGTTCTTCTTATAATTAAACATAAATCAAAGTTGGAAAAGTCCATTTTCTAATGCTTTATTTTCATTTTCGGGGGGCTGGCCGTTTGTATTTATCGGTTTCCAAAACTCTGTAAATCAGAAGATCTCAGTATAAATGACTTGTTTCTACTTGGTCAGGAGGCTATTATAACTTGTCATAGAGCATTATACTCCTGAAATTAAAAAAAAAAGTTTATATTCTCTGAAGTTGCAGAGAATAGCTTGCAGAAAGCAGTAGCTATATACTATGTAAACACACACAAATATAAATAGCCATTTCCTATACGCAAACAGAAAAGGCTGGAAACATTAATTAAGCCACCTTCTGACTTTATTTATTTAGCACTGAATTTGTGGCTTCTTAATAGTGAAATACATCTTGGTTTTAAGAGCTGCTAAAATATATTTAAGATTAAATATTTTCTTCAGCACTTTTAGTTTTTAAAAAGACTGAAAAATTCTAGCTAGTTATTTTTTCATTATATTGTAAGTTCTCTTTCAACTCTACAGTGAAGTGTTAGTGAAGAGTTAAAAAACATACTCAATTGGCTAAAGTTCCTTTCGAAGTTCTTAAAGGATAGGCCTACCTTTGGCTACACTGTGAGGGGAAAGCTAATGCTGTAATTAAAGTAAAAACTGAGATAAGAATGTTTTTAGCTACAGATCATAGAGAACCATTATCAACGAACAATCTAAATTCTTTTTTTCAAACATGTATTAATAGGAAGTATTTTAGCCAGCTCATTGGGATGTGCTTATTTCTCCACTGAAATAAAAATGGAGAGAACTGCATTATTTTGTCAGCCACATTCCTCTCTGAAAGGAAAAATTAGTAGCAGATAAAAATCAGCTAATAACAGATGAGAGATGGCTGCCATCCATAGGAAGCCTTCAGCAATGTTTAGAGACAAGAAAACTTCTCTTTCTCACATAGGTAAATGAGCAGTGCGCAATGCACTAAGCCCTCACTATTAATCTGGATTGGTTAGGGACTTAAGGCACGCTCTGCTGCACTTAACCATCTTATTTTCTGGAAGCAAAGCAACTAATCTGAAAGATGTTCTATAGTACACAAAGTTGTGTTTTTAAACAAACTAGTTAATTAACTGTACCAGGAAATATAGTCTTAAAAGTGCCTGGGCAGAGGAATGAGAAAGAGACAGAAAGAGAAAGAAAAACAAAAACAAACAAACAAAAACAAAAACTAAAACCCATATGGAGCTTCTTGCCAAAGCTCTCAATTTCACCATTCTTGTCAGAAATCAGCTACCATTACAGATAATGTCATTGTCTGTACCTGTTTGTAAACACAGCAGAACTAACTGATCAAAAATATTTTCCCATATCTAAAGGCAATAGAGTCCATAGGATCTGTACCACAAATGAATCTTTAAACTACAGTATAAGAAGAAATAATAACAGAAGAAGGAATTACATTTTTACTGTGAATCCAGTACAGCTGTTTTGGTATCCCTAGGGTTAGCATCTTCTTACAAAATTCGGAAATTGAAAAAGTACATGAAGATGCAAGCTAAAATGCCACTTGTCCCCACAGACGTGTCTTCAGCAGCATGAGATAGGCCCAATACAGGTGAAAACAACATGTTACTGCTTAGTGACTTCTTCAGGAAAACTTTTCTTAGTATTTAAGCATTTAATAACATTGAAACATAAATTGAAAGCATAATGCAAGGATTTGGAAAAACCTGAGACAGTTCTTAAATCTGAATTCTTTTGCAGTCTCAGGAACTCTCGCACTTCACATATGAAAGGGAGACCAATACTTTTTCAAAGGAAAGTAGTGGTGGATACTATGCTTCAATGGATTTAATTTGGTCAGCCTGCCCTGGTACCACGGTCCTCCAAACCATGACACACGCAGCACTGCTACCCTTGGCCACAACAAAGATACACATAGTGCAGTGTCCTGTCCCCAGCAGAAGCCTGTAAGAAGCAACTTACGAACAGTATAATTAGAGGATAGAAGTATTCTGTATCTTCTCTCACAAGAAGCTCTTCTGTACCTGTGATAGTTTTGTTGTCCTTCCCAGGACCTTTTAAATGTATAACACGTTTGAGAAGAAAAAAATTAGAATGCTACAGAGTATAACAGATGCAAGTGAACCATGGTTTTAAATAAAGAAGGGGATTTTTACTGTGCTTCTCTTTCTAATCATTTATAATATCTTGTCTACTTCTGACTGTTATTGGATGTGGAGATCATATAAGGTTTTCATACACTATTTATTACAACTCCACGATCTCATTCCTGAATGATAAGGCTAAGATATATCACTGCACATATAGAGGTTGAGGTGAGGACTCTCTTTAAATCATTTCACATTCACCTTCTCTGACTTTCTTCTGCTGTTTTGTTCCCAGGTCACTCAGAAAGCCCTTTTGACATATTTTTCTTTCTTTCTTTTTTTTTTTTTTTCCTCCTTTTCTTCCTCCTTTCTTTGAGTACTCATTCATTGTCCAGACACTTTTTCTCCTCAAGTGCTCCTGGTAGCTCCCGAAGGAGTAAGAACAAAAGCTCTACTTGGAGAGAAACAAGTGAAGTTATCTCTCAGTAGCAATCTGTCTCAATCTCAAAAGAAAGAAACCCTGACTCTGCTCAGAGCTTTTTTTTTTTTCTTTTTTCATTAAATTATATAATGTGTAGTATTACACATTATATACATATTACATATATAATATGCATAACTGTTAAAGTAATAAAACTTAAATTTTACCAACTACATCAGAGAAAATAAGGGGAAAAAAGACTAAACCTAAGTTCACTTTGAGCACTTGTATAAACTTGTCTGGTTTAAACATCAAATATAAGCCTTTTGCAAAGGACCAGGAGCATCTCTTTTTTTATCTAGGTAGCTCAGTAATATTATAACAAGCTCCACTTCCTATCTGTGCCTCTGAAATTTCATTTCCCTTGACCAGATAACCCCTTAAGCAAAGCTACACATATGAAAATAAAAGGCTCAAAAAATGCCAGAACCCTTGCAGAGTTGAGTCTAGTTCAAACATTGGCTAATGGTGTGAAGCTTAAAGTCTTTTTAAACAACAACAAAGAAGTTTACTCAGTCCCCCAAGCATATTTGTCTTGTTTTATTTCAGAGAGAAATACAGAGTTTATTTTGGCATATAATCTTCTGAAGCATCCAGATTAATCTATAGTACATTCCATTAGCATCTAACTTGCCTGTCAAACAGTCTGTATCATTAGCAGTAGCATCTGCTACCAAACTGCAGAGAGAGCTGCAGATTTAATGAACAGGTGTTTATTTAATACTGAATTTATTTTAAAGGTGTTCTATTATGAATTGACATGCTTCCAGCTATACCAAGATGCTTCAGGAATAAAAAGTATCAGGCACTTAATAAGAATTGTCTATAACAAGCAAAAAAAAAACAAAAAACCTATGAAACAGGTCAAATTCTCCCCTTGGCAATACTGGTTAAAAAAGTTTTCCTAGCAAATGCATAAAAGTAAGACAACAGAAGTTACGGCTTCTAATAACAATAACCCTTCATTGCACACCATCTCAGTATAATTCAACTACTAAGACCGTCAGGGGAAAGTGTGAACTCTTTCAGGGGTTCAGAGGAACTACAGAAGACCAAAATTCTTATTTCTAGCCTCCGCTTATCCATCCTTTCTGACTGACAGCAGAGAATATGCAAGACCATTAACTCACTCTTATAAATGGATGAAACCTTCAGACTAAACAGCTCGAAAACAAAAAGAGAAAACGCATACATCATCCACATGAAATTTTGAAGCAGGTAGTGACTCCAGCCTCACCAGAATCCCGTGTGCTTATACCCTGCTTGGTAAGCAAGAGTTCATTGTATACCTCTCTTGACCCAGTTAAATAATAACATGCATCTTGTTTTAGACAAAACTTGTTTGCCAACAGAATGGCATAAACCTGCTTCTTTTTTGCACTGCAATTCATACCGATATCTATAGGAATGACACAAAATAAGTGGAATGTTACTTCATTTTTCTCATGATATCAAAGAGCACAAATGTATAGAATTAATTTGTGAGACCTCCAGTTTATACGAATCTGTGCAAAAAGCTATAAAGAAAGTGATGCACAAAGACCCTGGATTAAACATAAGAACAATAAGCCTACTCTATTTAAACTTCCTCTGATATGTAAAAGAGAGTGGACATGGTATTTTTCTGGCAAAAGGACAGCCTACGGCTGTGGTAACTGCAAGATAGGACATTATTTCAGCTGATGCTATATCACAGAATTCTTGACTAAATTTATATTTTTTTAAATATATATACACAAAGGTCTTTAGCTAAAAATAACAATAAATATTCATTTGAAAAATTTCTGTTGTGATCAGAGTATGTCACAGAGAAATCTACTCACTAGTGAAGTACCTGAGAGAGCATGTGTAGCACAGTGAAGATATGGAGGAGGGCAGAGATAGTAATATTTTTTAAGGTGCCTATTTTTTGCTTCTTCTCTCTTTTTTTTTTTTTTCCTAACAATACTTAATCCTCAGAGGCTTTATTCTCTTCACATCTATTTCCTCTATGTTTTCTCAGTGCCAGCCCAGAAGATGAGCACAAAGAGCTTTCTTACAAGAGGAACGTACATAATTTATGAAGTAGTGACATAGAAAGATATGAGGAGAAAGAAAAGAGGAACACACAGAAGAGAACGGCAGCCCTCAAGAAAAGTCTAATGAAGAGAACCATGGGCATAAAACAAGGACGATTCTTGAAGCTCATTTGTTGAAATTTTGAAATAAAAACCAGTAAGCATTAGGAGACTAATTTAAAGCATTAACTGTAAAGAAGGACTTGCAGTTTATGACGTGAGAAGAGAGATAGGTTCAGAAGCTGGTGAAAAGAGGAGAAGGAAACTGACAGCTATAATGGAGACTGGGAACTACCAAAGCCGTATCAACACAGCCAACTCCAAAATGAGACTCCTGTCAACTTCACCACTGTCAGCACTACTCTCTCTCCTCTCTAGAGCAGCTTTCTTTTCTGATTGCTATTGGAGTTTGTACCTCATGGAATAATGCCACATTATTTTTCACTTTGTGGGTAGTCATCTGTCTCCTTAAATTGACATCAGGTGACAGCTCAGGACCTTCACACCAAAAAGCTCTTACTGACTTGGTGGAAAGTAAGAAATGTAACCCAGCATGTAATCTGTTTTTTCAGCAGGGTTTTTTTTTTTTTTTTTTTTTTTTTTTTTAAATGAGAGCAACCTGAAAGAAGACCCTGTTTTCACCTGCTTCTCTCTCCGACACCATTGGTTCCTATGCAAAAGCATGCTACTCTGTGTTAATTTGTTTTACTGGCACACAGTACACTGGGGCTTTAACAAGCACTGGTGCTGCTGACTTGTGAAATAATTACTTGCAGTGACAACTGTGCCATTTTCTTGTGTGGTTTGTTTGTTTTTCCTCCTTTTTCTCCCCAGGATTTATACATAATTCAGAAGAAGGAAAGATGTGGAAGTGGAAATCTGTCCACTGAGAAGATATAAAACTTTTTAGATGCAGGTAGCTAATTAATGTGCAGACAGGAACAGAGTTCTGCTGGCTAGAGAGCACTAGCCATCCTGCACTGCCCATGCCTAAGGCAATTCATTGAAACCCAGGAACTGGCCACAGCAACAGTTCTGCCAAGAGGCCATTAATGCCAAATAACTAAACAAGGGCAAAAGCCCTATTCTTTCCTGGCAGGCAATGGAACCTTCTCTAGATCTGTATTGCATGGCCCTTTTCCACCTCATGTCACTACTGACTAGTATTTTACATATTCAGACCCCAAAATATGTAGTAAGGAGGAGGGACTGTGATTTCCTGCCTTTACTTTTAAATCACAGAGGCTCCCCTTGACAGAGCAAAAGATGGATAAAAAAGGGGGAAAGCAGGAATCAAGACAAATGATTAAGAACAGGTTCAATGATTGCTGTATCCACTTTAAATGGCTCTTGATGAGATGTACCTGACCCATTTTCAGATAAGGTGCATTTAAGGAGTATGAGAGCAGATGAAAGTACTGAGAACAAAGATTTTCTTTTTTTCTTTAAGTACCATCATTACTGCAGATCAGAAAGATGTTAGAGTTGAGACAGGAGGGAACTGAAGGCACATATCCACTATAGATCAAGGAGAAGTGATCTGCTATTAAAGAATAGAAACAGAGAAAGAAGGAAGGGCCATAGGAAACAAGCAAAGCGGTGAAAGACAAGAAAGGAGTAGTAAAATGGGGGGAATGTTGCACAACATTCCATTTCTGGAGATGGAATTCAACAGCACCACAAATAAATAAATATTTAGGGCAGCATCTTTTGTGCCTTTTCCCCAGACTAACATCAATCCACCACCTCTCCTCCTCCTTGGGGTATCACCTCTTGGTGTGGGTGCGCCACAGCCAGTGTCTCAGTTCCTCTACTACCACAGAGCACCTTCTTCCCAGAGCGTCTCTCCAACCATGCCCCCAGCAACGGTCCCCTCTGTATTTCTTCCACTTCTGAACCGTCTTCTTACAAGTCGCCTTTCTTCAGTAGCTGAGGCTCTTTCTTAAATATTTCAGGGATGAGGCTCCCACTGATTGTTCTCATTGGCATCAGAACTATCTGAGAGTGTCACAGGTGTCTCTTAGCCTCCCCCATGCAGGGCACCCTGCAGACCCCTGCCCAAACACCATGCAGTTGGCTGCATAAGAACTGGCATAGATCAGGAGACAAAATAAAGATGTTCCCTCAAGGCCAGACCTCTCCTAGCATTAAGCAGCATTCATATGCAAGTCACTTGATCTCCAACAAGGTATATAAACAAAAGCACATACTCATGAGGAATAAAAGCAAGAAGAATGATTTACTAAGCCCCCTCCAAGAGCTGTCATTGTAAAAAATACCATCAAGAAATCTTTTAGATTCCTTTACACGGTCAGCTGTTAATTACAGGCCTGAAAAGAATCATTCATTTCATCAATAAAGACTAAAACTGCAGGTTTTGCTGCATAAACAGTAAATATGTATAATTGCACTCTAAACTGATCGCTGTCCTTTGTTTAACCTGTCAATTAACTACAGTAATTATGATTGGATTCATTACCTTCCTTTCCTCTACAGCTAGGATGAATTCTTCCACTCTGTCCTCCTTAGTGAGCAATCTTTTCCCAGCATGACTGAAAACATTTCTGTTTACTTACTTGTAGCTGTCTTTACAGTAAACAAGGGGATTAGCTGTAGCAGTTTTTAAACAAAACACTAAATTTTTGCCCACGTAGGTCAGGATCAGAAGTGTTGCCTTGAAGAACAATGACACCTTTATTAAACTCGACTGGCACAAACCACCTCAGAGATGGTTTAGGTCTCTCTCCTCTAAAGCTGTTTGTAAGACTTCTAGAACTGGTCACTGAAGTAATGAAAACTAGAGGTTTATCTGAAAAATACTTAAGAAGTAAATTTCCAGCTACTGACACTGATTTTTACAATCACTAAATAATTGATTAGAAGCAGCAAATACAATGCCCATAAGAGCATTTTGCTTGAAAAGAAATAAAAAGATGCTTTTGATTACATGAAGCATGAAAGTGATTAAAAGAAACAAATGCTGCCTGAGAAGGTGATACACTGCCTTCAAACCAGACTCAATCAGGAACACACGATGGCTAAGTGCAAATGCTTTGCTCTCCAAATATTTTATTTCACTGATTTAATGTAACATCTTTCTTTTCTTAACTTGTTTTCATAATGATTGACTTACAACATGAGGGGAAGGGAGTAAAAGGTGCTCTGCAAAAGTCAATTCAGGGGAAATTTTTAAATATCTAACCATTTATGCTGTGCAGTATAGTTCAGTGTAATGTATGTTTCTTTTTTTTTTCCCCTCTTATCTGGGAAAATAAAAGACATCTGAATAGCAGCATAAATGTAGAAAAACAAACAAAATAACAAAAGAGAATCCTATACCCTACTGCCTGGGAGCATTGCTAAGGTTTGGAACAAACAGGTTTCTTTGCAGAAATTGTTGCTGAGCTTTCTTAGCAACAGACATCTAATCCAAAAGGGAAGGTATTATATAGAAATTAGGGCAAAGGAGGTGAAGGAGAAAGAATATGAGAACTAAGCATAACTTCAGGGCTTTGTCTCATGCTTTGATTGTCTGAAGCAACTTACCCCTTACTGGATTTATTTTGAGCTACTTAGGAGATAAATATTATTGTGCTAACATTTGAGCCTTACAGAGAGAAGGTGCATATTTAAGTTAAAACACAGCATAGAAGAACTTAAACTTCTGTTTGCCAAATGATTGCTGTTTAATCAGCGTCTTCACAAAACCACACATAACGTACTGAGCATGAAAGAACTGACAAAAGTACACAAGCCGTCAGGAGCCTAGCAGGACATTTTGCAGATATAACCAACATAAAATGTAACCTTGGTTATAGAACCATATTTGTACGTTCTTTTGCTACAAAACTTCTAAAATTGGTAGTCTTTTCAATACCAGAGTTATTCTTTGATGCACTCTTCTGAAGAAGCTACATTCAGCCATAGGTGGTCCATAGAGTTAAGAAAAACATACCTTGCTTGAAAAGGTTTGTGATGTCCTGCTGACAAACAGTCCAAGTTGTCATTACTTGCTAAATGACAAACTTGTTTGCTAAATAAGGAGGATAGAATTAACTATAATTTTGCTTTAAGACTGACTTGCCTCTGTTGCCCTTTAATTGTCTTAACACAAATTACAGATATTTTAATTACAAATTTCTTAACAGTGTCCTTCCTCTTGGCTGTCCTACATTGCAGATTAATTGCACAAATGTATACCCTATCTGCAGAGAGTCATGCAAATTATCATTACCAACATCTGCAACCACCCAGCAGTGAAGTTCTTCGCATTCCCCACCCATTTCCTCATTCTTCAATTCTTGCAGTTTGCTCCAGTCCTCCAGTTCTCCACACATCACACACACACACACACAGTCACACCTGATTTTAATAATGCTGCCTCCTGTCCCAACCCATTGCCACTGGCTTTTTTTAAATGCACAACATTGACCGTCCATTTTAAGTCATCCTGAGGAAGAAATAATGGAGCTTCTTATTACTGACATAAAAGTCTCACAGATTGTAAGTGGAAAGAGAATTTGAAAGGCTTTCAGAGTTTGAAGTATGATTTTCAGCTGTTGTGTTTTCGGTGATTACAAGATCAGACTAGGCTCTGATTCCTCATCTATATGGCAGTAGGAAAATTTGTAATTCTATCTCAGGTTTCCTGAGAATGCTTGGGTTTCACAAAGTTCTAAAAACATAACACCATACAAAGGAATACAGAGTTCGTCATCTTTCTACTGACGTGCTTTTGGTCCACTATGACCAATTCTGACAAAGTATAAAGTCATTCTATTACTTGGAATGAGTACTTGAGAACTTTGTTAATTATTGTTTTTCAGTTCAAGATTTCAGTGCAAACACATTTAAATAGTAAGAAGAGTTAGCATATTCACACTTAAGATAAACACTGAAATCAAACACTTCAAGCAGCTAAAGCTGCTGATTTATTTCTCAACTTGAGAAACAGGAAACATATTTTTCAGATTTTCTGACTTAAAAACAGTTCCCGAGTGATACTTAAAATGAGGTGGTCAACTGTTTGAAGCTCCAGAAAGGCTTATGAGAACTTGAGCTCAAATTTTTTGTATGTTATTACACACATGGCGCAACACTTCAGCACTGTAATTAACATATATTTCAAGAAGTTGCCATGATATCTATTATCATGGTATCTGAATGTCTCTTAGGTCCGTGTATGAACAGAATAGTGAATTTCTGAAAAGAACTCATGAAACACAGACTTTTGTCTCTTCTTTAAAGTAAATAATTCCACTTAGCATAGCATTTGTCATTTAGCTTTTAAAATATTCTAAGTGTTTGTTTTTATAGCTTCTTTTTTGAAGTTTTTCTTATTCAGTCCAGACAGAATATTTACAAACACTTAAAAAGTCTGCTTTTCTGATTTGTGCTATAAATTACATAGAGCAATTAATTTTCTTTAATTTTGTTTTGTGCTGCTCAAGGTACTCTGTATTTTACTTAACACAATTGTTTAAAGAGAAACAACAGTACTTTACATACATCTTCCCAGAGACTTACTGTAAAAACATAGAACTTACATAAACCTCCTTCTCTAATGAGTTACAGTGTATGCAATTTTTTTTTTTTTTTTTTTTTTTTTTTACTATTTGTAAAGTTTTATTTATTTTTGAAAGGCTTCTATCTACCTAATTTTCATGTGTTGGCTTCTGCTGAATCTTCATTTCTGCCAAAGTGATCTCAGTTAAACTATGCACACATGCAAAGCTTTTGACAATTACTGCATTTTGTATTGTTACAAAGGACAATCCAGATGCCAAAGCAGTGGATCATACTCTACTAGAGGTAGCATCTGCCAAACTTAGCTGGCAGATGGTTTTACATTTGCTTCTCCTGCTGTTCCTTTTACTGGCATACTCTGTTTTTTTCCTTGATACAACTTTATTCTAGAAAACTAGCTACTATCCATTTAACTGTTCTGTTCTATGCAAGATTTTAATTCTATTTTAATAAATGCATGAAATAAAAGAATAATTAAAGAAAAAAAATCTGTGTCCCTACACAATAGGAATTACAGTTAACTCATATGTGAACCACATATGTAGCATATATCAAATATATGTATATATCAAAATCTAAACTCAGTTGTGTTGATTTTTTAAAAACAGGACTCATACATGTGTTGTAGTTCACACACAATTTCATGGGAACTTTATATCTGAGAAGCAAAAATCAGAATTCTGAAAGGAAGAAGAAGAAAATTATAAGACTGGACAATGAAAAGAGAAAAAAACATGGGTTTGGCTTTCACAACTAAAACTTCACAATTAATTTATCCCATGGTAGGTGTGGCTGAGGCAGATCCCAGGGATGGAACAGGTCCATGTATAGATTAAACCATTTTGAGTCTACATCAGTCTTCAAACAGCTAAACACTAGGGTTTGCAAATATTGTTAACGTTAACCAAAAGTCATTGTATGTTGCTTAAATATGTAACCTTACTACTTAACTAGTACTGTCATGTGCTTTACCATCAGTGCCACCTACCTCTGCTAGCAGTACAAAAGTTGTTTTTGAACCTTTGAAAGCCTTTAAGGAGAATGTCATGAATAACAGATGGCTCTTCTAAACATTCTATTTTAATTTTATCCTTATTCTGTAAAAATATAAATAAAAAAAACCCCACAAAACAAAACCTGTAGAACCAATTCAGACAGCAACTAAACTGATGCTGGAGATCTTCCAAAGCTGTAGAAAACAATGACTTTTTAATTTTTGCCAGCCAAAATTTATGTTCATCTACTCATATCTACTTACACTGTTACAAAAAGAAAAAAATATGACCTAGCTTTTCATGAGCCTAAAATGGTGCATCTTATCTACATCCATAAGCCAGCAGTGTGCCCTTGTAGCCAAGAAGACCACTGGTATCCTGCAGTGCATCAGGAAGAATGTGGCCAGCACGGTGAGAGATGCTATCCTCTCCCTCTACTCAGCCCTGGTGAGACCACATCTGGAAGACAGTGTCCAGTTCTGGGCTCCTGAGTTCAAGAAAGACAGAACTTCTAGAGAGAGAACACTGAAGGACTACTGAGATGATGAAGGAACTGAAGCATCTCTCATATATTGAGAAAGAGAAGGCTCTGGGTGGATCTAATCAATGTGTCTAAGTATCTGAAAAGAGGGCGTTAAGAGGATGTTGTCAAGAGGATGAGTCCAGGCTTTTGTCAGTGGTGCCCAAGAATAAGAAAAGAGGCAATGGACGCAAAACGGAAGACAGGAAATTCCAACTGAACACGAAGGTGACAGAACACTGGAGCAAGTTGTCCATAAAGTTGTGGAGTCTTCTTCCTTGGGGCTATTCAAAAGCCCTCTGGACATGATCAGGGGTAACATACTTGAGAAAAATCTACTTGAGCAGGGAGGTTGGACCTGGCATCCCTTCCCATCTCAACCTTTCTGTGATTCTGTGGTTCTCTGATTCTCAGTCTTACCGCAAAATCATTGCACAATACAAAGGAAAGGTAAGATAGCTATATGTAGCAAATGGCGTCCTCAAATTGGAATGTTAAAACATGAAAAATATAAATAAGCAAAGCCTTTCAGAAGCTTAGTGTATAGCCAACAAGTATACAGAGTGGTGTGGTCAGATTGGTATCCACAGATTGTAAAGCTAGAAAGATTACTTCATTGGAAATGGATAATCAGGAACAAATGGAAGATGCTCACCAATGTTGTAGGCTTGCAGGAAAAACTCCAAGAGAATCAATCTCCAGAAAGAGGTCTTTTCTCAGTTGGAGTCATCCCTTAAGTGGGGTCTAGGAGAGGTGGAGCCAGGCTCCACCCCTTCCGGTCACACAGGTGAACTGCCTTCACTTGTACTCCCCTGGCTGACTCAGTGCTCACCTCAGCTGATCAATCAGAGCTTCAGGCCATGATTCAACAGTTCCCATACACTTAGAGATACAGCATGTGAAAAAAGTAGGTAATTGTCATCCTCTTCTAAAACAGAAAGCTTGAAAGAGCAGATAGCACTATCATAAGGGCTACATCGTGAAAAGTGAGAAAATAAAGTAAAATTCAGGAGAGAATTTGGGACACAAATGGGAAAAGCAAGTGAGAAAGCTCTCCAGAGTTGAGAAAAGTTGTTGCCATGATAATAGTATGACTTGGATTCGCTACAACAGTTGTCAAGTATGTGCTGATTCACTTTAGCTCATGAAGTGCTTGGCAAGAGCCTGATAAAGTGGATTATACTACTGGCACAAGAACTTGAGAAAGGCAGTCTGAATTATGTACTCAGATACATAAACACAATGTGGTCATTTGCCAAGGCCAGTACCAACTTGTTATGTTTGCTCAACGCATTTGCAACATAGACTTTTGATCACCCTCAGAATTTAGACTCTTCAGTGTAATAGATGAGCTTTGGGGCCTGAAAAGTTGAGAGGCATTGAGAGTTTTGTCATCATTGTATAAAGATGATAACTATTCTGCCAAGGCTTTCGCTAATATCATTCTTGTAAATAGCTGACACAAAACGTGTAATTTCAAAACACAGAAAAAAACACCAACTGCAGTAAATAAAATGTTTCATCCTGCACAAGGCTTTTTTCAGTGTTTTTCCATTTCAGTGGGGAATGAATTCAATGACTGTACTAAAGAAGAAAAAAAAAAAAAAACCATGAATGAGAAAGCATAAGAAGTCCTAAGAACTCTGGGTTGGCTGAAAACATATCTATGTTTTGATAAGACTCTACAGTCTTTATGTCATTAGATAGGTGCTTCATATAAAATAATGTTTCTATATTACTCACATATTATTATAATGTTCACTGTAATTTGCTTTCCAATGCACTTGTAATGCTGGTCTGAAAGCCTGGACTCCTACAAACTTCTATTTGACAGATTTTCACATAATACCATGTTATAACAGAGTATTTGTATGCATAGGCTAAAGTTACTGCCAAATTTGTTTCAGGAGACTGAAGAAAAACTCTGGACCTCACACCTGAAGTAAATTGACAGTGAATGCCAGTGACACAGTCAGAACATTATTAGCCTCATCCACTAGCCAGGACAGCCACTACTTCTCAGTGAGGAATACCAACCAAGCATTGTAAGAGGCTTTCTGCAAGAGCAAAACAGCCAGTATGAACCTGAAACAAAGCTCTCTCACTCATGGGAGAAATTGGCTATCAGAAGGAGGATGAATGGTCCTTGTGCAGAGTTGAACAGCTGCTGGAGCTGGCTGATGCAATAAAGGCTGAGTTCCAGGACAACCCTCTGGGACACAAATTTCACACACATACACAAAAAAAAGAACAGGGCATGGGCATGTTCCTGAGGCCTAAATCCCATTTGTTCCCTCCAGAGATCCTGCAGGTTTCCAGCTTACCAACCAAATAAATATGAAGTTAGTGAAGAAAGTCACTGCTGAGTGATACAGAGGGAACAGCAAGGGTAGGTGGCTCTGCAAAGGAAGGTGAACCAGAAGCTCAGTGACACAGCATGGCCAGCAGAACAAAAGCCTCTCTTGCAGAGGCACTGTATGAGGCTTCCCACAGCTCCTTCTCACATACTGGGTGTCTCTGATTTAAGGTTACAGCTGCAGCATCTCTGAGCAGACCTTGAGCACAGTAAGGAAACCTTTGGGTGGTGGCGGGAAGGCTGCATGGAGAGCTCACTGAAAAAAATGTAACAGACAATCAGGACAGTTAGAATCCGTTGATGTACACAGTCTTTCACTTATTCCCTTAGCTATTCCTTAGTCTGACTCTCAGCTTCAGCTGGTTCCTAAATTACACAGAATAAACAGTATGACAAAGGATGAAATGCTCCTACTTCAGGATTCTATATCAAACATAACAGTAACATAAACAATAGTAGTGAACAAAAGTTCAAAACAAAAACATTTGCTTTTCATACTACGTTATGTAGTCATCAGAGTCAGAAATCCCACCTTGAAGGATCTATTAAGATTTCTATAAATCACAGTATCATAAAACCATCACGTTATATATGCTAAATGAGACATTTATCTCCCATTCATAGCTATAGCTTTCCACCAAAATACCCCACTCATATCAAATGCGCAGAAATCCCAATACAGTAAATACTAGGGCTATCTTTCTTTGAAAAACTAAACATTGAATAAACTACTGAGCAGATGTTCTCATTTGTTCCAGGGCATTTTACTGGTCTAAAGCTACACAGGGCTAGAAATTAGTTGATTAAGGCAGCTGTGAGTCTCCCAGCAACAGAGGGATCATAACACACAGAATAATGCATCTATCTCCTCCTTACAACAGATGCATGGGTGATACTGCAACTATAACAGAGACTGTAAGCACTGCCATCATGCTAGCTGCTGAATGATCCCTTGCAGAAGCTGCCAGCTAGGATGAGCTACAGCAACTAAAACCTAAAATATCCTAAATAACACTGCAGATGTGCTATAAGAGTTGGAGAATTTGAATTTTTTGCTCCTAACTAAATGTTTTCAGAATAAAATCAACATTCAGTATTTCTCAGAATCTTTTTTTTTCTTATCTGTAACAACTTGAAAAAAAATCAGTGTATATTTTTACTACATTTGGCCAATTGTGTAATTATTATTATTTTTGCTGAGAATGGAAGGGGAAGGGGAAGGGGAAGGGAAGTAAAAAGGAGGGGAGGGGAGGGGAGGGGAGGGGAGATGGGCATTATAGATAAAAGGGTAATATGAGATCACCTAACCTAAGCGTCCAAGTTAATATAAGCCAATTTGCAGCAAAAAGTTCTTGCCTGGTTCCAAGGGCAGCGTCCCCACCCCATTGTGCTATTAGATGTATGAGGACAGTGCGGATGTGAATAAACATCTGTCTTGATGTCTTACCTACTCCTTTTGCAATCTCAACCACTCATTTCCTTTCTTTGCACATAGCAGCATCAGTCAGCATGCCAAGATGGAACTTAGAGAAGGGCTGTGGAAGCAAGTCTGATCAGTACTTTCCTCAGAGGAAAAGGAAATTTAAAGAAGCAAAATTATTGTAAGGAGATCTACAAATTTCCTGTTAAAAGCTGTGTGTTTGTACACTGACATTTAGAAGGATATGTCAAATACAGAATGCAGTGGATTTTCTTGATCTCAGATAGCATACTTTGCTAACCTTGTGCCAAAATCAGATTTATACTTCTTTTGTTACTGGGTAAACTGCATGACTAAATGCTGTATATTTACTAGTTGAGGTTGCTTCCTAGTGTTAGCATATATACTTAAATGAAACCAATGTACAGTACCATAAGAGACAGGTACAAATTGCATGTGGCTCCCGTACTGTGTGTGCCATTCTCCTGCACCCCCATTCTCCTGCACCACAAGGCAGAGACCGCTTCCAGAGCTCCCAGCTGGGTCCCTACTCCCTCCAGCAACCTTGTTAGCAGCCCTCTGCTGACAGTCCCTCAGTCTGCACTGCCCAGTCCCTCTCTAGCAAATACCATTTAACCTAACAAAACACCTCTTGCGTATCGTCGGGAAATGTGAAACATTTATTGTTTTAAGTTTGTGCTTTAAACATGTCACTCCTTTCACTGTTTTCCTACTCCACCCAGTCATTGCCTGCTGTCATGTCATTCTGTCTCCTCTCTTTCCTGGCCCTTTATATTTCATTGCTCTCCTATCACCCTCTCTCCATGTTCTGCGAAGCCCCTTTGCTTGGAAGTAGTGTAAGTAGCTGCTTTTCCTCTTCTGTAGCTCAATAACTGTTACACCAATCTCTGTCCATTTTCACAAGGTACACCGGGATCAATAATTATTTGTTGCCATTCCACCACATTACTCTATCTCTGATTTCATGGAGAGAGGCAAACTTTGACTGGAATATAAAAACTACAGTATATTACATACTTTTTTAGGTGTATCAATTCTATTTTAGTCCATTAACTCCAAAACATGTTTTTACACAACTTAATGTCTGTGCAAATTATTCTATGTAAGTGTGCCTTAAAATCTATATTGTCCTCAGGCTGAAATTAATTGTAAACCAAGGATGAACAAGACTAATGTGGAGACCATTTTGATAGGTTTGAACATAGATTTTGTCTACATAAACGGAGAGGCAAAAAATGAGGTGGTAGATTGTTTATCACCCTTTTCTTTCCTCCATAATTCCACCTTCACCTTCTGCACATTACACTCAGAAGAGGAGATGCAGCTGTTGCTAATCATCTCTTTGGTGACTCAGCTCTCCTACCAGTCTCTTCTCACTGGTATTTATATTCCAACTTGATGTATGTCATGTCCATAAAATGGAAATACAGCTTGTACCTACCAATGTTTATGAACTTGCCTGAGAAAGGAATGTTGACTTCAGTTCTGTCTTACTCTTAGGGCAGGGAGGGAATTTTGGCACAGCTTTTGACCTGGGTTGGCAGGGAGTTCCCAGTGGCTTAGATACCTGATCATTGTGCATAATGCTTTCTTGACATAATTGCTTAAGTGTAATCTATTCCAAAATATAAGCCATTTGTTGTTTTGTTGTTGTTGGCTTTGTTTTGCTTTGCTTTATTTTTTACCAGTTTTACAGCAAAATGGTGTGTATAAGAAGTACTGATTTCAGATTTTTTTTCCTTCAAAAGCAGCTGGAGTAAGCAATTAATCCTGACAAATGTTGTACAGGTTAAGTGGTTTGTGTGACTCAGGAATTACTGTGACTGACGGACTCTTAACTTGCTGAAATTATCTTCCCTTACTGGAATGTGAGTTCAAAGCATGGCATATGCACTGTTTCCAGCTGGTGAATGCATATCTTTGTAGCATTTCTCAACGGTATGCTGACAGGACACAGCATGATGTAGTCTGCTGTGTGAAGAACTGATAGGGAAAAATCACATCTATTCAAGCAACCACAAACAATTGCTTCTACAATTGCAGACAGAGGGGAAGAACCTAGAAAGTATTCATGGAAATATATCTTTCACAACCTACTATTTTAACACACTGTAAAGCTAAGAATGAAGCCAAATACAAAGAGATGCCCAGCTGATTACAGGTAGGGACCTTAGTGAATGCGCAATAGTAAATGCAATACTCAGCAGTGCATGATCATTACATGATACATACTCATTCACAGAATTTAGGGTGCATCTAGTCTAGAATTATGGATCAGAGATCTGTTTTTAAAACTAACATCTCAATTTTCAATTATGAGCTTTGATTTACTTTGCCAAGTGATATTGGTACACAAGAACAATTATTTGGGGTGAACTGACCTGGAAGATCATCTCCATGGACTAACATTTGCTCTTGAAGGGCATATCCTTTGAATAATGCTTTCTCTGTGTGAATTTTTCTTCTTTACATATTCACTTCCAGCAATTTCATTGTCTGGTTACATAGAAAATTTTTGGAGGTAAGGGGAAAGGTAGTGGGCAGAAAGAACTATCTACATAGACTGTATTCAGTAAAGCTTCTTCAGTACCTAATGAGATGAGTGTACTCCTTAGAAGGCAGCTTCTATGTCCTAGTATACCAGTAGAGGTATATCTGGAATATGAAGAATGTAAAGCACAGACTCTTTTATACTTAAAATAATCAGAATTCCATGAACAACTTTCAGTAGAATGTCTCATTTTATGATAAATTTTAAACTTACTGATATGTGTAGTTTCCATTTCCCACAATTAAGTAGTATTTTTCCAGTAATGGATGACGGCACTTTTTATCAGCAGAAAAAGAACCCTGTAAAGGTTCAAAGATGGACACAGATATGCCTAGACTGTGGTTCTAAATGGCATAGCCATTCACAAAATTATCCTTTCTTAAATATTTTAAAGATTCTATGATTAAAAATTGCTTCTACTGTGGTCTTTTTACTTTAGTTAAAACAAATAATTTCAGATGTTATCCAAGTGACTCACTCTCCTTCAAGTAAATATTTGCAAATGCTTTCTGCTCTCAAATGATCTCTGCCTAAACATTTTATTAGAGAAAGCATTCAGTTTATTCTGACTACCAAACTGCACATAGAAAAACATAGCATTTCTGAAGAACATTCTTAGAATTTATATTCTACACAATAGAACAGGTATGTAAGTTTAAACTTATGTATTCATATTTACAGTGAAAGCAATGTCCTTCTTTGATGGAGGGTTGGGCTTTATCTTTTTTTTTTTTCTATACAGCTGTAAGCCAAGAAAGTGGGTCAGACTAAGAGGAATGCTTAAGTAGATGTTACGATTGTAAACATACCTATTAGACTCTCCAAAACAGAGAGCAGGAGCTACCAATGGGAGGAGTTACTAATTCCATGGGCAACCTGCAGAGAAAAAAGAAAAAAAAAAAAAAAAAAGCTCTAATTTTGAATCATAGAAACATAGAATGCTTGGGGTTGGAAGGGACCATAAAGATCATCTAGTTCCAACCCCTCTGCCATGGACAGCATTGCCAGCCACTAAATCAGGCATTAGATCAGGCTGCCCAGAGCCCCATCCAACCTGGCCTTGAACATCTCCAGAAATGACACATTCATAGCTTCTCCGAGAAGCCTGTTCCAGCACCTCGCCACACTCTCAATGGAAAATTTCCTCCTAATATCTAATCTAAATCTCCCCTCTTTTAGTTAAAAATTGTTCCCTCGTGTCAAATGAGAAGGTTTATTAAAGTTGCAGGCATTAGACAACAAAAGAGATCAATTGCCTGCTAAACTTCAGGTTTCTGTGTCTTTTGACCAAAATCCATTCAGAAATAAATAATGGTGGATAACGGTGGGATTGTTTTAGTGACAACTATATTTGTGTAACTGAATTCCTTTCCTATACTTGTTTTTTTGCTGTTGTAGATTCTGACAAACTGTAGGAGTACGTGCTGGCTATAACATTTAAATGGAGCAGCTTTAAACTGCAATTTCAGAACCAGTTTAATATGACATAAGCCATCTCAAGCATCAAAGAGACATCCCGCCACCTCCTCATTCCTGGGTGCTTATTTCTCCACCCATAACTGCAGGCACATGCAGTCATACAGCTGTGCAACAAACCACCTCAAGGAAGTGATCTGAGATATATTAACCTGGGTGGAAAGAAAAAAAAAAACAAACACTTCAAACCTCCATCTGTTCAACTGTCTGATTTTTTTTGAGAGGAGTTTGGGAGAGGAGGGGTTCTTTCGTTTTCTTTTTGACAGCACAGGCGAAAACATTTTGGGCATGCAAAAAGCTTTCAAGAATTTGAAGTAGTATTGCCACCTTAAATGAATTCAAATTAATACAAAAGAATGACATCATTGCTCAGTTGATTCTGCATATTTCAAAGACTTATTATCTAAAATGTGTACAAAGGTGCTCAAAACAAAGACAAAATAATGCGGCTTAAAGGAAGCCAATAAAATGTGATTTTTTTAAAAAGGTCATACAGACTATTTCCCACATGAAAGCAGTAAAATACATCAGGTTATATATCTATAATTAAAAAAAGAAGAAAAAAAAAAGCAGAGCAGCTGGGAATCTGTAAAGATTTCATATAGATAAAAAGTTAATTAGCTGTGAGATTTTGCAATCCAGCTTCTGTTTCCAGCATAAATGAGGAAACAGAATCAGGTATCTTCTGATTAGGAACTTTTCTTTGCATTTTTTGTGTTTTCTCTGAAATGAAGTTGAATTTCACAGTAAGTTTAAGCTATTAAAGTGAGACGTTGACAAAAATGAGCAGAGCTCTGCTTCAAGGGCTTAATACTGGAGGCATGGCAGTTCCATACTAATCTGATCTGATTTTAATTCACCAGACCTTACAGGCATATTTCTGGGCATGTCCTGCTCTTGCCTTGTCTGAGCACTGTAAGCACTGGCTTGTGTCAAAACCAGGTCAAGATTCACAAGCTAAGCGTTCTTCAGCACACTTGACACTGATGGTGTTGATCTTATGAAGTGCAGGTTCAGTTCTCCTTTAAAAGGGAAGAGATTATGTTAGCTCTTTCAGTCCTCGGCCTATTGGTTAGCTCATCCTCACAGGAAATGGAAATATCCTCTTCCAGGAGAATGATACAGCACTTCAACATGGATTGTTTTGTGCAGCATATGCTTCACCTCTTAATTCGAAATTCTGACACTGGACTGAAAGGGATGCATGAGCTATGAAGTAGCAGTGAGGATGTCTAAGTAATCAAATGTTTAGGGAATTATACAGGAACAGAAGAGCTCTGTTGTCTTGTCTCCACCCTAAAATTGTCTTCTATTTTTTTGCCTTTTTTATACATTTTAGAAGGCACTAATATCAGGGTACAGGGTAAAATACAGAGATAGTGCTCAGGACCCACTGCTTCCTCCACTGTAGTCTTTACATAGGCATGTCCAACCTGTGGCCTGCATGCTGCACACGGTCCAGCATAGCTTGCAATGTGGCCCACTCCCTGACATCATGATGGCAGCTGTCACGCACACATCACTCAGCAACAACCAAACATTGGTACACTATTAACTCTGTCTGGACTGAAAGTAGGACAAGGAGAGTGAAGAGTACAGTGCTGACTCAAGTTATGGAAATTGTTTTATGCATTTTGATACACTGGCTGAACACAGTCCTGTGAAGAGCAAAAAACTGAACCTTCCCACCAATATCCCATTACATGTTGTTGCCATGTCACACATGGCAGCAGAGGGGCAGTCTGACAAAATGGCATCTGACATGGGAAGTGCATATGAAGCAAAGATGTGTCATTGAATTCCTCTGTGTGGAAAAAATGGCACCTTGACATTCATCAATGCCTGCTAAATGTTGATGGAGAACAAACTGTGGATGTGAGCACAGTGAGGCAGTGGGTGGTGCGTTTCAGCAGTGGCAACAGCAACAGTGGATCATCTCCACTGGTGCAGGCTTTTACAGGCATGGCATGCAGACTCCTATTCAATGCTGACAAAAATGCAGAGCTAATGGTGGTGGATATGTTGCAAAATGGTGTTTTGTAGCTGAGAATTTGCTCTTATCAAACAGTGTTACTGTATTCACTGTTTCTGCTGTAGTTTCCATGGAAACATGGAGAAATAGGAGGCATTACTTTTGGAGACACCTACAAGTATATGGCCTGTGACAATTCCTCTTCACTCAATGAGGCCCAGGCAAACCAAAAGGTTAGACATCTGTGATTTACACAATAAAATTGTGTTGTATCTCAGGCAGTATCACATACATTCCCCCATAATTTGATCTTCTAGTCAGTATTTCCTAATTTGGTATACTAAGTTTGACAGGATAATTCTGAGACAAGTCATTTCTACAGTCCACAGGGAGGCAAACTGTATTACAGTTTAGTGTATTTGCTTCCATTTGAGGAATTAGAGCACTAAAATTCATCACTGATGCAGTCTGTCTGAGAAATATCTGTCCTTATTGTAGCCAGTTTCTGTAAATTATCAGTACTGTACATCAAGGAGCATAAATTGCTAGATCATATTCAAGAATAAGTATTATTGTAGTAATAATAATAAAAGCAGTAATTGATTCTTAATCATTATTATACATTTCTGGAGAAGAGGGAAAAAAATCTCTTTAAGAAATCATGCCTCAGAAGAAAATAACTATTTTTAACCAGGAGCTACTTGTTATGCAAGTATTGATCCCTTCAAGTTTAAAATTAGTTTGATATTATATCTCTAGTCCATTCTTTCGAAAGTTCTACTGCATCTATTTTTAGTTTGAGGCACGTTGACTTTCTCAGTATTTATTACAAGCCAGGCTCTACTTGATATCTTTTTTTCACGGGCACACACTAAAGCTGAAAACTTATTGGAGGTAGAGATGCTAACATATTGTTAGCAAAGCTCTATGTTATTCCAGTTTTCCAGGAATTTGTCAGTAATTAGTACATTTCTGTGTCAGTAAATCATTTGTATTTTCATTTTGAAAGTACATTCCAGCCCAGAGAGAGACTGTAATGAATACTTATTATTTAGATGATATATTGCTAATGACAAGGATGATATATTTCTAGTTAAAAAAATATATATATATATATTGTGAAAGCCTTGCTGAAATGTAGGTAATGAATACTGCATTTTGAATACCACTGTTCAGCTGTTCAGACATTATTTTTAGGCTTCATACTCCCTTCATACACACTGAACTCATCCTCCATAGTTCCACAGATTTCTTCCTGCTTCACTGAATCCAGCAAGACCTGGAACACTGACATCTGTACAAGCCATACCAAACTGTGAATTATTTGTGAAAGAAGGACATGTAACATGATTTTTGGTGTCATCAGCTTTCACCAAGCAATGTCAGGTCTGAAATAAAAACAGATTGTCAAAGAAAAATTTGGCAAAATGTTCTCAAGGAGAAAACTGGAGGAATTAAAATTTTCAGTTGAAGTCATTGTGCTTGTCAGAGTCCTGTGAGGGAGATGTGTTTGGAGCCAGGGGTGACAGAACTGCAGCAGGGCAGGGACCTCACCAGCATGGGAGCTGCCCATGAGCAAGGGGAGCAGAGCAGGACTCAGAATGGTAACGGGGAGCACAGGCATGGCTGGGCAGGGGCACATGGGCAGAGGTTAGGCTGGGACATAAGCCTGCACTTCATGGTCAGGACTAGGAATGGGATGAGGAGGCTCAGGAGTACATGCCATGTAGCTCAGGTGATGCCAAGGACAAGAGCTGCAGAATGAGGAGCGTGGGGGAAGGGTGAGTTGCACACAGGAAGGCTTTGAAATGTTATGTTACTACTGCTTGAGTTTTTAGTTGTATAAACTATTAGATAGCATTTCCGGAGTGAAAAATCAGGTACCAAAGCAATTACAAAAGATCAGACACCAAATATTACCGCATATACACTGCACAAGTTAAAATTTCTTAGAGGTTTAATAAGGAGAATTATTCACACAATCTTACAATCGCAACAAACTCCCAGTCTCACTCACTGGTGGGCTAACAAGCTATAGGCACCACTTCCAGGAAGGATGAACCTTGCAGACCGTTAACTGGGGATGGGGGGAGAGAGAAGGCAGGCTGGGAGGGTGCAGAAACTGCAGAGCTCTGCAGATCTATGGAGCTGTGCCGGGGGAAGGGGGAGCACAAAGAACAAAGAGACAGATAGGTAGAGAAGGGTAGAAAAGGGAAGATTACATGCAAGATGGGGCTGCTCAGTGCTGAGCCCTCTCCTATCTTCCAATATTTTCTCATTAAATCTTTTCTGAACTCTCGGTGTATTCACTCTCTCCTGTATGTATACTTGCTACGATGATTACGTTCCAGCTGCTGCGTGTGAGTGAAGGTTGGTGCCAGCTCCTGGACTCATGCCTGAGAGCGGGCATCCCAACCTGCAGTGCCAGCTGCTGGAGCAAGCAAGGGGATCTCGGTGCCAGTCGTTGGCAGGAGCCGCTCGTAGTGACAGCTCCCGCAGCCAGGCCAGGAGTGTAGCCCTATGGGCTGCGGTGCTGAGAAAGCCCAGGGGAGCACAGGAGTCGGCAGCTCTTAGGAGACCGTCTGACGAGGCGTGGGTGGAGCGGGAACAGCGCCAGCCGTACTCGGCGCCGACAGAATGTAGCCCAGGGGAGCGCTGCCAGTGGGGCGGGTAGCTGAGTGTTGCCGTGGTCCGGGCCGAGCTTTCTGACAGTGCCTGAAGGCAGCAGTGAGCGCGCCTGTGGGAGGTGCGCCCAGGTACAAGAACTGCTCATCTCAAGGACAGAGCTTCGGGTGAAGGTGGCGGGGAGCATCAGGGAGTTGGAGGAGGAGGTTGACTGGCAGAACTGTACTCCCCTCCCTGCCCACATCACTCTCCCAGGTGCCCTTCTGCAACAGGTATACAGACAAAGCAGAAATGGACCAAGACTGTCCCCCAGATGCTGGACAGAGCTGTCCTGGGCCAAAGTAGCTGAAGATAACCACACCCTTGACATCACTTCATAAATATCATATTGCTATGCCTCAAAAATGTTTAAGACAAAAATAAATATCTTATTCTTGTCTTCAAAATTCATTGAGCTTCTGAGTCAGCAGAAACATTTTCTATTATATTCTAGCAGAGCAAAAGTAAACATTTGTATGCTGCCATTTTTCTCTTTAGTAAATATTTAATCAAATTTTATGCCATAAAAAATTCTCAATACAGAGCATTTTTATAGCAGATTATTTGTATTTTAAACAAAATAAATCTTTATATTTTTTCTAATCCAACATTATGAACCACTTACTCATTTTCTTTAATATCTGAGGCATATGGTTTAGAATTCAAATGTTCTTATTTCATTTCCTCTTTTATTTTTCAGATTTAGCATTCACATCTTATTTACAAGGTATTTATTAAGTCATGTGGTGAAGAGTAGCATTATATTATGTAGGAGCCAGTCAAATAATTAAGCAGGTGCTGTATTTTAAATGCACCTTTCAGTCCAGATGAGAGATGAAGATAGTGCTTGCTGTCTTTCTGAAACATTAGTTTATTTAAGTGCACTTAACATAGATTTATAGGACAGGTATCCTGATTTGTAATAGCAACTCAAGTCCAAATAGTTTTTTTCCCTAGATCTCATTATCTTTTAATCAAACACAACACTGTGACAAATAATGAGGCAGTATTCAGAGCCCTCATTAAGGAAGAGTTCATTTTCTCAGAATAATATTAAGGATTTATTAGCTACAGTTTACACTTTAATAGTTTCTGACAAAACTATTGTGTTCACATAAAAGCTTGGTAAAAGCATTTTAGCATTTGCAATACAAATTAACTTTGCCTCTTCAATTTTTCAATTAATACAAAGCAGTCTATTTGTGCTAAGTATAGGCTGTCAAATTTGGGGTTATTCCTACTTGTGTCCTAGGATGGAGAACAATGTTTTATGTTACTTTCATTAGTACTATCAGCACTATTGTTCTACTTCATTTAAATCATTTGAATTTGTTCTACTGAAACAACAAATAGCCAGGAGAAAGAAAGGAAGTTAGATAATTAGCACTCTGTATTACCAAGATACTTCTACTACATCAGCTTGAACACAGATTCCCAAATAATTTAAAGTAATTATCCATAAAATTTTCCTGTTCTCTACATAAAGTCACCATAATACATGTGTATGTTCATCCTTTAGCTGTGGCAGTAACAGGACCCTTGGAGATGAAGGAACCTGATGACAATCTGCACATGACTGAGACTATTCTACACTGACTGAATGACTGCAGACTGCTACTGTGAGGAATTTTTATACATATTTAACAGTTTTCTACTGAATTTTACATTTTATGCAGTTGGAAATACTTTTAGATGTAAAAACAATTCCCTGAAAGACAATACCCAGCAGATATTTTTCACAATGATTTTCCTACTTGCTTTAGAACTTCGTCAGCCAAGATTGGGAAGCTAAATATTACATCTAAAGACAACTGAAAAAAGGTACATACTTACAAATAACTCTTCTAGTAGACAACCTCTTCACAGAATGACAGAATCATGGACTAGGGGACCCAGAACTTGACACAGAACTCCAGCTGCAACTTCAGCAATACTGAGTGGAAGATCTTGGTACTTTGACAAATGCAGCCAAGAATGCCATTACTATTCTTAGTGGGAAAGTCATGTTGCTGACTCCTATTCAACTTGGTGTCTACTAGGACACTCAGGATTTTTTCTACAGAGTAGTTTTCCAGCTGGGTGTCCCCCAGAATGTACTGGTGCCTGGGACTATTCCTCCCCAGTGCAGGACTCGCCACTTCTCCTTGTTAGACTTCATGAAGTTCCAGTCAGCCCACCTTCCTAGCCTGTCAGTGCTGGATAGTTCACAGCCCTCTGGTGAATCAGTCGTTTCTCCTCAGTTTGCTGTGGTCTTCAGATTTACCAAGTGTGTACTCTACCCCATTATCTGGTTCATTAATGAAGCTGTTAAACATGACAGGATTGATCACTGGGGTACTCCGCTTGTTACTTACTTCCTGCTGGATGTTGTTCCACAGATCACTAACCTCTGGGTCCAAACATTCAGCCAGTTTTCATTGCACCTCACTGTATGCTTATCCAGACCATATTTCAACTGCTTCTCTCTGAGGGTCTTATGAAGACTTTTCTGAAGTCTTAGAAGACAGTGTCTGCTCTTCTCCCGTAGTCTGTTGGGATTGCTAAGTAGCAGCATGCAAACTAAGCTTTGAAAGAAATATCTGACCAATTAATAGATTTATGACAGAAATTTACAAAATTTATTATTTATATTCATATGAACACTCCTTTTTACTTGAAAGTTCTCACTCCTTCCGTACTACATTGTCATAAACTCCCTGTCAGATGTCAAAATATTTGCCATCTTTGTGAAAGGATAGGTGACAGTTTCATCATTTTGGAGTTGCCATGGCTTATAAGAAAAATGTTTAATAGATAAACCAATCCATGGAGACAGATTTGAACAACCTCCCTTCTGTAACTTCATTTGGTACTATGTGAATATCTCAGTTATCTCATACTACAGTGTTGAATAAACAAAAACCTGACCTATTTCCCCAATACAAAAAGAGAAAAAAGAAAAAAAAAAGTAAATTATATAAGCTTACTTCTCACCCTTCTTGGGAATGTGTTTTATGGAAATTATAGGAAAAGTTTTCAAACCAGTAGCTACAGGAGGTGAACAAGAAAGGCATATTATTATGCCTTTTTTTTTTTTTTTTTTTGTAAAAAGTGCATTTACAAATAAAGTAGTACCTAATGGATAGGAGTTTCCCCCCTCAATCACACCCTACATCAAGCATATGATGCAACATGGAAATTGAGTGTGTTGTTGATCCAGGTTAGGAGCCAACAAGTGCTGGCAGGTAGCCAGAACTGTGTGGATTCACCTGTCTAGAGAGAGACAAGAAGAAAACTTTTAGCAAATCAACATGTGTAAAAAAATCTATGCTGTGGGGATTATGCACGTCTTTCAGAGGAAAAGTAGCATTCATTCTTTTGAGAATCAGCAGAACAAGGCTAAACTTTTCTTTTAAAGTGCAATCATCATGAAGCATTTGGAACACCTCCATCAAGAAGCTGTTCCCTATTTAATTCTTTACTCACTGAAGATGAATGTGTCATGCCCAGAAGTGGTCTCCCAAGACAGACAGACAGAAGTTTCCTGTCAGTCTGACTGTCCATTTTGTAAAGATGAAGAGAAAAAGTAAAACCCTTCTTTTACAGCTGAAAAAAACAGGGAAAGTGCATCCTTAAACATGTTGATAAACCATTTAATTAGTTGTGCATATAATTCCTAGAATTTGGATCTAGCTTAGAAATGAGCTTTCACTTCATATTAAATTATAGGCAAATATTAAACAGTAAATAAAATGCAAATAATAAAATCCAGTTCAAAATTCTGTGGCTATGCTTTTCTTATCCATATTCTGACCACAGCATTGAATAGCTAGTTTCTGAGCCTTGACTTGGCTTCAAGAGCACACTAGGATCAATCCAACTCTGACTGGGATAAAAATCTTTACTTAGAGGGACACAAATCTAGGCACCTTGAGATTTATAAAGAAATGGTAAGCATTCTTCAGAGTTTGGATCTTTCCAGAATTAAGCTGAATATATAAAAATCAGAACTGTAATTTTGGGCATTTAATGCCTATTTTTGCCTTGTGTGTTGGATAACCCTTCTACATCTCATCCGTACTTGATCTATAGCATTTGAATCAACTGTACGTAGTTTTATGAGGTTTCTCTATAAAGTTGTTATAGATCGTAGCTCAGTGAAGCCTGTTTATCATTCCTGCTGTACTGCAATTGTCCTTGGCAAATGGCCTCCATCAGCAATGCAGAAATGTGTGTGTTAGTATTCTGCTAATGTTCAGTTGGGACCCCTAATGACTCATGCTATTTTATAATCAACTGAGATCACCTAAAGGAAAGAAACAAGATCATTACAAAAACCTCAGCATTCTCTCTGTTATAATGTGTGTGCTCTGAAGGCAGAATTCCCTATTAGAGATTGAAATGTCTGCTGAAAGCTGCTGCAGTGATTTTGATGATGTTTGCATCTGAGCAGCTTCTACCTATTCTAATTGTTCCACCTCCATGGAAAAAGAATAAGGCCAAGAAAGGTCAAAATGAAATTCAAAGATAAGCAAAAATTAGAAGATGAAGAGGCTACATTTAGCTGAGCCAGAATTATAGAGTATTTGTAGGTTGGGGTTAATATCCTCTGTCTAAGCTGTAGACTCAGAGACTGCTGTGGATGATGGATTAGGTTCACTGGTGTATTTTAATATATTGAAGCAGCAAGGATTTGTGGTAATATTTATCTCAAACATCAACATTTATATATTTCTAATTAGTCTAAAGTTAACATGAAATACTGACATCGCTTGAATAAAATTTTAGGATTTAATATTCAGAACAAGTAATCAGAACACCAGAGTCACAGAAGAGATTTCCTAAAAGGAAATGGTTCATAGTGATAACATTTCTTTACACAGTAAAGGTTTTCCTTTTTCTCCAGATAACTCCTAGCTTTCTAGATATTATTTTATCTTATTAATTTTCGTAACTGATTCATACTTATAAGTGAATGTGTGAATATTCTTTATTTAAACCAAGTAGCCTTGATAGAACATTTGTACTAAATATACATCTTAGGGACACGGATACTTTAGATATGTGATGGCTGTAAGTGAATACATGCAAAAGTACAGATTGCTCGAAGAGCTAATGCAATCTACTGTGAGCCATCAAAGTCAACTTTTCTCAGGGAAAGAGAATAGAAAAAGAAAAAATTAGTTGAAAAGTTTGGTAGGTGTGGCCAGTTAGCATAAATTAAAGAAGTAAATAAAAAATCCAAATGAATGTGGTAGCGATCTATAAAAAAGCAACAGAATTGCAACGAAGGCTTCAGCTATGCACGTACACTGGATTTGATCCTTGGGCTTGGAACAGTTTTCAGTTCTGCATAGGTCTCCTTTGCACAACTTATTCCCATGTTAGTCACAGAACCAGATAATTTTCCAATACAGATGAGCATAAATGTGCTTTTGTAACATAACATAGCTTGCCATTTAAAACCAAAGAATTCAAAAGCTTTAACAAGGAAGAATATGCAAAGATGTAGCAGTAATTCCTCCTATCTGAGACATCAAAAGAAGCAAAGAACTTGGATGCCTGTGAAGTGTTTCAGTAGGATTCCCTTCTGTTGTAAGGGAAAATCTTTAAAGATTCATAGACTTTCCCTTATGAAAACATTTCTCCATATGTGATATAAAAATATAATTCAAATATAATGGAAATGTACAGCAGGTGACATGAACTTTCTGCTTAGCAAAAAGAGAATTAAAAAATTTCACTTTCTTTTGCATTTTGAATATTCTCACATCTTTTCCTCATCAGCATCTTTCATTTGTATATTTTTACACACTTCACGGCATATATGTTCTAAAAGATTTTGTTTGCTTTTAGCACTAAGTAAAATGAATATAGTGTTTCCCTAATTTAATCTTCTTGTCTGATGCAATATATCAAATCTGATTTATGTCTATAGCTAATGCTCAGTAGGAAATTGGTCCATTGAGTTATAAATTTCAATATTTTGTTGCAAGTAATGGAATCTATAAAAGAAATCACATTTCACTCCAGCATTTTATGGTTTGTCACCAGCAAATGTCAAAAAGGCACAAATGTTAAGCATTTAAAGTTTGGAACAGCTAAATCTTCATAACTTCTCATCTTAAAACAAACAAACAAACAACAAAAAAAAAGGATTTGTAGAAGTCTAATGAACTGTTAGGATTGAAAACTGAAAATTATCAAACTCTAGATTTACAATCCTACTTTAGTTTTGCACAAGAATAAATTCCATTACTCCTAAAACATAGATGGGCCAACTACAATAATGTGTAGGAAATAGAATTTCCGACACTGGCCTAAAAACAAGTGAATAAATTTTGCTCAAGCATTTAAATAAAACATGTCTGACTTGAGTTTAAAATTAGAAATGTTCTCCTGAATATTTGAAAGCTATTCTTACTGTGTTCAATATCTGAGGATGATAGCTATCATTCCTATTCACTAGAGCTTTATCTACCACACTGCATTGCAGAAGACTGTTAATTTAGTTTTTGGTATATTTTGTTTGTTTGTTTTGTTCTTTCCCTGAATAGAATGTAGCAGTGAAACTGACTTTCCTAGGAGACTAAAGCCTATTACTAACACACTGTAGATAATTTTGTAAGTATTAGAATCATTTTGAACTTTGAAGGATTTCTGTTATCTTCTGTGGCTCTAGTTATAATGAACTTGATATATTTTCCTAAACAATGTGGTTTGTCATGTATAGCAAAAAGGGTTGGGGTGTAAAGTTTATAAACATTGAAAATTCCAGTGACATTGGAAGGCTGGGAACAAATCTTTGGAATTCCTGGCACGTGGATTCATGCTCCTTCTTATAAATGAGAAAAATAAGAATCATAGAATCATAGAGTTGCTCAGGTTGGAGAAGAATTTAAAGATCACTTAAACATGACTAGGAAAACAAATGTGAAATAGTGTTCCATAATGATGTAATTGTGAATTACTGTTAGAATGAAAAACCAAATTCTTACACCTTGTTTTATTCAGTTTGGCACTACTCTGGATGACAAGTTTTGCGGATCATAAAAGCAAAGGGAAAAATCATGCAGCATCTAAATGCTGAAAGCTTTACTGAAGATGGCTGGTTTTTTTTGTTTGTTTGTTTGTTTGTTTGTTTTTATTGTTTGTTTGTTTATTTCTCTAAATACCAGATCGAGTATTTCAGGTAAAGTAAGAATTTATTTTAACTTTAGAACCTATTTTGCAGTCTTTATTTCAGACTTGACATGAAGAAAAAGGACAGAGTGGGAAGAAGATTTCACGCTGAATTGCATCTGGAGAAATTTTCCCCCAAGTCTGAAGAGATATTACAAGAAAACAACAACAAAACAAAAAGCAACCAAACACCAAGAAGACAATTACATTTGTTTCTTTTTTCTTTCTAAATTTCTATTTTTATTGTCAGGCAAATGTATTGTCAGCAAATACCCAATAGAAACTACTGAAATTGCGTAAAAAACAAGTCACAGGACTGTGATCACTGCAGTACAGTTTCCAGGCAAAGACCTCTACCATACTCAGAATTATTAAGTAATTGACACAGCTGGTACATTCATAGCTAGCATCTGACACCACGTCTTTTCAAAATTCCCATAGCTCAATCTCATCACGAAGCATAGGTGGGTGAACTACAGTAGTACTACTGAGATACTATCGCTACATTACTGAAAATTCTGCAGCACCAGCAAAATTATTTTACCAAAAGACCCCACTAAAGTTTGCTACTAAAAATAATGGAGCACTAGAGGAAAACAATGGAGGGATGGGAGATATGTCAGCAAACCCAAAGCTCTTGTGAGGAACAGACAAAGGAAAGGTAAAATTTGGGACACTTCTTTTATGACAGTATGTTATTTTGATTCTAGAAAAAGTGGGAGAAGGTTAGCATTGAAATCATACCAATTAACCAAAGAAGTTCTAATACATTTTCTTTCTTTTAATTGTTCATTTGGGAGGGCTGAGTGTTGGAAAGAAAGGATGCCTCCTTCTCTAATTTTGGTCTGTCAACAAAAGTTTCCCAGCTGTACTGAATCATGAAAGCACAGGCTTGAAATTAGAGCATTTCCCATGAGCTTAAATGGGAAATTAGAGCATTTCCCATGAGCTTCCCATTATATAAGAGAAAAATTTTGGATATGCTGTACAAAAAACAGCTGTGAAAGCCAATAAATTGGCATTAGACATTAATTGAGCTTTTCTACTCTGGCCTTTCTTCCTGATACTGAACCAGTTATATATCTAGAATAGTAATACCAAATCTATTGTAATTGCCTGTTTGTTTGTTTGTTTGTTTGTTTGTTTGTTTTCATGAACACTTTCATTTATTTGCAAAAATTGAGTTGTTAGTTGTAGTTGTAGTACTCCCACAGTTCTCATTACCTCAAAACTAAGGAAGTTTGAGTGCATGCAGAACTGACCTGAATCAAGGCAATATCAGGGCTGGAGAGCCAAGGGGTGTTGGGCAGGTGGCTCTGCAACCATTGCTGTGATAGCAGAACTCTAAGGAAAGTGCATCTTATGCAGGGAGACAGATTTGCTAAGAGGGCTGTAGCCCAGGGAGATCTGAGAAATACACTGTGCAGGAAATCAAGAAGAGAGTGAAAGCAGATCATTTATAAAAGAGCCTGACTGAGCAATCTAGTCCAATTACCTGCACTGCGCTACCGTTGTCACTGGGGTTCCAGGGGAGAGCACATTCATTTGTCAGTTCCACTGGACCACATCTCAAGGCAAATGGACATTGCATCAAATGCACCTCTTGGCTGTTGGCTAGCCACCTGCTTTCCAATGCATCTCAATCACGAGGGTAAATATTCAGGACTATGCAGGCAGCTCTCCATCATCCTATTTCTAACCTTTTGTCAAAGCACCTGCATGCAGGCGGTAGTTCACTTGCTTTGGTTCTTCCCCAGAAGGTTGCTCTCAATTACAGGTATTTGCGTTTGAAGTAGGAGAGAGTGCTCCTGTTGGGGCTCCAAGGGGTGTGGGTCCCGGAGCGGGTCAGAGCACTGCCAGTTGGGCGTGAACTGGAGCGCGGCAGGGTGGCGTAGGCAGAGGGAGAGGTAGAGCGGGGCAGGGTGTTGTAGGCTGAGCGGGACAAGGTGTTGAAGGATCGAGACAAGGAACTATAGGGAGGGCCTGAGAGTGTGTTGTAGGAGCCGCGGGAGAAGGGAATGTAGCCTGAGCGCCCCGTGAGGTTCCATGTTGAGCGGGAAGTTGGAGGCCACACGGAGAGGGAGCCTGAGCGAGTGGTGGTGGTGGTGTTACAGGAAGGGCCCCATTGAGGGCCACAGACTGAGCGAGACCCTGGGGTGCAAACGACCCGGGAGATGGAGTGAGAGGCAGGGTTGCAGAGGGAGCGGGCAGTGGCGGCTGCCAGAGGCTGAGGAGTTGGGGGGGACGTGTAGCAGGTGGCCGATGAGTCTTCGGGGCAAGGGGCAGGTGAGCTTGCAGAGCGGACTCCTGTAGCTCCCACTGAGATGGAGGCAGGGGAGCACAGTGAGTGGGCTGCCGGGGGTCCCACAGGACGGGAGGCTGGGGAGCACAGTGAATGGGCTGCTGGGGGTCCCACAGGGCGGGGAGCTGGAGAGCCAGCCAGGTGCAGCCCTGCAGGGGTAGAGCTACGTGCAGCACGGGGCAATGGGGAAGCTGCAGGGCAAGGGGCTGGGGAGCACACAGCATGGGCTACTGGGGTGCTCAGGGGCTGCGGTGGTAGAGGGGCCATTGAGCTGCAGAGAGGCTGGGCAATGGGAGAGGGTGCAGAGCCACAAACAACATGAGAGAGGGAGGCCGCAGGCACTGAAATGGCTGCGGGTGGTGGCATGGAACTGCTGACAGCATGAGCGACTGGAGGGCACACAGGGTGTGATGACAGGTGGGTGGGAATCCCTTGGGTTGCTGTGGTAGGACTGGAGCCAGCCATGAAGTGGGTCAGCAGGGCACTCACCGCATTGTTTGCTGGGACAGAGACAGAATAAGGCATGGGCCCCCCTCCGCCTCCAGGCTGGTGTGTAGGAGCAGACCCTGTTTCAAACACCACATGAGGCACAGGGGGGCCTGCAGGGTTGGATGTTGTGACAGGCATCGAGCTGTACACGGTTGGAGGCATCTGGGTACACGTAGCAGGAGGCACAGTCTCGCATATAACACGAAAGCCAGGATCACACCCAGGATCAAATATAGCGTTGAAGTTTGGGTTGAAGCCTGGATTGCCAATGGAGTTGCATAAGGGGTGGCCTGCAGGAAGGTACACGAAGTCGAAAACAGGTGGCCCCCCAGGGTTGCAGTTTGGGTTGTACACAGGGATACATATGTATTCACATGTGGAATTGAGTCCAGGGTCCCCTGCAGGGGCCACCCCAGAGCCATTAACAGGCAGGGACCCGTTCTCACAGACTGGCACTGATCCATTCTGGTTCACAGGGAGGGAGCCATTCTGCCCCACATGGTTACACACTTCGGCCTTGGCACATCCTTTGCAGTAGGCAAACTTGTGGCATCCAAGGTTGGCTAGGAGCCGGTGGCTTCCCAGCCTGTATGGTGTGAACTCCACGATGGTCCGTGCCTGCTGATTGGAAGCCAGCGTTCCCAAACTGTACCAACAAGAGGGAAAGAATTAGGACCGTAGGAAGCTCAAAGACCTGAAGTGCTTGAAGATAACCTCGCATTATTAGCTCTGATTTGCTATGACCAGTTGCTCCCCAAAAGTCATTCTGAATAGAACAGTAGCCATTTCCTTCTGTCTCAAAATAGGATTGGTTACTTCTACCCATGGAAAACTCCCATAGTCAGTTCTGGAGCTGTAAGCCCATTCATTATACTTTCTGTGAATATGTAACTTTCTTAAATTCTTCAAAAACATAGTACCCTTCTACCTCAAAGATATATTTGCTCCTTCCCTTTTCCAGTCATCTGAGCTAGATCAGGGAGCTCTGTGGCATTGAGTTCATTATCATTCAGTGAGAAGAATTCCTAATTGCTTCTCCTTGAAACTAGTCATACTTCTGTCAGTTGTCCTTGTCATGAAGAGGAGCAATGCATATTAATGAACAGCTCCTCTTCCTAGGATGTTAGAGCATACTGGAAATCTGCAGTTTCCTCTGATTAACAGGTTGTGAACTTAGAATGCACATTGCTATTTTTCACTGTCTTTTTCTAATTGTTTACATATGTGATATGAGTTCATGAATATTTAGAGGAGTTCTTTGTAAACTCAGTGGTATTATAAGGGTTGGGGTACATAGCTAAAATTACTTATGAAGAAAACACTGCATTCCCCTTCAGATAGAAATTTTTAACTTGCACAGATTAAATCATAGTTAAGATGAAGCAGCAATATATATTACTAACTCTAAATACTCCATTCATTTCAAGAGGAGTGAAGTTTCTAATGGAGTCTCAAAGTAGTAAGGAGCATATAGTCCTGTTCAGGTCCTACACATCAAAAATGTAAGAACTGTCATCTTCCTCAAAAATCTGCTGACCTAAGTCAACTCTTAATATTACCCCAGTTTAAATAACTGATGATCTTACTCAATGGTCATTGGCTCTTTGAATAAACCACAGCCTTCTAAAGTCATTATGCAGTTCTTCATATCTTCCTGGAGTGGATTGCAGAAGGAGATCTCTGCTGTACATGGTACTTTCAGCCTGGGCTGGCTCAATAGCTAGTTAAAAGAAAAATATATATATATATATATATATTAATCGTAACAAAATTAGTATTAAGTTAAATAAATGAGAGCAAAAGCAGAGATTATTCCCCCTTCTTTCTCTAGACATCACTCTAAGTTAATATAAAATCACAGTGATCCTGCTAAAAAACAAAAGAATCAAGAAAGTTCTAAATTTTTCTGCATTATATGTAGGAAGTGGACAATAAAAATCCCTAAATGTTCCTTAGGTCACAAAGCTCACAATTAAAGTTCTTTACCTTAACAATAACTGGTGGCCTGTTAATCACGATATCCCTGCTCACCATCAGAACTTCTCCACACTCTGGATCTGAGACAGCAACCACTTTCATAATGTTGTGATCACTGAGGTAAGGTCCATATTGACTATATGATACACACAGTGGAATTTTTTTCACTGCAGAAAAAGATTATTGTTATTATTATTAATAATAATGATAATAATTTGGCTAATATTTGTACTTTCCTTTCTCATAAAGTTTAAGTAGCAATGACAATAGTTTAATTAAAAATTAAGTTGTTGCAGCATTTTTGAAATCAGACATAAATTTTCCTGGCTTAGGATGATACATTGCTGCTTTCAACGTATAGCTGCACTCTTTTTAATTACTATAACTATACTAGTGCAGTTACAAGGAAATGTTTTTTCTTATTTAAATTTTGGAACTTTAATTCCAATGTAATTCTTAAAGCAGTAATTGGAATATAGGCAAATTAGAGATTGATAAAGGAGAATATAAATATCAGGAACAAAACTTCTTATAGTGATAAGTGATAAGTGACTTAAGTAAAAGAGTTTTTCTTCATTGTAAAAAAAAGAAGAGATAACTGTTGAAACAACTGTTTATGCTGTGACATAAATTTGCACTCCCCAGCACCCAGCGTGTCTGGAAATAATCAAGTCAGTGCTCAAATTACATGTTTTACTCTGGCTAATATCTTCTGGCCAAAGGAAATCAATTGCTTTTAGAATCATAAAATCATAGAATACCTTAGGTTGGAATGGACCTCAAATATCATCAAGATCCAAGTCCCCGTTTATGATAAACCTATTATAAACGCAACATCTTCATTTTTTGTGTTGAATATATTATCTAGATTTGAACTTAAAACATTTTTAAATGATCATCAGTATCTTTAAACCTTGAGAAATTAGGCAAAGACTACAATTAGCCTGTTACTCTAGCCTGTTACTCTATATGTAGTAGTGATTCATAATTGATTGCTCTAAAGACAATTTGGCTGTCAGTATTTAACGTCATATTAATTTCATTTCTCACCAGCGTTAAGAAGTCTCCACTAATCCTAAAAGGACGCTATCTGTCTCTAGAAAAGAAGAGAGGACAAAAGAACAGTAGACAAATCCACCTTCTTACCTTCCCTTGGACCTAATGCAACGGTCACACTGTCTTTCCAAAACTGATCCATTGGGCAACCATTGTATGTTATTATCTGTGCACACAAATTAAACTTAAGGTTTTTGGGTTCACTACGCAAATTTTCAAGCAGCCAGTGCAGTTGGACATCTTCACCATACATTGGGCAGTTAGCCATCTTTAGTCTTGTGTTAATACCGCTATCACTCAAAAATGGGTTTTTCAGAGATGATAACTCTCTGTCTATATGACAGTTGGAAGCATTGCAGTACCCTGGGTGAATTCTTCTGTAAGCTCGGTAATAGGCTTCTTTGCTTTTCACAGAACCTGTTGACAGATATATGATAATGAGTCTACTGGAAGTCATATCTGCCTAAATAATAAATATAATTAAATGTATTCCTTCTCTTTCCTGAAACATAATGTAGTGGTCTGGCACAGAAAAAAATGCAACAGAAAGTGAAACCACAAAATACAGTAGTCTGAATTCACAGAAGTGTTGAGGGCTGCTCCGAAAGTAATGCTTCCTGTTTTATGATGTTAGCCCACAATGTCGGAGGTGAATGTTGGTGGCATGGAGTAGAGGTTGAACCTTCCCACCAATATCCTGTTATATTTTGTTGCCGTGTGAGAGATGGCAGCTGAGGGGCAGTCCAACAAAATGGTATATGATGTGGAAGTGCGTGTGAAGCAAAGGTGCGTCACTGAATTTCTCAATGCAGAAAAAAATGGTACCCATTGATATTCAGTGTTTATGGAGAACAAACAGTGGATATGTGCACAGTGAGGTGGTGGGGGCATGTTTCAACAGTAACGACAACAATGTGAAATTCAAGCCATATTCATACAGCCATGCATATTCTTACAAGTGTGGCATGCGGGGTCTTGTTCATTGATGGTGAAAATGCATAGCTAATGGTGGTGACTATGTTGAAAAGCAGTGTTTTGCAGCTGAGGACTTGCTCTCTCAAACAGTGTTATTATGCTCTTTGTATCTGTTGTAATTTCCATGGAAATAAATAGAAGGCATTACTTCTGGAATGGCCTATATAAATATTTCAGAAAAAATCGTAATATGTATTATACTTTCATTCACTACATTTCAAAATGGCAATGTAAATCTCAAAATGCAGAGTGCAAAATTCAAAGGTTATCTCTTTGTAAGTGGTACAGTAAGTATGAAATGCTACCATCTCTCTCAAAACATGAAATACACAATTCCAATAAAGACATTATCAAGTGTGGTTTCTTGTTCCTTTCTCATAAAACAAAACTTGTGCTTTTACAATCATATCTGCTCTACATTCCTGTCAGCAATTTTGCTGGTTGAACTCTTCCCTACAATTGGAAAATGAAAATCAGTAATCAGTGGACAAAAAGTATTAACAGTAGGACACCATTATAATACATGAATTTAGAATGGGTGTAATTCCTGATAGAGGTAGTACAAGAGGCAACAAGGAATAAGTTAATCCTGGTGTTAAAAGAATTTAAGTCATTTAGATAATCTAAAATCCGCTAATATTCAAAATTAGAATACAGGTGAGACCAAAGCATGTGCACAAGAGCAATGGGATTAAATTAAAGCAACTGCTATTTGTTTTGTTTTATTCATCTAAATATGCTTAGATATTATATGAAGAGAAAGACACCTTCCACTTTCTCAATAAGTTAATAAATAAATAAATAGTTTTAGATAGCTCTACTCATTTTAACACAGTACAAATTACACTGGTAATTTTGTTTGAATAGCATTATAAATATCCTCTAACCCCATTAATGACCTTTCATCATACCTAGCTCATACTTGTAATTCCCGGTGATATCTTCAAATTGCTCACTGCCAACACTCTTTGTGATTAGTTGTTGTCCACATGGCCAAGCGTCACAGAAAACTTTTGTTTTTTTGGCATTATTTTGAGAAAGCCATCCAGCATAGTTTGAGTTCAGCCGAGAAAACATGGAATGACCATCATAGTCCAAGTCCAGGTCTCCTTCTCTGATGCTTCGAACCCAAGTAGGACCACTGCAAGCTGAGCCTAAGCCAGCAAATAGAAATATTATAACAGGATGTAACTTGAGTTGTACAAAAACTCAGAAATACAAGCTGATGGAAAGCTGACAATTATATCAAATTTTCAGTTACCTCTGCCTGTTTCCAAAGGTGTGGGATCCAGACACTGCCAATCACCACAGCATTGATTTAGATCTCTACGAGCCATCCAAGATTCATTCCAACAGTGGTACCGCCTGTAGAATGTAGGAACACAGAATTAAAAACATCTCTAGGGTCATTATTTTCAATGTTTTGCTATGGAGGAAAACCATATCAGAGAGAATCTTTTAAGCAACTTAACAGTTCTGCCTTAACACTATTAATGACATCAGGGGACAAGAGTTATTTGTTTTTCTTTATATACCTAAGAATGAAAATCTGTACCAAGAACCTGCAGATCTGCTTGCAAAACAATCTTTTTATAGCCCTTTTCCTTTTTTCTTGTCTTTTTTTCTTTTTATAATGTAGCAGCATAGTTCTTTTGTTTAATTAGTCTATTCTCCTATTGTTTTCTGTCTGATTCTAGAGAGAAAAAGCACACCCTGTCCTAGACTTTTTAATAGATTAACAAAGAATAAATCCTTAAGATTTAACTGCTAAAATGGGATCCTCACTACTTTGGCATTTCAGTTTGATCTTGTCTTTTTCACATGCGAAAGGTCAAAAATAAAAAACCCACTAAACGTTCTTATGGATAAAACTTAGATACAAGCAAAATTCTAGTGCAGTTAAACTATGAACATGCAGGCCAAGGGTGGAAAGAAATTCTGTTGTATTGAATGATTATGTCATAGTTACATGAACATGAATCAAAACATTAACAAGAATGAAGCAATCCACAATAGGAAACCTCAGAAAGACAACTTAAATCTCAACTAAGTGATTGCGACTAAAGATTACAATTTCCGTTTCATGATCTCCTTCGTATTTTTACGGCTACTAAGAGAGATGGCTTCTTGTTTCAGCTGAAAGTATAAGCAAGTAGCATCAATTCTCAAAAGTGTATCTCTTCAGTACACTTTTGATATGCATTGATAGGAAATGATCAGCTATGCCACATCAAAGAAATAGATACTCTGAACTGGTTGATTTACACTAGTCTTTCTATCACTTAGATTTTGACAAAACCAAAGGAGCTCATTATTTATTTCTTGCTTACCATAGCTTGTCCTTGCCACAGAGATTTTTTCCTGTACAGTCAAAAATCTCATTGATACCAAGAGGATTCTCATTTGAGCATGGAAAACAGAAGTTTGTGACAACACGACTTGGAATTCCCAAACACCTCATCACTGTAAGGAAAAAAGTTTTCATAAGTCATTATAAGTAGTAATGCCTTTACTTATTTCATAAATGTTTTTCCCATATTCTACTTTGCCATCATATAAACACAATACATAGGAGGTAATATTTGTGATGTAGTGATTCTGTTTTCAAAACTTCTTTTTAGTGTCTGAAAAGTAATTTGAAAAGAGCCTACCAGGAAGGAATGGCTTATTACCCTTCCATATAAAAAATGAACAAAACAAGCAAACAAACAAAACAAAACAAAACAAAACAAAAAACACCAGACTGCTTTAAATTCAGAAATAATTTCAGATCCTGCATTAATAAAACACCAGTTAAAAATTTCCATACCTATGGCAAACAGAGTGTATTGTTTATAGATTTGTCTGTAGAGCATCAACCTAGTTTTCATCATTGTAGAAACAGGTTCAGTAACCAGATAGTGTAATGTTTTGGGTTTTTTTTCATCTTTATCTTATAGTTCACCGTTACCTCCTCCTTTGTAGCATAAGAAGACTGTAGCTTACTGCTTTCATGTTTTGTAGGAGGCAGTGCTAGAGGTCTTATTCTTGTTCATAATTTGTGTTTTTAGTCATCCCTCAAACCTCTTTGAAGGATAAATTTTTGCTTCCATGAAGCTGTATTTGCTCCATGTTCTAATAAAAGATACAGTAGTGAGTTACTTTGCATAAGGGTCCAAGAAAAGACAGTATCACTTTTTTTAGTCTTCACAGTTTATACGAAAGCAGCAGGTTGATAATAAACACTACGAAGGCATCCATTCCATATCAAAGGAAGAAAAAATACTCAATTTCATTTTTAGTAAAACGCTTATGAATAGTATGCTTGCAGTAGTTTTGGGGATCAGAGTTTTCTGATCCCAGTTTTCTTTCTCCCATTTTGGATAGATAGGTAAAAGCAGGCTGAAAAATACCTGTGCACATTACAGAAGCGAGAGATCCACAGTACCCATATCTGACAGGTCTGCATCTACCATTGTACCACTGCTGAAGAATAGGGACGCTTCCATTCCAGGAAAATGGTTTTGTTCCTTTCAGGTAATCATTATTTTCTGGAATCTTCATGATACTGTTAGTGGTATGGCTGCTTATCTAGAGAGAGAAAAGAAAAGCAATCTTTTCAAATACTGGGTGATCTCTTCACACTGTAAGCATCTCACAGAAATATCAAAGATCAATGTTACAAGTTAATTTTTCCTGTACATCTAAGCACAAAAAAAGAACTTTCCTTACTGTGTTAGATTATAGTGCAATTTATCTATTAAAAAAATGCAGTGAGATCATATCTATTCAGAGATCTTGCACCACTAGTTCTTACCATGTGGTTTACCACCATGCTGACATGCACAGGATCATTGCGCCAACAATGGTCTCGATCAGAACCATGATGATAACTTGCACCCATGTCTAAAATCTTCAAGCAGATGTCCAGAATCCCATCTTCAAACTGCCAAAAGATAAGACAGACATGGCATTCTAACATTGAAAAGGTATCTTTCTGGTCAGTACTGCAGTCTTTGCCTTCTCGTCTCCAGTGTCATCTTCTAAACTCAAATACTTGAAGGAATTTCAAGTACAATCTCTTTTAAAAATCATATTATTTTTGCTTATTTTTAACTAATCTACTAATTTTTAACTAATTAACTAATATTTTTAAATAATGGAATCATTTTTCATTCATATGCACAATTTTCTGCTTCTCTTTTTCCAAGGCATCCTTGCAGTTGTTTTGGCTATAGCAACATTCTTAGAAGTTTTGTTCCACTCTTGTATATTCTGGACTCATCCTAACAACATTTTGCACACAATATAGCATATATATCTGAAAAACCATAGATAACACTTCATTTGTACATATATGGATGGCTGCTTCTGAACAAATCTTAAAAATGTACCTGTCCAAAGTGCCATGGTCTAGAGGTAATATGCTTATGAACTCCTTCATACAGTATGCCATGTTCATTGAGAATATATTCTTCTCTTTGGGCCTGATTGTCCAGGTATACAGGGTCATCTGGAAAAGATGCAATAGGTTCTTTTTTAGCTCTTCTATATCTATTTCACTGGAAGTTCTTTCTTTTCCTATTTGTTTTAAACATATACTTTAAATCCTGTTCAATTCATTTTTATTTACTTCTTTATTTTCCCTTTATTAGGTGTCACTCTTCTGTGATACATCCAAATTACAGACTTGCAAATTTTCTTCATACTAAGCAGTTCTAGGAGTCAAGCACTGTGCAGTTAGAGTTGGGTATCTAATTCTGATCAAATCAATGGACAATGTAAATATTAGCCATGTATATATTTTGGCACAGTTCTACAAATTCTATGGGTTGTTGCCACTCAGACTGGACTTACAGAATTTCATTCGTATTTGTATTGTATTATTGTGTGGTGATATCACAGAATTCAGAGAATCACAGAGTGGATGAGATTGCAAGGGACCTCTGGGGAGTATCTGGACCAACTCTCTGCTTAACAAGGGTCAAGTAGAGCTGGTTACCTAAAACTGTGTCTAGATGGCTTTTGAATATCTCTGAGGAGGGAGACTTTACACCCTATCTGGGCAACCTATGTCAATGCTCCAGTCACCTGCACAGTAAAAAAGGTAAAAAGTAAAAAAGGTAAAAAAGGTAAAAAGTAAAAAATGTACACATTGCCTCTTTTCCTGCCAAGCTATCATAAAAGTGGAGAAAACAAAATTATACTACATCTCTGATGCCACTAAGAAGCTAAATCAAAACACTGGCTTGAGACAACTTTGAAGATTCAGAAGAGAAACAAACAAACAACCAAACAAAAACTACAGCAAAGTAAATTGCTCTGTTTCCTATGCTTTCTGTGACTTTATCTCTTATTCACCACTTAAGTAATTCGTATTTTCAACATTTTTACTTAGCACTAGCATTTTTCTTAAAACTACCTCAGTATCACAGGATTTCTCACCTGCGCACCAAGGGTTAAAAAGGACATAAAAATCTCCAAGACATCGCTGGTATGTGTGACCACAAGAAGTGATTTGCATGTTGAGAATGTAACGGCCAATGCAGGCATTGGAGGGAGGAAACACACTGATGTTGATGCATTTTGGCTGGTGAGTTTTGTAGGAAGCACTCCAGCAAGTCTGATCTAAACATCTACCCATTGGGAAGGTACATTTCGTCTCATTTGACTCGCAGGGTCTGAGGCCTTTTCAGGAAAATAAAAACAACTTCAATCAGGGTAAACAAAGCACATGTAAAAGACAAGTAATTTGTTTAGCATTCATTTGCAATGCAAAACTCCCAAGAGTGAACATCTTTTTCACTTGTTACTTTCATATAGAATGAGAAAACTTTACATGGTAGAAGTACTGCCTGAGCTAGAGGACAGTAGGCTGCTCACATAGAAGATGAATGAGCCGATAGTATTTATCACTGAAGACTATGGTAAATATTACTTAGCAGAATATGACTGAGAAAACCTACAGAGATTTTGGAAGTGACTACCTGTCTCCACGGTGAAAGTAGCCTGATCCACGGAGTCATCCCATTCCCGATTATGGAAACTTGCATAGAAATTAAAGGCTTGCCCTCTCCTTATTATCTGTCTGTCAGTTCCGAAGAAATGGGTGTTATGAATTTGGCAGTTGGAAGGACAGTTCAGGTTAACATCTCCAAGTTCAATGACTGCAAGATGGAGAAAGAAACATAAAGGAAAAAACTGACAAGTGAGGTGATCTGGTGATGACCTCATCACAGGATGAGGTTGAGATTGTGTGAAATGGGAGATAAAGATGAAAGAGATAATAGCTTTGATAAAAAAAAAAAAATCAGTAAAGAGTTTGTTCAAATTTCAGCAACACTGCAAAACTATGTAATGAGATACACAATCATAAAAGTATCCTTAGAAGTTCACCGTTTCCTGTGCTTGCAGGTAGAAACTTGTATAATGCTTTGATTTATAAAGCTGTGCTACAAGTTTCACTTCTTTTCCATAGCACCTCTGTACTTTATAAATAACTTATGTCAAAGGACACTTTTTGTATCTCTACTCAAAAGATTGGTTTTGTATTGTAGTAGTCTCACTAAATGACAATATCCTGTCTTCTAAAATAATTATATTTCGACCACAGCTAAGTAGGAAACTTTTTTTGCATGCCATCAGTTGAGAGTTGGCATTTATACAAATAATAAAATAATAAAGTAAACTGAATAAATGAAAATCAGAAATGCATGTGTTTGAAAGCTTAAATGGCATTCCAAATCAATTATGAAAAAAAATATGAATAAATATCACCCTCGAGTTTCAAATAATATTGAATGGGCATGCATATCTAACAATATTTTTCTGAATCATAAAAAGTTTGAATTTTATTACCCAAATTGAGATATCATTGAGGAAATGAATGGAGAAGGAGATATTCACAAATTATTATTTTTAAAAATTACTGACAGCCTGTCTCAAATGCTATGATTGCCTTGACAAAAATCTTGCATCGCCCACCTCAGGCATCCTGTCTGGATATCAGTCATTTTCTAGGTTTAATTATCATCTGGTGCCAGAAGGATGGGTGGCAACATTCATTTTTACTTATTTACATAGAACATGTTATTTTCAAAAATGCTTCAGTCTAATTGGAGACAAGGGGAGCCAAAAATTCTCAACAGTTTTGGAAATTGAGCTCACTGAACTACAAAGACTTGGATACTATTTTAATTCTGAAAGGTAAAGTTTGGTCTGCTGAACTTGCAGAACAACCAAACTAACTTCTCTAGCTTAACTGGGACTAAGTCAAACAGACTGTTGTTATGTAGGGGAAACTCATTTTTCCCACATGGAATCAAGGGTGTATTCACATACAAGAAGACTTAAAGCTAAGCCCATGGAACATGGGTACTTCTAACATAAGCCAGTGGGATTTCTCAGCATCACATCCTGAAGTAAGTCATAATTGAAATGAATTGGGGAAGGAAGATCTGGGGGAGAAAAAAAATATTTTTTTCCTTGAAACAAAATCATTAAATATTTCATTCACCACTGACTTTGATACTGAATTGGTCAATTAGCTCTTCAGCAAAGATCAACAGAGAAAGCAACATGGGCATTACCAAAGTGAAAGCATGCACACTATCCAAAACAAATGAGGAAAAAAAAAAGAAAAAAAAAAACACTTCAAAAAACCCCAAACAATGACAAAAAAACACCCACAGGGAAACACATTGCGTCATTATGGTGCATGAGTGCATCATACCTGCTGAACAAGAAAGAGTAATAGAATCACTGAAAATCTTGTATCTTAATGAGAGTTGTCTCATTAGCAAAGTGTTCTGGTTGAACAGAAAAGATTAGAAGTGCTTACAGCACACATGATGAATTCCTGTGGTCATGAATGCTGACTAAAAGAACCTAGTAGATCCTCACCCATCCTCTGGAGGATTTTATAGAACAAGACAACTACATTTCACTGACTCATGAATCCAGATAAACTGGAACATCAGGGAACTGAGATATTACATGTTTCCCAAGGATGCTGTCTAAAGTCAGCCCACAGGTTACTTATCAGAGTTAATTATCACGAATGGATCACAAAGGAGCCTTCTTTAGCAAAGTCAGCTCAGAGAAAATACTAAAGACTAATCAAATTCACTTCTCGTATGGGTTTTCGTTCTATGATAGAAACCCTACCTTTAATACCTGTCACCCAGCTCTCTCTATCAGTTCATATTTGGCACTAATTCCAGAAATTGTACTTCAGGTAAACTTTGTGAAATAGTTAATCCTAGCACAAGAGTACTGGAAACTAGAACGCTGTGTTTTATGCTGGAAGTAAAATACACTTTTTTTCATCCTCAGAGATGGCTGTTTCACTAGTTTTTCTCCATAACTTTTTCCTTTTTTTTTTTTTTTTAAAGAAGAGTTTCTATGTTTTGAAAAAGTGCTTGTTTTTTTTAATTATTATTATTATTTTTTCCTTCTTTTCCCAGCAGTTGCTCTTTTCTTTCTAAGTTCACAAATAAAAGAAGTCTAAACCATAGAAGTATTTTCTTGGCTTGATTCCATATAGCAGTAAGTACACTTTTTATTATATACCTACACCTGACTATTTAATTATTTCCATTCTCAGTCCTGAGTCAAGTGATAGTAAAGTTTTTAAGCACTCACCTTCCATTTTCCTTCTACATGTACTGGTATCTGAAGCGCAGCAGTGACAGAGGTACCTGCTCCTCAGCAAGAAGCACTGCAAAGTCCGTCTGATCTCCTCTGCGAACCAACCTAATTTCCTCTCAGTAACATTTATATTCACAACTAAAAGGCTGTCACACATATTGCATCAACAAAATACCAGTTTACAAAGAGGCTCCACCCATGTGTCTACTGATGCTCATAAATGATTCATTTTCACTTCCAGCATTATTAGGGAGAGTCCTGTGGCTGAAGGGAAGGAGAGATCTTTGTACCTCACCTGTAGCATGGAACTCTCAACATCTCACAACTGGGGGGGTCTCAAAAGTATTTCAAGGCCAGGGTGATTCTGAACACATTTCAGCACAAGCCGTTATTTTTAGCCATTCACAGTTCCTGTAAGTCTCAGCACCTAGTAGCCAGGTACCTTCAGACAACCATAGGAAAACAGTGAAGAATATTGGACTCAAGCAGAATTTAAACTCTCTTCATTAAACCTCCAGTGGACATTTTTATTATAATATAAGCAAAAATCTCAGCTTCCAGAAAGTCTGGGTACACTACCTCTAAGTGGAGATCACAGTATAATAAACGGTTACAAACTTTTCCAGCAAACTGTAAAAGAAACAGAGGAGCTTCATTAAATGTTTTTGAAATGGACATTAAAGTTTAATCCAAAAGTTACAGAATTTATTTACACTTTGTGCATATTTATGTGAAAGCACACAGACAGTTTCTCAGCTTTTTCCTTTACTCCTTTCTTCCCCAAAAGTTCTGAAAACCATTTGAGGCTTTCCAAAAGTTTCCGTGAACAGAAAACATTTACATATTTTGATACAAAGTAAATTGTTTTATTTACATCCCAGACATATTTAATACCAGAATACAAAACAACTACATGAGTGCTCTCTCTGCTTACTCAGTGGTGTGGACATCAGCTTGCAAACAGGAGAGATGGCTTCAAATTTCCTCTACTAAAATAAGAACGAGCATTTGTAACAATTGTCTCTTATCCTTCTTATGCCTTTTACTCAGAAAATTAAATCCATGAGATACCACTACAATCCCTCCAGATGATGTTATGCTGATTTGAATTTAAAACAAACAAACAAAGAACAATTACTTGATATATTATACGATATTCAATATGACAGAATGACTGAAGTTTGGTGATTTGGACAACTGCCTGGACTCTAGTCAGTTCCTTAAGAAATTGTACAATGAAACAGCCTAACTTACCATGAAACAACTTAGTAAGCATAACTTAAGCTCACGTATGGTGAAATAATTTCACAGAACCTATAGCAAAGAATCTGTGAACCAGCAGTGGTTCTGGACAGGAGTGGTTGAAATTGTTACGACTGATTCATTACTAAGTGAATATAATAGTCAATGTCCTCATATTTGAAATGTATAACATTTGGCAGCTATGATAATATATGTGAATGCTTAATATTTCTTTCATTAAACAGTACAGATCTCAAAAATGTTATAGCAATACCAAATATCTTTTTCTTAATATTTGTCATTTGACAAAAAAAACAACACTATTATATAAGACATTATTTAGTTATATTAGAACATATTATAGATGTAAACACGTAATCAATTTTAAATCAACAAGTAAAATAGGAATAGAAGTGGTCCAGTCCTTCCTTGAGGATCTACTTTAAAATGTATAACTATACTATGGTCTATTTACCAGAAAAACTGATCTTGATGCATCTTTTCAGATGACAAAATAATAGTCCCAGGCATATAAACAAAAAAAATGTCCAAAGCTGTTACAGATTCCAAAACTATATTAGAATCCCCTCAAATACCTCTAGTAGTTCAATCACCTGCCTAAATTTTTTTGGTAGATGAAAGCCTGTGACAAATAAAAGAAAACAAATAAGCTTCACTAAGTTGTTGCACCTGTAGGTTCAAAGAGATTTAATTAAGAGTTTAAAATAATAAAAGACTGAATCAGAAGCTGAACACTTTCTGTACAGACATGAGTCACTAACTGTAGTAAGTATGCTTGCTTGGATCCTTGAAGCTGCTTTGGTGCCTATCTGTCTCTGAAGAATCTCTGGACAGATACCCAGCCCAATATCAGTCTCCCAGATGCCCAGGCTCCTGCCTATTTGTACTTGCAAAGGCATCCAATTGCTACTGCCAGCTCACAGCTATCGTACTGGTTGGTCCTCTCACTCACACTTGAGTCCCAAGTGCCTAGAGTAAGAAACTTTAACAAGGGAGAAAATCATAGCATACTCGCTATCTAGGTGCTCTCAGTCTATTCTTATCCCTCTTGCCTTCCAAGCCCTGCATCAAATGAGTCGGAGCGAGATCATCAAGGCAGCAGGGCTACTGACCTAAAGAAAGGGCTGTGGGAGACTGAACACTAACAGGAAATAGTGATATGTATTACAGAAAGGTTTTGCCACCCAGCTTATGGTCTCTCTAAATAGTTGATGTGCCCTAATTGCTGACTTCTCAGGGAGCTGAGTCTCCTCCTGAACAGAAACAGCTTCCCTCCCTGCCCAGCAGCGAGGAGCACCAAGCTAATTCCGACAGTCCATTAGTCCCAGGACAGTATGTTTTTTCTCTTTGCTTCCATGTCTTTCCCTTCATGCAAGTTGTCCTCTCCACATCACTACAGTTTTTTATGTTACATCCAACAGCCTCCTGAAATGCACAAAGAAGCCGGTAGGCTTGATGCAGGCCTGGAAATTCTACAAATTAATAGAACATTAATGAGGTTTTAGTCTAAATAGCTTAATTTCAGGAAGTTGCTATTAAATTTCTTTAAACATCTAGGCTCTGTTCAAGTATCTATACTTTTATGGTTTTGAGAGGATTTCTTAATACATGGAGTAATTGCTACTTAACATAGAATGGACTGCACTTGTCTTTTATAATAGTTTCAAAAATATATGACATGCATTATGGTAGAATGGCATGCTGAGCACTGAAAAAGTCAAGTGGTGTGCTTGCTATGGCTCAGGAATCTTCACTGCTTTCAATTGCCGATTATGCCACTAGGAAAAAGCAAGAATTGAAGAAGAGGGCATTGCAGTCACAGAAGGATCACCTGTGAATAGCACTGATGCAGTTTCACAGCGTCATTAACATATTTGAGCACAAGAGTGAAGTCACAGCAATCGAGTATCTAAGACATCCTTTCAAGAAAAAGGAATAGAAAATGACAGCTGACAGTGGATAAAGGGAAGAATCAGAATACATGCAAATTGTGATTAAAGTGTTTTGATGAAAGTGTCATCCAGTGGGATACTGGGGTAACTACAGTGGTTAAAAGATATTTTAGCTACTCAGCCAAGGGACAGGTCAGTACATGGCCCTAAAGTTCACTGTACTGCATTAGCCTTACAGTTGTATTCATTTGATTACCTCATTTATAAGGTGTCCACCTAGTTAATAATGAAGTTCACCTTATTAATAAATGTACACCTTTTCAGAAATAAGTGATGGAAGAAAATGCTACCTGCCAAATAGGAATATTTGAGGAAGTAATTAACTGACATCGGTATTTGTCGCCAAGACTTCAAGAATATTTGAGAAAGGGAATGGGGAGAAAAACAATTGGATACCATAAGGTAACCCTAGAATAAGCACAAATTTGTTAGGAATCAACATAGAGTAGATCTGATCTTTAGAAGCTTCATATTGCAAGGGCAGTAATCTGTAAAGAACATGAACTCTATAATAGCACACACCCACAAGTTTCTTAAAAATCATGTATCAATTTGAGATGAGGGTCCCTTTCATTAAAGAACCTGAAAACACTGGCTGCTACTGTGTTGTGTGTGAACAAGTATTACAACATTCTATTTATAGATGAATTAGGAGGAAGAAATGCTTCAAATGAAGCCCTAGACAAGAAGCCAGTGTGTTTTAAGATGCACACAGCAGCTTTGTCTTTTGAAAAGCTGGAGGAAATTAGAAGCATTAAATAATTATAGGTGGTTTCTGAAATAACAAAACCGCCAGTCCTCATATGGAGAAACCAAGAACTTCTTCAAGGCAGCTCCCACCTGAGCTGGTTTGCAGAAGTTCCTCACTGCGAGAAAGACATTGAGGCCCTGGAGCATGTCCAAAGAAGGGCAACATAGCTGTGAAGGGTCTGGAAAACAAGTCTTACGAGGAGCAGCTGAGGGAACTGGAATTGATCAGTCTGGAGAAGGCACAAGGGAGATGTTATTGTCCTCTACAGCAGCCTGAAAGGAGGTTGTGGTGAGGTGGGGGTTGGCCTCTTCCCTCAGGTAAAGGTGATAGGATGAGAGGGAATGGCCTCAAGTTTGCGACAGGGAAGGTTCAGGCTGGGTTTAGGGAAAATCTCAGACTGGTGAGGCTCTGGAAGAGGCTGCCTAGGGCAGTGGTGGAGTCATCGTCCCTGGAGATGTTCAAGAAACGCGTAGATGTGACACTGGGTGACATTGTTTAGTGGACAGTATTGGTGATAGGTGGACAGCTGGACTAGATGATCATTGCAGTCTTTTCCAGCCTTAATGATACTATGACTTGCCCTGCATTGTGTTGAAGATGTTTGCTCTCTCCCATCTTAGCCTTATCCTGGGCTTATGCTGATTGTCAGCCACTACCTTTGCTTCATTTGATAGGATGTTTTTGCCCAGTATCCACAATGTTGTTGTGTAGCACACACATCTACAATGTTAAGTACATGCAGAACATGAAAAGGTCAAGCAATTAGAAGGTGCACTTAATAAGAGGAAGAAACAACATCATTTGTGTTTAAGACATCGTGTCATCATATTTAAAAGAGCCAAGCTAAAATACTAGCTTGAGTCATACCACAGACCTGATTTCTCTTCTTAACCTTCACTCTGTAGTACTTCCATAGTTGTTTTTGTTTGTTTTTTTTTAATTGGTTCTTTTAACATGTACTTTAATAACAGTAGCAATGGTGACCGGGTTAACTTTACAGAAAAAACTGTGAACATTGCACAAACTGAAACAAACAAGTCTATTTTAAAAAAAAATTACATACTGAAACTGGAATTTATAATTCAGTTATTTCTCAGGTTGAGTACACTGAACTCACTTTCAAATGAGTTTTTCTAACAACTGTGTTAAAAACTGAAGTGGAATAAGAGTAGTACTGTAAATTCCAACCCCAGCTCAGTGCACAGTAACTTTCTCACATAGAGAAAACTAAAAATCACAGGCCTGTGATTATAACCTACAAGTCTAATTGCCAAGCAATGAAGGAGATATGGATCTTTTGTCTGGACAAGTAATGTTTAGTGGAAAAAGATTCAGTTTGAACAGTGCAAATGCAAAGAATAAAACAGAGAGGGGAGGTTTTGTCTTATTATGGAAAACATAAGCTGGCTCCTATTCTGCTTCTTAAATTAAGTGTTCAACTTTTAATGAAGTCCCTTTGCTGTATAAAAAATGCATTTTGTCCTGTAATGATTTTTCCTAGATTTTCCTTTAAAGTTTCTTTGTGTAAGATCTGGACCTCAGGATCCCAAAGCATAGGACAGAATAAAAAATAAAAAAAATAAAAAAAAATAAAAAGAATTAAAAAGAAAGGAAATATTTACAATAAAATCATCTTTCATTTTCACTTGGGGAATGTCTAATCTTAAAAACAGGAACAAAAAGAGATATTCTGGCTCTAACCACCTGAGTTCAGTAACTGTCTTACGTGGTCTTTTCAAGATTTCTAAGATTTCCCATGAATTATTCATTGTGAGGTTTAAAAAATGTAGGGTTTTTTTGTTTTATTTTAAGCACCTGAGAGTGAAAGAACCAAGAGTTAAAATTAACAGGAAGAGATTCTTAAAATTCTTTGTCCAGTTTCAAATACCTATACAGTATATCTTCCACATTTACAAAATATGGTAAATATAGAAGATAGTATTGTTTACAAAGAGTAAGGAAGACCCCATGGGTAGGAGATGCAAACCCAAATTACTTTATTTTATACATATACATATATATATATGTACATTTAAATACAGACACACACTCTTTCTTCACTGAGAAATATTACTGTTTTCTTTGTAGGCTTCAATACTACAAATACATTTTTGGGGGATGGGGAGTGGTGTAAAGACACACATATATTTCAGATCATTTCCAGCTAGTGATTTCTCTACTCATTCAGGAGTTAATAGACAGAAATTTTGGGTGTACAAACTAACACATTTGCTGGAATGTCATGCAGTGGCATGGCTCTAATGACATTTGCATGAGCTTTCAGAGCCTTAACAACGGTGGATTACGAACAGGTTTTAGTGAACCATGGAACTTCCTTTGCAGGAGTAGAGGTACAGAGCAAGATACAGAATGAAAGGTGCTGGAGCAGGACGTGTTGCTGGAAGTGCTGGTTGAGGTGGAGGGCAGGCAGGGTGTAAGCTGAAGACAACTGCTGCTCTCAGATGCTGGAACTGTCTTTGTGGATTGGTTTTGTACATATAACAGGCTCTATTCCACTTTTTCTTGCTCACCCAGCACAAATTTTGTTCTTTTAATATATTTTTGCCATTAGTTCATTACCATGTCATAAGGAACTCTGGTCAAACACTAATGGCAGTGTTGGTCAAAAACAAGCCAGGACAGCATACAGACATGAAGCACTATGTGTTTCCAGCTCCTGTAAGAAGCACGTTGCACATAACTCATGAAAATGATACAGCAAATAGTTCCAACTTCTTTACAAACACAGCTGCACATCCACAGGTATAAACACCAACACTTTTGTTTGAAGGCTTCGATCTCCATTTACCAGAGACTCCTGAGCTAAAAGGCTTTCTTTCCTTCAATAAATAAATAATTAAATAAATAAAATCTTGATTTTGTTTGAGATCTCTACCTTTTGGCAAGATGATCCTTGATGTGTCATTTAGTACCTTGACACAGAGCAGCTACTACTATCTGATTTTTAACAAGACAATTCCATAGTATTTTATCTTTTCTCCAATCAGTTTTTATATACATTTTAGTTTATACCTATAAAGACTTACTAAGCAAAATCTTAAACATTTTCTATAAAAGCTATATAAGTGTTACTTATAACAAGTAACATAAGAACATAAGATAAGAAGATATCATAGCATATGGAATTACCTTAGCTCAACTTAGAATCAGAAGCAATATATGTAGGAAAGCTGTAGTACATGTAGTGCAAGTGTTTTGGCAAAACATTGGGTAGTTACTCTTCGTTCAAAATCCATTCATGTTTTCAAAGCATGGTAGAAAGTTGAAAAGTTGATAGTTGGTTTGGGGGTTTTGTATTTAATTAGCAGGATGCAGTAGATAATGTCATTATGTTCACTAGAAGGAATTTTAGATATTAAAACTAAAGTAAGATGCCTGCTTAATATAGCCATGCTTTGATTTGTCCTGAAAATTGGCATAGGACTGTATTCTTTTAACCACAAACACCAGTGATTCAGATATGACCATCTGAGTACTGTTTCCCATTGCATTTACACAACTTCTTCACCTAACACATCTGAATAAAAAATCATAATACTGAATTATTCATTTATGAAATTGTTTTCAGCAGAAAGTAAGAGAGATGGTCTGCTTTCCTATACTTTTATAGTTGTTTTAATAAATTTCTAAGTGCACTAATCTCCCAAATTTCAGCTGTTACAGAGAGAGAAATCCAGTTCATAGCTTTTATCTGAGCACTTTATCAGAATAGTGAAAAATACTTCAATAACCCAGTAAAAGAAAAAAAAAAAAAAAGTGGAATAACAATTGCATCATGAAAATAAGCAAGGAGATATCTACACACCCATATTTCAAGCAGCACTTTCCAGTTTTTCTGGTCTAAATAGGACTGTACTTTAAGGACTCACTGAAATGCTTCGGGCTAGCTTTCTACATACAAGTGTGGATTCCTTGCTTGTTAAAGTTACAGAAGCTAAAGACTTGGTTTGCTGTCTTTTCAGCTAACCAGCTGTCTTCAGTAGTATCTTTGCCTAATATCCCTCTTTCAATATGGTTTATTTTTTTAAAAACATCAAGTTTCTCAGTTTATGTAAAAGCAATATAAATATTCATGAGATCCATTGCAAATAATTTTGCTCTCCTTAGAAATGAGTAAGAATATCAAGTCTATTCTTTGTTGGTTTCACATACCATGCGTTAGAGAACGCCATGCTAACATCTTTTACAATAATCCAAAATGAGTCCTTTTTTCATAAGAACACATCCAGCTGAGCTATAATTACAGTGAAATGTGCTGTCATCTTTCCAAAGAATAGTAATTAGGGATATGAGCCTGGATGTCTTGTATGCTTATGGAAACATTTTTTCCTTTACAGCTAATGATCATTCAAAGAGAAATTCATTAAAAGGAAAATGGCAAAGGGTGTGGATAGAGGCTGTCATCAGCCTTGTGCACCAGTTCCAAACTCAGTCTTCTTCCTTCCTAAGAGAAAATGTGAGGAAGCAAAAGTTAAATTTCTTCATGCTTCTTTGGGGAAGAAAATGAATTCATCTAATTTATCTTGTATTTTATTATTGGTATTATCTAAAGAAAAATCATCTATGTTCCTCTCCCTTTTTTAATTGAGAAAAACATCTCTGAATTAGACTATCCTTTTCATGTGGAGCAAAAAACTTCCTACGAAACAAAAGTAGCCATGTATCTGTCATAATAATTTAAACCAACACCTAAGAGCCCAGGCATGTAAGTACCTATCTCTGGAACTAAAAATCCTAGCCAGCTTCTTTTTTTTCTAACCAGATCACTTTTTAATACTTGTGTGCTAGTGAGAACTGATTGCAAGAAGAATGAGAAAGATTCTCTGGCTTTTATCACTGCTCCACTGCATTGGAAAAGGAGACCACTGTTTAATTAAAATAAGAAAAGATATTTCCTTCTTTTTAATTACTTTGGCCAATTTTTATTTTATTTTATTTTATTTTATTTTAAAGTATGAATGAAGATGAAAAATCTTTAAAGTGATTCCTCTTACAAGCATTTGTTTTTCTTCCTGAAAGCAATAATATAGGTCTGGCTTTGCATTTGTTAACCAATACAGTGCATGAAGAAAACCACAGGCATGTTAAGACACAAAGCAACACATATTTCCATCAACCTCATCATGATGAAGCAAGTTCATACGTATCCCTGAAGAAAGTTACTGCTCACTTTGAAGAAATTCCAAAGGTGAGATGCCTGAAACTCATGATATAAAAACTCTAAAAGTGATAATGCTCCACAGCAATATAATTTAAACAACAGCTCAGTAAAATTTTATAAAAAGATATGAAACAAGATTAGAATAATAATGTGTTAAGGCATTATGCAAGATTTGTGAACACTTTACAGCTTGCATTAAGCTCTACAAGCAAACTAATAGCACAGCTCATGGTTTAATCCCATAACAATAACCAGTACTTTTTTTAACTGTTTGATGTCTAGCACACAAAACTGTAATTACAAGGATATTCTATTTTAGCTGTGTGCAATAGCAAACACTTTATAAAAGCCTCATGCACAGAACGAAGAGGTCCAGCCACATCTGAGAGAGGTGCTATGTCTTAGCTATCTAAAATTCGTCATTTGCCATGGTCAACAGAGCATTCCTGTAGAACAGGTCCTACATTTATACCAAAATTCCATTTGCCTTTATCAAGACATCAAAGGGCTTCCAATCTCAGAAAACACCGGGGCAGATCTGGATTTGAGAACTGGTTTGTCATTATGACAATATTTAAAAAATTAAAATATGATTTATTTATATGGACAAACACACCATATATTGTGTAATGTATGTTATACTAGGACAAATACACACTTGATCAGTCTTTTCCAATACTGAATGTATGTCCAACTCTCAGTGCCCTTTTCACTCTTTTGTGCATGGAACAAAGCGGCAATAGATTTTCCATACTTAAAAATCAGATTTATTAAATCTTTTAATCAAATAAATTCGACATATCCCTGGAATACTGCCTATATACCTTACTAAAATATGCTCTTCATGTAATTTTCCTGTACACTTTCAATCCCTAATAAACACTTCAGCAAAACCATAATGAAGTTATGTATCAGTTACTTGGTTTGGATTCTTGTAATCTGCCACATGTTAAATAATGTGCTCTAGTGTTTATTGATATAAATTAATCTTTCTTTGATTATACTATGAAAAATCTGCATTTAAACCTCTATTCTGATACTGTATTATCTTTTGAAAAATATCTGTTATAACAACTCACCAGCAAATTACAAAACATACAAAAGTTTGGATATTTCTGGCATGTTAAGAACATCACTTTCTGAAATGTTCAGCTGATACTCTTTCAAATTCATTTTTATAGATATATTCATCAATTCTTGGAGTAATAAAACTAAAAATGACTACACAGAAGATAAAAATAGCATTCTTCTTTACCAGACATTATTAACCTGAGTTTTCCTTCCCACACTTTGGAAAAGAGAAATTTAAAAGAGACTAAGCAGTCAATTTATTGATTATCAACATGTAATGCTAATTAGATTGTAAACCAGAACCTAAATTTAACCTCCTTTTTTATTTTTTTATTTTTTTTTTAATACAACACTGGACTTAAATGTAAATCTAAACAACTAGAATAAAAAGTCCCTTTTTAAAAAAGTTGTGATACAATAATAAGCCCTCATTATAATCAGAAAAGAAAAAAATGTAGCCAAGTAAGGCATATAAGGCACATTGTTGAACCTTGTGGTGACTTCCTTATTAACCATGATTACTATACATTTGGACAGAAGAAACTGAGAATGATCGTAGCACAGAAGATGTTCATGAAACCAACACAAAAATAAGTATTAAAAGAAATAAAATAAAATAAAATAAAATCTTTCACTATTTCAAATGCTTGAGTTATCTTTCCAATAGGTGCTATAGGTAAGTTATACACTGGTCATTATCCTACTGCTATATGTTTACAAACTTCAGCCGAGTAGAAAAATATTGAAACTACTAGCTATTTAAATGTAGTCCACTTTGTTTTACTGCCTCCATTCTAAATAGACAGTTGAAGAGTATTCCAGTTTGGAGAAAAATATGTGTTAATGGAAGGGCAACAATAGGAAGAGAAATGCATGAAGTTACAGTAGTAGAACTCTCTGGAAGAAATTATGACTGGTTTGTGATTTTTTTGTCTGTTTGTTTGTTTGTTTGTTTGGAAATTGAATCTCCTTAACATACTGCAAGCACACTTGGAATCCCACAGAAGAATAATTTTTAAGCAAAATTACCACTTAAGTAAGTGTTACAATCATTGCCTGTCTACAGTAACATGTTATTTTGGGTTACTCAAGCAACAGCGCAAGATGGTAATCAGAGTATATTAGAAAATTTGTTAATAAAAATCATATAAGTGAACTGCAGCAAATAACTTGGCTCTACAACTAATATTACATTGGATTAAACCTCTGTCAGTTAAACACAGCATGCATCAAACAACAGTAGAGCTGAATCATGGAACCCATGATTCATTATAGTAAGAATACAATTGCTCCATTGTAAGGGACCTTCAAAGATTATCTAGTCCCACTATCTGACCACTTCACAGCTAGCCAAAAGTTAAAGCACATTATTGAGGGCATTATCCAAATGCCTGAACACTGATAGGCATGGGGCAACAACCACCTCTCTAGGAAGCCCGTTCCAGTGTTTGATTATCCCTACTGCAAATAAATTTTTTCCTAACATAATCTCTCTTTTGATTAGTAGGGTTGTTTTCTCTCAAATGTATGTATTAAAATTTTACACTGCATAGTCTAATTATTTTCAAATATAAAGCACTGAAACCCACTTCTGAGTTTTACTTATCCATAGTGAATACTCAGTCACAAAACACTTTCTATCCCACTGAGTAGTGGGGCTCAAGAAGAGAATGTGTTAGAACATTTGTAAAGAGAAAGCATTAAAGGCAGAGACTTGAAAACATATTTTTAAAAATTCTTTTGAAAAACATTATGTTTTTTTCCCATCAAATTATTTCTAAACATGTAATTATATTTCAGAGACTTCCAGTGGACTTGCTCCAGAAGGATTGGATTAGGCTGTTAATTATTAAGAACTCACATTAATGTACTGAGTTATATTCAAGACTTGGCATTTACTAATATTACCATATTAACAGAGAAGCACTGCTGGAAGGTTAGGACTTGAAATCCTAATTAAATTCAATAGTCTGTTTTCATAAGGAATGGTCCAGAACTGTCTTAGTTGTTATTTAAAAATGCATAACGTTAACTTCTGAGATGTTCTTTTAATTTTCCGTGGACCAGACCACCCATGTTATTTTCAATCTATTTGTCAGGGAATACAGTCTACATTTTCCCTATTAATCTCCTTAGTTATTGAGTCACATGCTGATAAAAACTTGAAATACACAGGAAATGGATAGTTACAATATTTTTCCCTTTTTATTCACCAGTGTGATTATTTTCCTGATCTCAGGCAACTGAAAGAATGGATAATTAAACCATTCTCAAATATTGTCCTGATGAATTAATATGTGAAACCAAAAAGATATATATATTAAAGAAGCATGTTACCATTGTTGCTTAATAACAAGATTTGTGTGATCTGTAGTGTATGAAATTTTATTTAATTGGTGATAAATTTATTTCTAAGTTTTAGATTTTGTCTAAAATCACATGGTGATATTCACATAGTGATACATACACAGAGCCTAGAAATTTATAAATTATCATATATTATTATTTACCATTACACAGCGAGTTACTCTAAAACAGTGCTGAACAACCTGGCAATCATTGGGATCCAAAAGCAATGAGACATAAGTGCACTGTCTTAAAAGTCTGTTTCTTACAGCTGTGTTTTAGAGAACTGACAGGGAGAGGGTATTTTTCTTTAGCAATCTGTAGATCAACTTCTGTTAAATTTAAGTATTACCATAGTCTTTCATCTCTGGAGACCACGTTTCAAATATTTAAATGAACTACAGCTAATCAGACATCAGTCTTAGTGTTGAGGAACAGATAAATACAATTTTATTTTTTTTTTTATGGGAGAACTGAGTTGTGACACACTAAACTGCATTCATTATTTTGTTTACATTAAATCAACCATTTCAGCTCATTGCAGCAGACATACACACTTATCTAATTGGAAATTATGTGAACCAGCAGTCCTAATGCTCAAGTTTTAATAATCACAGACAAACTAACTTCTAATCTGTGATGTGTAGGGCTTGAATTACACAAGGAAGAGTTTGCAGAATCATTATTTTTGCTTTCCATTTCTGTAGGCAAACAAATTTAAAATTAGTTGACAATTAGCAATGCCATTGACAAACTAACAATTCCCCAAAAATTTGTCATGCAAGAGGTAGCAAACTACAGTGATAGAAAGCTTTGAAGAATCCATAAAGTTCTGCCCAAGTATAAAACATGAATAAATTGGGAGTTATTCTCATGAACATGACAGAAGCATTGGCCACGTGTAAAACAAGCAAGAAGAGATATTTCCATTATGAGAATTGCCTACCTAGCTATCAGTTGTACAAGCCCATTAGTTTGTTTCTATACTGATCTTTACTCCAGCAAAATATGGGAAGGAGAAAAATGTTTCAATGAATATACCATGGATTGGAGTGCCAATTGTGGCATTCTAGAATAGGTAAGAAGATTGTTTTATTTTCATTTTAAAATAGTTTTGCCAGGAGAACAAGCATAGGAACTTTGATAGTAACTACTATATTTGCCACAGACATTGTGCTGTTACATCAAAATGTCTTTGAGATTCCATTCATACCTACTTTCTCATAAGAACAGGAGATAGGGAGAAAATACAAGCTCTCTGAAAGAAATGTTTTCTTTTTTCTTTTCTTTTTTTTTTTTTTTGAGTCTGAAAAATACATTCCTTGCATTAATATATGTATTTATATAATTTAGGTATTTATAATTAACTTACTGGACATCAATTACTGATACAAAGATTAACTATGTGAACAAGAGGAGTAGCACATCAGTTAGTATCCATGGTATTTTAATGATATAGATTAATACTTGGTTAGAAGGAAGGATTTTGCAACAGCATGTTTATCATCTGAGGTCAAGACAGAACTAATCAGCAGCTGCTTATTTGTACGGTCTGCATTGAAAGAGTCTTAAAGTCATCCTTAAATGTAGTAAAAATTCAAAAGAAGAATATTTTAAATTTCTAGCTCTCTACATATGGAGCTAAAATTTGACAACTCCCCAAAGGCAAGGCACAAAGAAGAATATTTTATGCACTGCATACAAATACGTTAAAACTCAAATCCATACGCATAAGCTGTGTGTAATAAGCTTTACCCTTATTTTAATAAAATATCTCATTAATTCCATCTTCACCAGTTCAAACTAATGCACAAACCTATGTAAGGTACCAGAATACTGAGTACAATCAGTCACTGATAGAGCAACATCATTATGAAGTGATGTGTCCTGAAAGGTCATCTACTAGTCCAAATGAAGATTTTTAACTACAGATTGTTTCTTCATCATCTGATATTTTCTGTGCATTTCTGACTGTTGATGCGTAGAGAAGGAAATAAAAGAAAATAAAAATCTATGATTCTGTGATTCTATGAAAATTAGAGGAAAAAGAAGGGATATGACATTGAATGTGTATAAGTTTATGGGTCCGGATGATATCCATCCCAGGGTTTGAAAGACATGGTTGATGTGGTTGCCGAGCCACTCTCCATCATATTTGAAAAATCATGGCTCTCTGGTGAAGTCCCTGGTGACTGGAAAAAGGGAAGTATTACTCCCATTTTTAAGAACGGGAGAAAGGAGGATCCGGGGAACTGCAGGCCAGTGATCCTCACCTCTGTGCCTGGGAAGATCATGGAGCAGATCCTCCTAGAAGCTATGTTAAGGCATATACGGGATAAAGAGGTGATCCGAGACAGCTAGCATGGCTTCACCAAGGGCAGATTGTGCCTGACCAATCTGATGGCCTTCCATGATGGAGTGATGGCTTCAGTGGATGGGAGAAGGGCAGTGGATGTCATCTACCTGGACTTCTGCAAGGCCTTTGACATGGTCCCTCACCACATCCTTCTCTCTAACTTGGAGAAGAGTGGATTTGAAGGATGGACTGTTCAGTGGATTAGGAATTGGCAGGCTGGACTCAGCCAAAGGGTTGTTATTAATGGTTCTGTGTCAGGGTGGAGGCCGGTCACAAGTGGTGTCCCTCAGGGGTCGGTCTTGGGACCAGTGCTCTTCAACATCTTCATCAACGACATAGACAATGGCATCGAGTGCACCCTCAGCAAGTTTGTGGATGACACCAAGATGAGTGGTGCAGTCGATACATTGGAAGGAAGGGAAGCCATCCAGAGGGACCTGGACAGGCTGGTGAAGTGGGCCCACGAGAACCTAATGAGGTTTACTAAGTCCAAGTGCAGGGTGCCGCATGTGGGACAGGGCAATCCCAGGTACTTATACAAACTGGGGGAAGATCTTCTTGAGAACAACCCTGTGGAGAAGGACTTGGGGGTCCTGGTAGATGAGAAGCTGGACATGAGCCAGCAGTGTGCGCTTGCAGCCCAGCCGGCCAACTGTGTTCTGAGCTGCATTAAAAAAGGGGTGGCCAGCAGGGAGAGGGAGGTGATTGTGCCCCACTAATCAGCTCTTATGAGGCTCAGTCTGGAGTACTGCGTCCAGACCTGGGGCTCCCAGGACAGGAAGGACATGGAGCTCTTGAAGCAGGTCCAGAGGAGGGCCACTAAGATGATCAGAGGGCTGGAGCACCTCTCCTATGAGGAAAGGTTGAGGGAACTGAGATTGTTTAGTTTGGAGAAGAGAAGGCTCTCGGGAGACCTCATTGTGGCCTTCCAGTACTTGAAGGGAGCGTATAAACAGGAAGGGGAGTGGCTGTTTACAAGGGAGGATAGTGATAGGACAAGGGGGAATGGTTTTAAACTGAGACAGGGGAGGTTTAGGTTGAATATTAGGAAGAACTTTTTCACACAGAGGGTGGTCATACACTGGAACAGGTTGCCCAAGGAGGTTGTGGATACCCCATCCCTGGAGGCATTCAAGGCCAGGCTGGATGTGGCTCTGGGCAGCCTGGTCTAGTGGTTGGTGAACCTTCACATAGCAGGGGGGTTGAAACTAGATGATCATTGTGGTCCTTTTCAACCCAGGCTGTTCTATGATTCTATGATATTAAAGAGGATAAATTAATAGACACAATAGGCAAGTGAATAGTTGAAGGAAAGTGTTTTCACCCAAAAGGACTGGCAGAGGCTGTCACTTAGTTCATCACCGCATATCTCTGACTGCTGATGGATAATGATGTATTTTGATTTTCTGTCAAGTTAATAGGAACATAATGTCTTTAGTATCGTATGCTTCTCTAAGGTTACAATAACCACAATATTCTCATCTAACCTGGGAAAAGTATTTCCAAAACAAAGCACTGTAGATATTTCATATCTTTATTTCACCCTTTCATGCACCAGTTCTTAAATCTATCCACCTTGCAAAGCTCTTAGATTTTCACTTAGGAAGTTTCACCAAAAACTATTCTATCTCTATGCATATGAGACCAGTTTCTCTTGTAAAAATGCAAGCCTGAAAACTATTCTTTTTATATTGCAACTCCTGTTTCTCTTAGTTATTTGCCTAGGTAGCCATGCACAAATAGGAAAGACTGCTGTGTCTAGCCTCAGACATCCAGCAGTCCATGGGCTTAAATGTACTTGCAAAACTGTAAAGCAGAACTTGTCTACAAATGTAAAACCCAGTGAGTCATCCTGTCACTATGACAGTGACTGCCAATGGTTACACCCTGCGAAGTGTGTCCTTCCCATTCAGTGTTGTTCTACTCCGTGCAAGATGCATTCTGCTGAATATGGCGGGGCTCATATTTTTATTCTCCCATTTTAACCATCTCCTGGCAAGCAGAGACATACTGCTGCAGTGCTGAGAGGGACTGTTAAATACCAACCTGCAGAGTCCCTTTTCTGTAGACTCAGCCAAATCACCTTTTTTTTTTTTTTTTTTTTTTTTTTTTTTTTTTTATGGAGTAATCAAGGGATGAAATTAATACCTATGCATCCAGTTTATCATGAAAAATGCCTAAGGAGTTTCCCACTCTTTTAGCTGTTTCCAAATCCATCAAATCCATGATGCTGTCTCATACCCTACCATGCTGTTGTGTCGAAGTTGCTATACTCACCCAGATCAGTTCATTTACCCATGTACTGCATTACATTTCCAGCAGCTTGTATGGCCCTAACTTGAGAGGCAGCGTACAAAGGCAGAAGGACAGTAACTCCTGAGGCCAGCATTGTCATTAAAGTCGCTGTATAATGAAACTACAGCCTAAGTAACTCGCCTAAAACTGCACTCCCAGTCAAAAGAAAATGACCAGAAACTGAGCTTAATGCTTCATGGCATGTCTACACTCTAATTTAAGCATGACAGGGCAAGTTTACTGCCCAAAGACAAGCCAGCAACTGTGATCATGAGCTCACTGTCCCCAGAGCAGAGTGGCCTTGTCCTCACGTCAGCTGAGCTTGTACAGGCCTGAATGGCAGAAACACCCCACAGGCGTGGGGTGTTTCTGCACATCTCCATAGCTCATATGTTCTTCCTCTCCTTATGATACACCATCACAGCAATGCAATGATTACTTCAAGTGTTTTTGTTTTTTTTTTTTTGAAAACTCCATTTCCCTATGTCTTCAGTCATTACAAATGAAATCAGAAATTTAAATCAGTCATTAAAGCCACCGAGAGCAGCATATGGCCTATGTGTCAAAGCTCAGGCTCCTGAAATCTCTACCATCCAGCACTTTCTAACGACCACTGGGGCTACCAATGCCCCTTTGGTGAAGGCTAAGGAAGACCCTGCAGAAGCTTCTGGTTCTGAGGAATGACACGGGACAAGAATCAAGTGTTGGAGCCCAGGCTCACACCAAGGATCTGCACTGGGGCACTTCTTTTAAGAGAAGGAAAAGAACTTCCACTGATAAGGAAACACTTCACTGTTTCTTTCCAACACAGTGCATAATATCCTGATACAGGTTCAGGCTTATAAACATTCTTTTAAAAGACTGGCATGATATATTGTTTGAATGTGAATGTTACAAGTTTTATTATTTTATTTCACACTGTTACTATCTCTTTCCCCATCCCTGCAGCACCTTAATATGAAGAGTATTCTTATTTTCAATTATCAGTTAGCCCTCACCGGGAGCTTTGTTCCCCTGAGCCTTGCTGCACATTTCTAGGCAACATCACAGTTATAGATGTCAGTATGAAAAATTTTCTCCCCTCTTACAATCATTATTTACAAAACTGAAAAAAAGGCTCATAACTTGTTCCCCAGTATTTTCTTAGGATTAAGCTGCAAACAATCATTTTCCATTAGGTAACAATTTTTCTATACGTGGCTTGAGCGCAAAACTAGGCAAGGAAATGGAGATCTTATTTCTAGCACATCTATTTACATTTCTGATAATAGTCTTATCAGCAAATTATTACTTCACTGTCTAAAGCAAATGCACAGTTATGACCCATTAAATAAATACTGTGTTTCTGCACCAGTCTTGAATTCCAGGAGCTCACAGGAAACAAACTTAACATAGCTTCACTGAATGCATTGACAACTTTCATCTTGAAACCCAATTAAATTTTGAAAAAGCATGATGCAAAGTGTAAATACAAAACTATATTCAGGCCAAGATACATATCTGCATTGAAAACCTATTCTAAAAATCTAGCATTACACTTGCTCTGCTAAAAATCCTCTTATCTTAAAGCATAACAACACAGTACAAGAAGCTCTCAGATACTTAAATATGTATGTTTCAAACTGTGGCACAACTATCTGTCCGAGACATTCACCACAGAACACTTGCTTACCTGTTGGAAAATAATTCCTCTTCTCCTTCAGCACCCTTTGATAAGCTCATCATACTTCTTGCTTCATGAAATAACTCCCAGGACCAAGCACATTTTGAAAAGTTAATAATGCAACATGCTGCCTTATCTGTAGCAACCTGTAGCACTTGGGATGTAATTAAAGTATTTTGGGATTTCATAAATGAGAAAAAGAATTAAAATACACATTTTGTTTTTTTTTGTTGATTGTTTTAATACATACTTTTAAAATGCTGAGGGGGAAAGATGGTGAGATATGCATTACAGTATTGCTATCTCAAAGATTAACTCATACAATATATTTATTTTTGTATATATCACAGTTTTGCATGACAGCATTGCATAATTTATAGTTTTCAATACTGAAACTCGGACACAGGTATTAATGGTAAATCTGCTGAAGGCAATTAGTCTCTTTTCACTAGCTCAGGTGAAACTAATAAATTGCCAAGGACTTGTCTGGACCAACACATATTTCTCCCAACTTCTATATAACCAGGGAATACTCCACAATGTAAATCTCGCAGTGATTACAAAGAAGACAGCTAAAGCAACCTTACATAAAAGGACATCTCTTACCCCAAATGAAAAGTCTCTTTCTAGAAGATAAGCTTCTGTAAAGAACATCTGTAAGTCTTCACCTTCCTGAGATGCATCCTACTTTAGGACCACCACATTTTCTGTAATTCGTCCCAAATAATCTATTTTGAGACAGAAAATTTACAGTAAATCTTCAATAGTTGAAGATTTACAGATTTGTTGACAAAAAACAATCACAAATATCTTATGAAAATACACTGATATTTTGATTGTTCCTAAGTGACAAAATGTATTTATTCGTTTCTGTAGAGTATGCTTTTATAAAATGTCATTTAATTACTTTTAACACAGACCTGCAGACAACACCATATTAATATATGACAATTTCAGTGATCCTGAAAGAGGCCTTTATGGAGTTCAATTGCCTTGATATACAAGTAAAAGATCAAAGAAGTCATTTTACAAAAGCAAAGAGAAAATAAAATTAGCTAGTGACCATCCAAAACAGTCTGCATTTCAATTTTGTTTATTTTTAATGTACAGCATAATGTCAGGATATTCAGATTCTGTTAGAGTTTTTTAGTATTATTCTACCTAAAAGTTGCTGTCCATCATAAACAATGATTTAATGGTAAAAGAAAAAAAAATGCTTCTAGAGTAGTTCAGAAATGTCAATACTGAAGTCAGATTCCTTTCTTTACCCTAGGGTTTTAAGCCACTCCCACAGGTTATTTATTTATTTAAATACTGAATCACTTAAGTCTTTAGTCTGTCAACAGTACATTGTCTGCTCTGGATTAGAAGTCAACATCAACTGTGCAAGTAACAAGAATAAAATTGCAGCAAGCTTTTAAGGTGAAAATGCAAATCTCACATTATTGATTAAGTCCCTAATTCCTGAAAGCATTTAGACTACAAGTTACCAACTTTGCCAATATTTAATTATACTCTAACTCACCATTCCTTTAAATTAGAGATGTAGCAACTTAACTTGAAACAGAGGAGCTGGTTTTTGTTTTTTATCTCAAACAAAGGACACAAAGCTACATATTATTGTGAATGACTTGCAGTGCATGCTTCTGTGAACAAACAGCACAAACATCCCCAAATAATTGTGACTGGGTTGTAATGCTACCCACTATGTCAGTCAAATTGACCCAGATAAAAGTTTACTTTGTAGGTAAAAGCAAAATGAAAATGCCAAAATTTGACTATGAAAAGTAAGCAGAGATACAAGATTTCTTTTGAAATGACTTAAATGTTGACTAGCTATGCAGACAATATATGTTGAATGTAGCTCAACTATATCAGAACATAAATTATGGATATGAGAATAAGTGAATCCTACTCCATTCCCTCTTCTCCTGTCCATGCTTTTTTATCCATTTCACAGTCAGCCCTCAAACGTTCAATCTCTTAATGCAGTATAAAACCGCCCACTGGTTTGGTCAGGACAATCATTAATCCAGTTGAAGATTATGTCAACTAGCAATAAAGACAGCTGAGTACCAGAAGTGATGCAATGAAAGTGAAGTGGCACACTCAGAAAGGAACATTGTATGTCAGTAAAATTTGCTGACAAGTTGCACGCTAATTCCATGAAGTCATATTCTCTGTTGTTCACTGTGAACTTATACATAAACCCAGACAGAAAACATTATTCCTCTCACTAGTAGTAACCTTTAAGGTTTACTTGTTCCTCTTCAAAGGATCTTGAAAATATTTTTAGGTTTTGGTTGTTAAAAGACACAATCCTTCATTCAAAAATACTCTGTGTAAAATAGCTTTATTTATTCTACAACTGTAAACACTTCTATGCTCCTTGGCTTATGAGCAGAATGAAGTATGCTAGAAACAGGACCTTTCACACCAGCTGCTAAATGGTGCGCTATGTCAGAGAATCAAAATACAGGTTAGTATGAGTAATCCTTTAAAATGGGTACAATTTCAGAAACCAGACAAAGATAATTGTTTTGGGAATACTTATGCTGCCTAGGCAGACTACAGAAAGCTTTCAATTTAAGAGTTCAACAAAGCGTTCAACACAAGACTGTCAAAACTGTCTCCACTGGTTATACCAATACAACATGCAGCAGTTCCAATGTGATTCAGTATATCCCAAGATGACAACAAAGAAGCAGAAAGCTGCTGCATTTCCTGAAAAGATTTGAGAATCAGAACCACTGACTCAGCATAATACAACCTGAAATGTCGGTAGTCTTGCTGGATATTAAGAAAGCTTTAGGGTGCATTTTGTTTCTGCACCCTTTTCAATGATGGGCTTTTGATTGCCACTAAAATGCTCTGCCCTTCCATCCCTCCAAGCAGAGCTTCTACAAGTGTGCTGACAACAGAGAAATGGGTAAATTAATTCTGGACCAAAACAGAGCAAGCTAAACCTTTTCCTTAAACACTTCATGAGAATGAAGCACTTCTGTTCAGTCTTTGACACACTGGATCAATCAAAATACAATCATGCCATCCTTTAAGCACTGAGCACCACACCGTGGAAACTTCCTGTTAAGACAGCTCAAACATCAAAGCAGTAAGAACGTGCACATGGCCAATGTCAACACTACTCAAAATTAAGTTCTTTCACGAAGGAAAAGTATTATAGAACAGTTTGCCTCAAGCTCCCTTTGTTACAGTAACTGCTTTAGAAATTTGCAAGTATGCTGATGGAATGTGTTGGTACTTAAAATTCCTTTTTTCAGAAATGTATTTGTTTTTCTCAGTGAGCATCCCAGCATTATATAGAGAATAAAGAAACTATTCACTCCTAAAACTGGAGAACTGTTTCAAAATACTGAAGAGGCGTCAGCTTTTTCAAAAGCTGGCACCTGCAGTTCTGAACCGAGTTACTCAGGCTTAATACATGCTTACAACAAAAGCTGCAGGAAATGCTGCCTCCTACGGAACGTGCAGCACCTCAACACACCATAAATTAAACAAAGCAGACAAGTACTTTTATGTGTTTTTATTATAGAAAAACAAAAGGCTTACACTTGAATTCAATAAGCAGCATTATTTCATGAATTCAAAAGAGGTTATGACAGTGAAGTTGCTTTAAGAAACCTTGAGAGATTTGAGAAAAAAGAATAAAATGACAGATTCTCCCTCAGACAACATTCTAAATTATTTGCATGACCACAGTAAGTTCCCGTAATTGCATATCACTTCTTACACTGAGTTTGTGAATCACATGCTATTCTTTCCCTGTGCGTTGTTGAACATAGCTGAGAAAAGGATTTGGTGAAAACAGCAGTACATTTCAAGCTTGATTTTCAATAGCTCAGTACACATCAGATTGATATTACAATTCAAAAGTGACTGAGATACATTTTCTTCTTCAGCAGTTGAACATTACAGTTGTATCAGAGAACCCAGTGTGATGTGTTTCTTACACAGCATTTATCATTTTCAGCTTCGTATCACAGAAGATTTCTCAGCAAGATACTGGGCTAGTATTTTGATTATAAACATGAAAAATAACCGCAAAAATGAAGAGTCACAAATGAAGCAGTTCTTTGCAATGCAGCAGAATTCATGGGGTTTCTTTTTACTTTTGTTTGTCAGGTTTTTGTCTGGTTTCTTAATTACACGCTACAGAATGAAGGGTGGCCTTCCACTGACCACATCCATCTTTTAGTCAAAAGCTGCATGTCTCCAGCCTAAGCCAAAATTAAATATGTAAGTGATTTGTATTTGAAATGACGACAAATCAAGAAAACATCTTACTGTATTAACAGTCCTACATTTTGATTATTACCACTGATTCATGTTGAATTCCAAAGGAACTTACAGCCTTGTCCTTGAGTAATTATTGTTTTAAAATGCAACTCAACAGCTCTAAATCATATTAAAGACAACTCTAAATACATTTTTAAGCATCTCACTCTTCACGTATATGCCAAAAATATACCTCGAAGTATCCTGCATATTGAAAAAAACAAAACACAAACATTAAAAAAGCAAGGAAACTCAACTTACTATTTACAACCATCTCAAATATAATGCAAATGTAATGGAAAAAAAGGAAAAATGCAATTCACAGAAGGAAAAAGAAGAAACAAAAAGCAAAAAAAAAAGCATCTCTGACACCTGCTATTCATAATTATACGAACTCATCTTTCCATCTTGTTCTGAAAGAAAAAGGAGTTGACTAAAAATCGGATTTTTTTTCTGAAAAATATTTCCTGGCTTTAGACCTTGTTTATTAACTGATAACAGTCATCTACTTATTGTACCCTGACTGCAACATGAAGCCAGCTGATACCAAGCTACTTAAACTAAAGAACAAAATTTGCTTCCTACAACGAAAAAGGATGCAATTCATTTTCCTTAGTTATGTTTTATGCTATCATCATTTGCTCCAACACAAAACTTGACTATTTAAGTTTCCCAATGTTTTAATTTAAAATGCCTTAACTTAGAGTTACAGCATAGTAATTTCTTATGTGATCTAGCTGCCTTATACAGAGGACTTCATCCGTATTATATAGTAATATTACTTTAAAAGAGGAAAAAAAACAAACAGCATGAATACCAAAATGAGGAGCAACAGAAGTTCTGTTTGTATGGTGCTCTTCATAGCATCAGTGCCAAAGGCCTTGGAGATTTTAACCCTAGACACAAACTAGTCATTTTCACAGGATCATATTAAAAGTGACTTCTAGGACTAAATAGATAATAAAAATGCATTATAATGATCAATCTGTATGAAAGTTAATATTATGCTCCATTAACTCTCTAGGTAACAGTCTCATATAGTAGTATCAACACCAACCACCTCAAAGACTTATAACAATCTAAATTAAACACTGTAAACATGTTTACATCAGTCAAAAAGCTTGTCATGTAGGATTTTGGCAAAATAGTTAGAGTGCTTGTGTCATCCTTTATGAAGTTGTACTGTAGTTTCAGAAAACTTTTAGTACAAATGATCATTTGTAATAAAAGTTTACCTAAGCATAAAATGATTTAACACGTAACCTTGTTTGAAAAGTTTTAAAATGTAGTTCTCCAATAATTTTTAGCTGCTAACATATTGTATATCACAGAGATGTTCCTGACTGCCAGTAATTACATTAGTACATAATTAAACAGTCCTCTGGTTTATAAGAATTTACATTTAATTTGATAACAAAAAAGTATTTTTTCCAAAATAATGTGCAACAATAGAACATGTGAGTTCTTGGAAAAACCGTAACTTGTCTTTAACTATCAAGGTTCTGAAAGACTTTACAGATCTCTTAAATTTTCTTAGTATACAGCCTTAATTTCGAGTGTTCAGCTGGGCTGTATTATTATTAGTTCATCGGGTATACTAAGATCAAGTAACATTATCTCATTGTTCTAGAAACGAACAATAAAAAACTTCCACAAAAGTACCTGCAAGTTCCTTCGTATTCCTTTGATAGTCATTAAAGACAATTGAGAGAACATCCCTATTTCAGTTCTTTTTCCTGTCAATATCTGAGAAAATTTGAACACATGCAAGTCAAAACTACCATAATGCAGACACAGAAAGGTCCTCTTTCATGAAGTTCATCAATAAATGACTACCTTCAATAAATAAGTCTATTTGGAAATTCTAGAGCATTTTTGTTCAACACATTAGTCTTTTTTCTTTTCCAATAGGTCTTTCTGTTTAAGCTCTCCATCTGAAAGTTCTGTATATTTTCCGTTCTCCTCCTCTTGCTCTTCCTCACTGCCATCATCTGTGAGCTCCCGATCGCTGTTTTCCTTTTTAACTGCCTCGTGTTCATCTACACCTCCATCTGTATCAGCTGTGCAGATTCCGTAACACATTATGCTGATGACACCCAGGGGCAACCCAAAGAGAAAGCATCCCAGAAGTGGTGAACTCTTGAATACTGACTGTTGGAACACAGATGTAAAGTCAAGAACACTTCCACTGAACATACAAATTTACCACATTACCTATTACTCTGCATATTTATTTACTAACGTCCGAACTGAGTCAGTTTTCTTAAGAAGGGTAAAGCAGTCATGTTAGCCATTCCTACTGTAAGCTTATTAAAAAAAACTCATATTAATATTACAATGTTCCAATATGATGATTAATGTTAACATACTAGCTACAAATTCTATTCATTGTTTGAAGCTTGAGAAACCATTGTGCTAATAATGTTAAAATAACATTTTAAAACAACGAGTTTAAACTCTCATTTGTTTCTCATTCTCAAAAATGAGTTTGAGTCATCATAAGGGACCTGGAGAAGCCATCTGTTATTAGGGAGCTTCCTATTAAAGAGTAGCTTGAAAGACTTAATTGCACAAGAGAAAGGGCTTTTGGTTTCAGAAACTGATGCATGAATGTTGCATGCTGACAGAAGTTTGGAAGCCACATAAAGAAACACACAAACGTGAATTCAAATTCACTGCAAAGATTTTTTTGTTTGTGTATAACATGCTGAGAAAAAGTTATGTTCTTCTGCCCAATAAAATGCTGTTAAGCATTGTTAACCTCGAAGAAGAACGATAAAATATTTGTTTTAAAACTACACCAAGAATAGTATTTAATCCCTTTTTGTCCTAAATAGCTTTCCTCAGAATGTAGAAGTGCTATCGCTTTCAATGAAAGGAAGAAAAGAGGGTTAAGAAAAACACTGTGAATTCTTCCTGTTCTATCCCTTAGAACATACATCAGATTTTAATACAGAAAGGGAGTGGAAAAATAAGAAATTCTCTGCATGCTGAATATTTAGCACACTAGAAAATGTTATTAGAGACTTTCAACGAGAAGTTAATTAGGCTTAAACCTAATGCATATACGTGCGCGAGTGAGCATATATATGAACAGATTTACCTACAAATATTTCTAAAACCTATGAAAACATACGCGTCTTGATTGATAAGGTTACCAGATGGTATTTATATATATGTATGGGAATTGCTAGGTCATTGTTCAGTCATTGGTTCAGACACCAGGTGACAAGGCATGGCTAAGCCAGAGGGCTCAGGTGCAAGCCATGCACCTGAGCCACCAGGAGGGGTTGACCCAGGGTCCTTACCCTCATTTATGGGTGAGCAGCTGGGGGAGCAGCATCTCTATTCAGAAATGCTGTTCTTGAGATGTCACCAGTCTCTGGAAAGGATGAGCCTCCTTCTTCTAAATAGCTTTATAAACTAAACCTTAACAAATACCTCCATAAGCGTGATCCTGTCCTAGTAGAGGGCGTTATCACTGCCTTCCATTGCTCCACATTATCTGATTTACAAAATATAAAACTCACCACTACAGTAGACTTGGCATCATAGACTATTCTCTTGATTCGCTGCAGAACTCCGTCACCACCTTGTGCCTGAAATTTCAAATTGAACCATGTCAAAACTGCTGACACTTTTCAGTTATGATTCCAAAAGTTCATTCTTCAGACCTTGAAATCTTAAGTCCCTTTAGAAGGAAATGAAAAGTAATTATTCTTGCATCACACCATGCCCAGACACTCCAATTTTTCTAGCATGGACAAACATATCAATAGTCTCAAGGAAAATTTTTCCACAATTATTTTAAGCAACTGGTTAACAGAGAACTGGCACTCTCAAACACCTCTTACCATAGAGAAACAGTAAGAAAAACTAATAACTGTCCCAATGTAACAATTATAAAATTGAAGAGAACTTCTGAGCCTTCCTGTAAGCTGATGAATATCTATTTATAGAAAAAAACAGAAGCAGTTAGAAAAATCTGAAAATTAACAAGAAGATATGCAGGTGTAATGAAAAACAGCTTGTGGCTAGCAATAACAGACTAACTGCGTTACTACCTAAATTAGCAGAGCTTCCACAACACTAGATGAATCTGGAGCTAATTTGTGTGTTGAATAAGACCAGTCTTCACCTGCCTCAAGAAGCCAGAGAAACAAATAAGATGAGAATCTACATTTTGGAGAAAATCAACTGACCAGAAAGTGATCCCAGCCAAATCCCCTTAAAGTGCAAATTACAAAGATGAAGGACTCAAAGAAGGCTACAGAGACCATACAGAGTAATAAGGTGAATATTCCAACACCTTCCAAAAAAAAGGAGGTAGAGATCATCACATTTCTCAGAAATTCTGCCGTGGTTCAGAAACCTTACACTCTATTACTAGTTTACCATTGTACTTTAAAGACTACAAATTTCTTGGGTCTGAACATATCTGTAGTAATGCCATTTTATGTCTACAGGCATCATTTAGCTTAAATAAAGACTCATCCTGTATTAGCTCTCTCACATACATACAAAAGATGTGAATTCAGCCAGGCCTTTAAATCATTCTAGCTAAAATACTGTAAACAAAACATACAAAGACACAAGTGATAGTACAAGAAACAAAAGCACAGGGCATCACAAATACAGAATTACTTAAAAACCAGACAAACTAATTTAATCTGTTATATTTAAACAAAGTTAAACAGATGCTAATAAAAACATAATTCAGAATGTTCAAGTGCAATTAAAATACTGAAGAATGGAGAAATGAAGAAAAAAATTCAACTAAAGAATTTACTTGGAATATCCCTTGCCTTGTGTTCAGATACTTAGCCAATAAAATCATTAACAACTAGCAAATCCACCCATGTTGTATTGTTGATATACCAATCAGTCAGACTTAATAACCCAAAGTATTCTATATGACTAAAACAGTCTACAGGCTTGTTATTACTATTCAGCATCCTAAAACCGCTGGCATAACACGATGCAAGATTCAACTAATGCAGTAAGCATTCAGTGTAAAGTGAAATGGACATAGGTGTCTTCCAGGAGGCAGCAGGTTGATTTGTCAGCACTGCCTTCTTTCACTGAGAAGCCATCTTGCCCTGTGAGCACAAATGAGAGCTCTGATACACAATCTTTCCTTATCCCCACAGCATAGCCTTTTGCTCAACTTACAGTCCACTGAGGGTAGAAGCAAATCAGAGATTACCTTGCTGACATTAAAAAAAAAAAAGAAAAAAAAAGCCCAAGCCATAAACTGTGGGTTGATTGACTAGGTTTGTTAAAAAATCATTAAGAGCAGTTAGAGAAGAGCAAGCTTGTGTTTGAAATATGCAAAGGAAGCACACCATCACTATGAATCAGAACATATCATTCATGAAGCTTCTAGATTTTTTAGTCATTGCCCAGAAGAAAGCAGAGCCAAATTACATTCACCAGAAAAAAATTTCAAGGAAACCAGGAAGAGAACTAAAAGCTCTCAGTTTATCAGTGACAACAGTAACAGAAATCTCAAGATAATTTAATAAGCTCTATACAATAAAACTATGTTTGCTTGCTTTTAGAGGTTCTGCAGTCAGAAATCTGAGCGAAGGAACACCCTGAACTCAGAATCACACATTTATTGGCAGTGTCCAAGACAAGAAGACAGAAAAGAAGATAAAGCATATGACATGACAATCAGAGCAATCCTTTTTTTCCTACTTCAACATCTCATAAAATAAACACCAACAACATATTTAAAGTCACAATGAAGACTTACTTCAGCTGTACCATCCAAGATATTGTTAATAAACTGAACCATGTCTTCTGTGTTCTCGATGTGCCTATCTGGTAGAAAATACTGCTGATTGGAGGTATTCAAAACAACAATAGTAGGAATTGTCAAGTCACTGAAAACAAAGTTTAGACATGTAAAAATTATCATCGACATCACTAAAATTTAAATGACCTCTACATCATTTAATGACATTCTACATCATTAATCTTCTCTATGTGCACTGCAAATACCAGTTCCTTAAATAAAAGAAGGAAGGAGAAAGAATCACTATAATGGTACAAGCATGTTTCTCATTAATACTTTTCCTTCTTGTATCAGTGAAGCTACTGAAGCTTACTGTATTTTACATACCCATAGTGATTGCAAATAAAGTACTTTGTGACTTTCCAATTAGTAAGAGATCTCAGACAGCAGCCTTGCATTACAAATGCAGTAGGGGCACAACACATAGCGCACAAACGCAAAACTACAAACCAAGAATTCAATCCCAGTTGATCAGCTCTAATCAATCAACCTTTGCCTATTAAGTGAAAAGAATACAGTATACTGACTTTTTTTTTTTTTAAACATACTTTTTAGATATAGCAAACAAGCTAGAGTTCTTAAACCATAACTACTCACTAGTTGACGTTCAAATGTATAATCACTACTAAGGAACACACAATCAGAAAAAAATACGTTGGAAATCATCTCTATTGTGCAGTATAATCTACTACTCCAAGTAGGACTAAATTCAAAATTAGATCAGGTTTAAGAAAAAATTTATACTATACAAGCATATTTTTCAACAAACAAGATAATACAAACCTCATTTTTCTACATTTTCACTCTTGTCTACCAGTGACCCACCCATGTATATTTCTAATCCAATTAAAATTGATGATGATTTCAGCCTTCACTGTGGCTATTATAATCCGTAATGAATTGTATAAAAATACTTAGCATTTACTCAAGATTCTAATTTTTCTTTCCATCACAGAAATTACTGTACATTTTCTGACACAGTAATCTTTTAAATTTAATTCCAAACCTAGCCTTGAATAACTTAAATATTTATCTATGAAAATGTTAAGCTCCTAGAAAACTCTAGCATTTAAGGCACAGACCATATTCTTAGAATTCAAGTTTAAAGCAGGATGCACCTCAGAAAATGTAAGACCTCCTAGAGATAACAAAATAATTTCATCTTTCTGAATGTACTCATAAAAAAAACCCATAAAACCAGCTTTGTCAACAGTGAAAGCTTGCAACAGGATTTTCTAAATACATTTTTCCCCTACACATTTTTATTCTCTATTTATTAAGAATAATTGAGAAATGTAAGTAAGGAGTCAATCAAATCAAGTGCTTGATCACAACCTACCAGCTGCTGCCAAAATACATCACCCTGGACATAATCAAAATAAGGTTTACTATTTGGATATGGAAAAGAAATTGATACTAAGCAGTGTAAACTACTTCTCATCCATAAAGGAAAAATAAGGCACTAGAACAAGTGATTCTACCATATTTAAGAGTTTGGTAATTAAATTCTCGGAGTTGTCTGAAAAGCAACCAAAAATTAAAATTGATATCTAAAATTTATATGCTATCCTGAAATTCGTAAAGTCACATGGTTAATTGAGTTATTACAAGAGCTGAAATTAAAGATGTACAGACACCTTCAGTTGATGTCACAATGATGTTATATACCTCACCTTCCACAAATATGTACTATGAGGTATATTTCAGTAAAATACATAATATACCGCTTTCTTCTTTTGTGCACACTTCTATCATTTTAACTCAACAGAAGCATCCTCTTCCATTGCTGAAGACAGAGATAAATGACACTAACTATTAGTGAAATTACATGATCTAGTACTAGATCCAGAGGCTGGTGGCCCTGTCTGTGGCAAGGGGGTTGGAACTTGTTGATCCCTGGGGTCCCTTTCAACCCAAGCCATTCTATGATTCTATGATTCTACATCCAAGTCTGCAAGTGTATTTCTACCAGGGACAACCAGTAGAATAATTCTGTCCTTTGTCAAGAAAGGGTATTTGTTGTTATGCACATCTGGAAGAGTAAAATGTAGTCTGTAATTTCTTTACAGAAGATCTACTATTTCAGAAGCCTTTTCCTATCTGTTTCCACTTGCTGCCACCTAGTGGAAAAGTGAAGGCCTGGCAGTATTATTTTACTCAAAATATTCAGGCCATCATGTAAACAGCAAATAACTCTATTCAATGAATTTTGCTGATTTCCAGTTATACTGGAAATGCACGTTTCATTTAGAAAATAAACTAAAAGACTGCAAATAGTTCAACAGCAGCTTTCCATACACAACAAATGATAAATTTAGGCATTTTGTTGATTAAGTTAAATAATCCAACTGAACAGATCTAACAATTATTACTAGATCACTACTGCCATAAATAACACTTGTTCTTCCCCTTTACTTTCTTCCTCCCAGGGGATTCATCTCCCTCCCTACTTTCTTTGCACATCAATTCCAGTGCTTAGCAGACTATGCTGAGTTAAAAAAAACAGTTAGGTTTTTGTTACATCAGTGAAATACCTCTCCTGTCCAGAAAAATGAAACAAATTTATTCCAGATAAACTGAAAAAGCTCAGCAAACAGTGCAGAGCCCATATAGGAAAGGAAGTAATGAAGAGCAGAAGGTCTCATTTTTTGGCAACTAGAAAGCACTGAATCAATAATCACACTATTTAACTCCAATTGATGGAGAGATGTTTTCAAATTACTTGTATTTAGGTACTAAACTAAATCTAGAGGCATTCCACAGAAATACAAACCTAGTACTTCTGGACTCCTCATGAATCTTCTAAAACTTTTAGTGGCATAGTTTTATAATAGAGCATTTGCACATCTATCTCATTTTCTTACTTTTGACCTTGTAGTCCTCTTGTGGCCTTAGATCTAGCATCCGCAAGAGTTGCAAGACCAGACAGATACAAGACAGACACTAGAAGATGGATACTGTGGACAACTGCAGATGCTCATGGTGTGTGCTTTGATCAACAAGAAAGGGACTCAGAATACTCTCTACAGACACATGTATCTCTGCATTTCAGCTCTACAAATCCATGGTGAAAACAAAAATTCATGGTATCTGCTAAGTGATACTTCAATGCCAGCTTCTAAAACAGTAATAGATACCTGTCTCTGTTTTTAGGAAGACCTCTTACACAATCTCAGGCAAATACCGTACTTTACTCTTCAACTGCTTTTCAGAAAGTAAGGGCACATAAAGCAAGATCCACTTCAACAAGCTTCAGTTTTGAAAATGCCCTGCTAAGAACAAAATATGCCTCTCCAGAAATAAATTAAAAAAAACATGGCTAAAGTATAAACATATATAAATTTCTATCAGGAAACATAAAACTTCTGATTTTGATACAGATCTGTACATTTAACCAATGACAGAAAAAAACACAACATACTTATCTAATAGAGTATTTTATTTAATAAAGTAAACCTAAAAGATAAACTCCGTCAATCAGCACTACCAGTAAGATAAATCTCTAAAATTAAAGTATGTAGCTTTAATTTAACAAATGATACTACATTTCTGAGGACAGTGATTTTTTTTTTTTTTTTTAAATTCACAGAAGGCAGGAATTCTTCAGAAGATTGTTTTAAGTTAAATACAATAGCAATGACTACAAGAGAAAAAATAATACTGAAATGCTGACACACTAAAGGGAAGGGATGCCATCCAGAGGGACCTGGACAGGCTTGAGAGGTGGGCCCATGCCAACCTCATTAAGTTCAGCAAGGCCAAGTGCAAGGTCCTGCATCTGGGTTGGGACAATCCTAAGCACAAATACATGTTGGGCAGAGAACAGCTTGAGAGCAGCCCTGAGGAGGATTTGGGAGTGTCGACTGATGAAAGATACATGAGCCAGCAATATGCGCTTGCAGCCCAGAAGGCCAATTGTATCCCAGATTGCAGCAAGAGAAGTGTGACCAGCACGCAGAGCAAAGTGATTCTGCCACTCTACTCTTGTGAGATACCACCTGAAGTACAGCATCCAGTTCTGGAGCATTCAACACAAGAACATGGAGTTGTTGGAGCAGATCCAGAAGAGGGCCACAACATTGATCAGAGGGCTAGAGCACGTGCCCTATGAGGGCAGGCTGAGAGAGCTGGGGCTCTTCAGCCTGAAGAAGAGAAGACTCTGAGGAGACTTTATAGCAGCCTTCCAGTACCTGAAGGGAGCCTACAGGAAAGCTGGGGAGGGACTTTTTAATAAAGGCGGGAAGAGACTAAACTGGAGGAACGTAGATTTAGACTAGATATCAGGAAGAAGTTCTTAACCGTGTGGGTGAGACACTGGAACAGGTTGCCCAATGAAGCTGTGGATGCTCCCACCCTGGAAGCATTGAAGGCCAGGCTGGATGGGGCTTTGAGGTAACCTGGTGTAGTGGGAGGTGTCCCTGCCCATAGCAGGGGGATAGGAATTAGATGATCTTAAAGGTCCCTGCTAACCCAAACTATTCTATGATCAATGAAATACACATGTACTTACTCCATTAGTAAGCTATTGATATAATCATTTCCATCCATATGGCCAAACTGGAAATCCCTGTAAGAAATGCAGTGAAAAACATAAAAAACAAAGAAAAAAAAGAGTAATGAGTCTCAGCATTAAAATAAGTTTGTTCTAAATATTTTTCATGTTTGTTTTTATTTGATTGTACACAACCAGCATTACAATGAAAAAAAAAAGCAATGCCGCAGGACAATCAGCTATGCAAAACACACTCAGTTAATGACAGTCAACTAATATCAGTGTATTGTTAAAAAAAACAGACTATACCATTTCTCTGGTAGAAAAAAGAAAAGTAACTGCTGCCTCAGAAAGGTTATTGCAGAAGTTCATTTAAGAAATGAACTTGTAGAATGTAGAAATGTGTTCACACCTGTGAAAGTGATCCCGATAATCTCTTGCAACTTCCTGAATAATAGATTTCAGTCTGGAGAGGGAAAAAAAAAACAACAACAAAAACAATAATCTGTCATTCCAAGATATACTTCGTCAAAATTCAAACATTTAGGTTTCCCCAATAGATAGCAAATAGCATCTCATAAGCAATAAGAATTGCCTACTCGACCAACAAAAAAACACTTTGTTCATCTTCCTTGATTTTAAAAGTTGAAAGGCTATCTCGCATACAGTGTCAATATGAGAAAAAGAGTGTCAGACTGCTTTGCTTCATCTATTATCATCTGAACATATGATATCGTGACCTTGAAGAAAATCCAAAAATGATTTGTCAAAACAGTATATAGGCTACTTGGACAATATTTTCTTAGTTTACACATACAGTCATATAGTAACAGAGAAATGTCTTGTTCTCCCCAGTCTCTAGCAAACTGTGACTCACGTTAAGAGAGGGTATTTTCAACTAAGTTCTGCACACAATTAACAGCTAAGTGTCACTGTCATAAATCCATTTTAATGCAGCTAAACTGAAGAACAGTCTCTTGTTAAAATTAATAAATTGCTCTCAAAATCTCTGAACTTAAGTGCTCTCTTCCATATTAAAAAAAGTGAGGGTATTTGAGTTCACAAGATTTTAAAAAGGTGACACAATAGCTTAAAGAACTATGCAATCACTGTTCATGTGATCTCATTGAAAGTCTCCCTTTAAAACTATATGGACTTCAACAGGGCCATAAACAAAGTCATAATGATGTCACAATCTAGAGAACATAATATTAAGTTAAAACTTTTAATATAGTCTAGAATTTCTGAGTTTTTAAGGAATTTCCAGAAAGTGTCAAAATTTTATAAGTCAGTGAATTAGTTCTCCACCATACCACCACATTTCTCCATGTCACCAGTACTCAACTCGTACCTGGTATGTTCCACTGAAGAGTTTTTGTCATCAATGACTGCAATAGCCACAAGCTTTCCTAAAAAAGGAATACAGTCCTTGAAGCCATTTAAAATGAAATTGCATATTCCATCTGAAAATATGCCAACATCCGGACAATTTGTAACAGCACTTCAGTAAATGCCTTTTTAATATATAACATTTCTTTCACAAACATGTGAAAACCCAGGCATTCTGTATCTTTAGAACCTCAAAGAAAACAATGCGGCATTGAGTATAAACGTGTTTTTACGTAGGAGGTTGATTATAAGTTATCCTCACGTGGAAAAAAAATCAACACAGCACATCTACGGCTTCCTAAACATATGCATACTTTAAGAGCAATACAGAATTTACTTGGATGCAAAGTTTTCATTTGCCTTCCAAGAAATTTCGCCAAACACAGAAGTATTCCGGGACAGGTCCATTTCAAGAGACGTTCATCTCCCTAGCTCACCATATCTACTCTAAAGATACTTGAATCAGATACTATCTGAGTAACTTATAATAACACAATTACCTGAATAAGTCCATCCATATCTAACATTTCACAATCTGTTTATAAAACTCTAATGGTTTTTCAAGGATTTATGATTTATAAAAAACCTAAATCATTGTTAAACTGAAAGCCTTCCTTAATTTTTGTGAGTACTACAACATTAGATATACTTATTTTATTTTGTTATTAAGAGTCTAGCACAGGCTTTGGATGAGGCCTCTAGTACGTATAAAAGGTCTCCTGTTCTTGAAGTTGGTCAGACACCATCAACTCTTAACTTTCAGATTAAGTACCATTTTTGTTTGTTTTGTTTCCTAAAAAGTATCCTTTCTTACTGCTCTTCGCTTTTTCTTAATGTTTAAGTGAATTGCAGAGATGACAGTGATCAAACATAGCAGCATCTCACCTGTATCTCCAAGTTCGTACAACGTAAAACCATCTACAGTAAGATAACCTTGAAATCTTTCTCGATTTATCCAGGATGACAAATCACCATCTTCATACTCTAAAAATACAAAAAATGCTGAAAGTTAAACACCCGTTGTATGAATGAGAAAATACCACATTTTTTTCCCCCTCCCATTTTTTGGGGGCAAGACGAGGAAACAGAATTATTAATACGTCAAGCAGTACCTTGCTCTCATTCCTGAAACATTAGTGTATCTTTTGAACAGTAAAAGTCATCTATCAGATACGAAAATTCTTGTTCATTGTATGTGGATTTGCCCAAAGCTCATGTTAATGCGTGACTCCTCTTCAGCAAGTTTTCTTCTACTTTCTGATTTGGACAGTGAGTGAAGGAGAATATTTAAGTGCTTTGGTGCCAGCAAAGCAATACTACTAGAAGCTGCATCTCAGAGAATAACACAAAGTAAACATCTTAACTTCAACATCAGTTCTGATAAAGACAATTCCTCTTCTGATATATTTTATCCCCTAAGTAATCAAAATTTTCCCTGTGCTGTCACAAAAGAGCTGTTATTTAATCACAAAATTATTGGTGCACTTCCCACTGCTCCATCTTGCCTTGAAATAAGCAACCCCACCTGAGCTAGTTTCCCACATTTGCTTTCAGAATCTTCTTTTAAAGTAACGTACACTTTTTACTTACCATCATACACAAAGTAAGTTCCGTCTTTGAATACAACAACAGCAGGTAGTTCAGGCAAGGTCAGATACTGAAAGAGAGGTGTTCTTCAGTTAATAGGTAAAAAATTAGAAGTTTTTTTTTTTTTTAAACAAATATCTCCAAAGTGTGAAAAAATACTCCATGGGGAAAATGTTCAATTACATTTGTCTACATTTTTAAAAATAAACATTCCATCTTCTGCAATATTAAGAAGTAAGAAAACATAAACCTATTCTCAACAGGTAGGTCTCAAAAACCAAACAGGATTTTTACATGTATCTGCAGTACCATCAGGAAGTTTTAGTAAAATTTGACTTAAAGAGCATTATACTGATAACATGCCCCGCTAAATCAGGGCCATTTTCTGTGTTCAGGCTGATGGAAGTACAAAGACACTTCAGCAGACAAGCCAACAAACAGCCCTCATATAAAGCGTACAGAACAATTAACACATACATCACCATCCTAAACATGCTATTAGGATTCATTTGGTCAGCAATATATTAAAAAATAGACAAGGTATAAAAACCTTGTAAAGATAAAGTTAAGAGTCACAGTCAACTCAATAAAATGCAACAAAAAGCACTGCATCTAGTCCTTAATGTTAGCTATCATTCTAAGTTAAAATTTTAGAATTTAGAACTGTAGAATAGAACCTATGATTAATAAAAGACTATCATAATTTTAGTCCTGATGATGATGATGATGTTGAATCACTTCTCTAATTTATTTATAGTTTGGGGAAACATAAGAACATTATAATGAGTACTTTTCCAAATAACATGCCTTCTGTAATCATTCTGTGTTAACTCAGAAAGAAATGCAAAATCAGTAGGTTTCTGATGTAAGAGCTCATACACATGATTAAGACTCAGTAGCCTCAGCTCCTATTTGGAGATAACTAGAAATGAAAAGGACTACTGATGACACAATATCAGGGACTGGAAGGGACCTTGAAAGACCATCTAGTCCAATCCCCCTGCAGGAGCAGGAACACCTAGATCAGGTCACACAGGAACACATCCAGGAAGGTTTTGAATGTCTCCAGAGAAGGAGACCCCACAACCTCGCTGGGCAGCCTGTTCCAGTGTTCTGTCACCCTCACTGTCAAGTTTTTTTCTCTTATTTATGTGGAACCTCCTGTGTTCCAGATTGCACCCATTGCCCCTTGTCCTATCATTGGATGTCACTGAGAAAAGCCTGGCTCCATCCTCACGACACTCACCCTTTACGTATTTATAAACATTAATGAGGTCACCCCTCAGTCTCCTCCAAACTTAAGAGACTCAGCACCCTCAGCCTTTCCTTGTAAGATAGATGTCGCTTCAGCACTTAAGCAACAATAGTTAGAAACTTTTTACCTTTTTGATTAAACACAAGTGACTTCCTTTCTATCACACAACATCTCTCCCACATCCAAGAGAGAGTTCAGCAGTATTCTGCAGCCAGCAGACTGGACTGGTTGATACCTGGACAGACGATCAGAGTACTGATCAGCTGTATCACACAAGTTGGAAAGAACTTACCTTTTCACTGAACTCCCTAATACAATGGTATCCCATGCTATAAACATTTGAACTAGTCCTGAAAGTGCGTGGTGAAAAGTTTTTCAGTAGCAACAAGAGCTTTGTAATGGATAAAAATGGAAGCATGCATATTCTTGAGCAGGTTATGAAGAATTCAGTGTGGGCTGTACATGCCTGTACATTTCTTTAATTTTATTGACATGATTTGATCTGTGTATTAATATTACTGAGCAAGCCACTTTGTTAACACAAAGCATGTAGATTCATAAAAACTTTACAGTGAAATTATTTGAAATCTATCAATGACAGATGTATTGCAGGAAGCCATCTCTATCCCACCAAAACAGCAAAAGAAGAACTATAGCCTTTTTACGGACATAGTAGGAACTGAACAGCTTACCTCAGGTAGCACATCTTCTGAGGCAGAAAAAAAGTATGTATAAACAATTAGTTCTGAAGCAACTTCAATGTATTTTTCCTGCAAAAATACAAACATTTTTTTTTTTTTAATGGTTCAGCCTTTAGGATGCTTTAAAGTTCTACAACATACCTTATCTTCAAAAGATTCATTAGGAAATATGGTTAGGACACAAGACTGTAAAATCACTTCCAGTCTTTGAACTTTCTAGAAGTTATTTTACAGTATGTCTGTGGAGAGTCAAGAGAAATAACTTTTAAAATAAATTTAATCTAGTTTCAAACCTTTAAAGGAGATTCCCCACCAACATATACAAAAAGTACACGATGCCTCTTTCGCACATGCTCAAACATATGCTGGCTAGGAAGTGGCCTGATAAGAGGTCTGGAAAAAAAGAAAGAAGATAAAGAAAAATCTTAGTTTCTGCAATCTGCCAAATCACAAGTAGAAATCCTCAAGAAAATGCCATACAGGTACTTTTGTTTCCAAAATTTCACAATCCAAATTTATCCAGTTTTTCAATTTCTATCAGAAAAAGAAAATAAAAATCCTGTCTGTCAAAATAAACTCACTGCATTCCCTAAACAATACACTTACATTTTAGATTAGTATCTTAGAACAAAATGTCGTTATGATGCTAATACTCAAGTCACTTACCAGCTATACAATCATTTGAGAGAAAAATTTCTGAAGTACATGATGTGGTCTTAGAAATATTCTTTAAAAATTTTAGTAAGCTATTAGAGATCACTGATACTTCTACACTGCAGAATTTTCAACAATTTCATATCATTACTATTATACGACTACATGAATATCAATTATATCTAAGGATGAAAGGAAGAAGAGTCATTTTTTTTCTACTCAAAGATTTGGTGGCCATAGTCCACCAGAAAGAAAGGGGAAATTATGAACATCAGAAATTGTTGCGAACAATTCTGTAAAAGTAATTTCCTTATCTTGCTAACTGCCACAGCTTTGCTGATGCACAAGCATACATTTTACAGATTTTTAAGGAAACTTGGAGTATTAAACACATTCTGTCTTCATAATGATGTCCATATATTAATCCACATTTACATCAGTAGTTTTGTTTTTGGCTCCTATGAATTTTGTTTATCCACAGTTTCCACTACTTTGAAAAGCCCTATATCTTGCATGATAAAGAATTACAAGTATGACTAGTCTGTTCCTATTTACCTTCTCCATCTCACTCAACACCAAGCTCACAGGCAACCACACTCATGTTGCATGTAATTTTTAAAGTCAAGGTATTTTTATTATCATTTTTTAATCAGTTGCATTTTTGGTCCAGCTCAAAATACTGTGGAAGTTTTAAGTCAGAAGCAGCCTCAAAGAAATGTATACTTACCCTGCTACTCTATTAGCAAATTCAATTATATCATCTTTGGTCCTAGGTCCTCTATAGTTGTATGCTAAGTCACCTTTTAAGCTGGATAAATGGGAAAGGCAAAACAAAACAAAACAAAAAAAACAAGGAGGAAAGAATTAGCTCACATTAAGAAGCCACAGATTCTGAAGAACAAAATCAAAATCAAATAAATTTTACCCACGCATACAGAATTACTCAAACTTTTACTAGTCACTTGTTAGCAAATGATAAGCAAAATTATTTTTCAAATATTCATCAACAACAAGCAATTAACAACAAAAAAAATCAGTAATGCAATACAATGTAATTATGGAGTAAAAACCAATTTATACTATATCGAATAACAACATCTAAAACAGTTACCACTCTGTTATGATTTTTTCTAGCGTGCAGCAATCATTTACTTCATAAATACAGAAGCTGCTAGGAATATTTGCTTATAAACTCAAAACAACTAAAACAAATCCAATTTATTTATTTGTTTATTTATTTAGTAATTGAAAAGTACCAAATGATTTGCAAAACTTTCTAAATGTATGCATTAAAGATTCCACAAAGTGCTTGTCAATTTATGGTCAATTTATTCTACCTTCCTGACATACGTGTATGTAATTAAGGTTTACTACATCATAACAGGCTTTCTTTGAAGCCAAGTAAGCTTAGGAAGCCCATGTGAAGAAAGTAATCATAAAACACAGCTTTCTATGCTTCCATATGCTAATAAATATATTATCCCTAACAACTAATATGCTTAATATTTGAGTCATTTTTGAGATATGTAATTTAAAAATTTAATATACATAGTGAATCTTATGCTTAAACAAGCATACACTGTGAACAAGCCCTATATAATCAGTGAAAAGTGATCAACACTGCTATTTAATATGACTTGGTATTGGACTATGCACTACATGCATTAAGAGTGAATATGTATAAGACCATTACAGCTTGGAATCTTTTTTCTTTCCTTAAATAAACGTTAACCTCCATTAATTTTTCAGTTAGTGATGCAAGAAAAGCTACCTGCACATCCATTGTCAAACAACTGCTCTCACACTTTAACTTATACAGTAACCCAATAACCACCACTGCCATCTACATAAGATTTTCAGGAACACTGAAGAGAAAAGAAGGGTAATTGAAAATAAGAAAGTGAAATAAATAGCTTAGAGAAGTCAATGGAAAGACTTAGGCAGTTACTGCCTGGATCACGCTCAAGATTTCAGATCAGTTGGTACATGAAATTCCTTTTAGTATTTCATATAAATACATATACACACTTCTAAAGTTGCATATAAAACAGCAGCAAAATGAATTCCAAAATTCCTACGCTATTTTTTTAAACAACTCAAATAATATTTTCTGTTTGCTTTCTTGTTTTTAAAATGGAAAACTCTATCTTTCATACTTATCAAATAAATGTTGGGAAAGATCAAGTTCAAAATAATTCAGTGAGAAACATCAACTTACAGCTTAATTGTTGGATAGCCTCGCACTCCGAATTCAGATGCAATACCTGAAATATATGCATTAATGCCAAACTGAACCAAGTCTTGTTCATTTGCCCACCTTAAGGTTTAAGCAGTCTCCTATTCTAGGCATGTAAATATATGCAGAGGCTCCCGATTTAGATTCCAGAAGCAAAATGGCCTAAGAATCCTCTAATTATAAGTGTTTGGTCAATTTTCACTATAAGGTATTATGCATTTAATATGAATCATACATACGACCAGCTGGAAATATTTGAGGCAAGAATTAAGCATCATGGATGTAGGGTCTGTAAACACCCACCTCCAACCTGCCTCACATTTGCTCAAAAGGTTGTATCTTGATATTTGGAACATCCTTTACAGTTGTGAATGTAGCAACTGCCACTTCTAACAATACCTTCCAGACAATTCAGTGTTTTCCAGAAGTTAAAATAAGTACTCCTTAAAGAAAAGAAGAAAAACCTAGAATAAGTCTAAATTTCTGATAATGCCTCCGTATTACCCTGACAGGGTGGGGAAGGAAAGAAGAGCTAAAAATGCACCAAAACATTTTAAAACATGAACATTCTGAAGCTACCAACCACAACCCATGGTAGCAGATGTAGGAGGACCGTTCAGAGGGTTCTGAGTAACAGTTTAGAATGTGTGACCCTAAAATTGTTTGTTGAGGTCAACACGAATTGTACAGAACTGCCAATAAAACTTGAGCTCACATACTATTGTCTCACCCAGAGGAGACTGATCTAAGAAACACATGGGTCTGTGTTCACTTCATTCTGGTCCTTTCCTCTTGTATTTATAATATTAAAAACTAGAATCCATTAAGATGTGCATTAATATGTTCAATCACAAGGGCTATCACTAGACAGTTTATTTCTCCTTGCAGAACTCTTTCGTACCTTCAAGAAAACTACAGAATAGGCAGGTTGTTTTTCTGTTTTGTTTTTAAAAACATCTCATCCATGGAGATTACTGAAATCCTCTCAAGTGATTTATCTGCAGCACCAGTGTCACTTGTTGATACAAAGAACACCGTACAGGCAAATAACAGCAATTATGCTAGCACTAAGTGCAACCTATTTCTGCTTTGATCACTTTCAGTGGACTTTAAGGCAAACTTGCACAAAAATTCAACTAATCCACGAGGTAACAGTTCTGTTAGTAAAACCACTGCGTTTATTAGATACTCCATGTAGTTTCCATCACAACATTCTGACAGCAAGCTACCCAAAATTCAGACTTTTCACGATACTTCATGTTCCTATTAGAAACACAAAACTAGTTACGCACAACCTCCACATTCTCCTCTACCACATATACATGCCCCACTGCTATATTAAGTATGAAGAAACTCAATTGTCACTGTAGACACTCTGCTTAAAATGTTATGCAATTATAACAGTCCTGAATACTTGGTTTTAATTGCACACAGGCATCACATGGACCCTACTGTTCTCTACGCCTTCCCTCACAGATTTAAGTGAAATGACAATAGACAAGAACACTAAAACTAAGAAAATAGTATTAAACAGGCAAAAAGTCTCTCATGTCTACCAAAACCACTTCTTTGAACACCTCAATTTTTGTTTGTTTCTATTCCTGAAAACACTCTAGGGTCAGTACATACGAAAGATATCATCAAAAATGAAAGCATTAATATAGCTCAAACTGATTCTTCAAGAATACATTTATAGAGAAACATGGGGAGACACTGGCTCAACATTAACATAATGATTTCAGAGATTTCAGTTGGTTTTAGGTTTAACATTTCAAGGAATAACGAGCTAAAAAGAATAACATCAAGAACACAAACACTTGCCAAACAATAATACAAGGAACATAAAATGTGGTTAAAATGGATGTTGTCAAGAGAAGCACTACTCAGAAACACTTCTATAAAGGTATTCTAAGAAGCATATCAAAAGGGATATCTTTTAAAAGCTTTCACCTTCCATTTGCTAAGAACTCCCCACACAACCAGCAGTAAGTACAATAAAAAAAGTACACACAGCATGTTGTCACTTCTAGAACGAAAAATCAGGAGATTGCTTCCCAGTAACTGTATTTACATTAATTTGTTACAGAACAACAGCATGACTAATGAAAGAAAAAGTAAGAATAGCTTTTGTTTTGAAGCCATTAGGAAATTATCTCCAATCAAACCATACTTACTAGAGAAGGAAGTTGCATCCATCTTCCCAACTTTTACTGGAGAGCCCATGTTTTTCATTTCCATACCCACTTCATTCCACACAGGTTCTAATTTCTTGCAGTGGCCGCACCACGGTGCATAAAACTGAGAACATGCAAATACATTGGATTAAATAAAAAGTCAGATACATTAACAAGGTTTATTTTCCAACTTTGTTCTTCTTCAAGTTGTATGAAAATAAACCTGAAAGTTACTTACAAAGATAGAGTGATAAAGTGAGCTTTTAAGATTTGGTACTAATTTAATATGAAAGCAGGAGTTATAAAAGAACGTACTCAGTCGTAGCACTATTATACCTTTTCTTCCCCCCAAATAGACTGTGTAGCAACATATTAAAATAAAAACTCTTGAAGTACTTTCCTTTGTTTTTTTTTTTGTTTTTTTTTTTTAAAGTTTTTGAAAGTTAAAGCATATAATCAATCAATCCAGGACTATAAATTTAATTTGCAAATATATATATATAATTTCTTTGAAAAGGAGATTGTATATACACATGTGCACATACTTCCAAAGCTGTTCTCTGGATCTCAGTTTTTCAAGCAACTACTTTTATACAAACACAGTGTAAAATCAATTCCATTTTTCTCACGGTCAAAGATGTGAAACTTCATTTTATCTTCCTGCCTATATTGCTATAATGCCTCAGTAAAATTAACAGAGAAGATTCCAGTGTTTTGGAAACACGATCAGGCCACAGGTTGACAAAGTTGGATTTTATCTTCTTGCACATTACTAACCTATCTTGAAACCGCATTTATGGTTTATATTTGGAAAGAAATGAGATACTTTTCAGCAGAGATACTGAAAAGCATCTCATTTCTTTCCAAATATATTGGAAAGAATGAATCATTTCATATATTTGATGTTGTAATGCTAAATATCTAGCAAAAATTAGTCGATAGAATTGTAAGAAATTCTGCATGCAGGTTATTACCTCTTGATTTTAAGTGTTAGATAATTTGCCTTCCTTTTTTAAGGGCTGTAAAATATAGGTTGAACATTAGACTGAGTACTGAATACAGACAAATTGCGGTTCATCCTGAACAATGGAGGACAATTGCTTATCCATCTTGTCAAAAGAACTTAGTCATGTAACTTTTCTGCATCACATACAAATGTTTTTCCAAATCATGAAGCAGCCCCACTACAGAGCATAACAATATACATTTTGTGTTTTGAGTTCCACTAGCTTGTGTGAAATAATGGACAACTCCAATTCCAATTTTTCCTTCTATACTCACATCTACAAGCCAAATATCATCTTTACGGTTTTCTTTAAACCTAGGAAGGAAAAAAATAAAATTAATATATCTGTAAAAGTATATAATTAGATTTAAAAACAACAGATACTAGATTGCTGTTTTGTTTCTTTTTTGGAGGAGAGAAGGAGAGGTGGAGGAGCAAAGTTATTTTTAATTAAATAGTCCCAGCTCATGATACTACATGCACAATCTTTATTAATTATACTTTTATAACCATTTGCCAAGGCCAAAATCACCAACAACAAACAGCAAAATCACGTAGAATCCAGAAAGCATACCAAAATTCCACAAAAACTATTTGATTATGATATGCAATCCAAGGAAGAAAAGTATTCTTCAGGTATTATAGTTATAGTAAACACTGCATGTTGATAACTGTTCAGAATACATAGCATTCATCTTCCTACAGCACTGGTTTACATTGTTAATCTTAGTTTTACTGAATGTACACTGCCTAAATTAACCTTATGTTAACATGCAAGGCAATTTTTGTTCAACTTCCTTCAAAGTTCTACCTCCCTACTTCATGTGCTCTACTACAGGGAGATCCATTCAGCTTTTTTATAATTTTGACAGCACATCCAATGGCCTAATATATCGTAAGAGAAACTTTATTACTGTTAAAACTGTACCATAAGTTGTACAACTCATTTAAAGGCATCTATTTAGTTAAAATATCAACTCAAGGAACTAAAATCCAAACCTTAACATTACCCAAACAAGTTTGAGTTCAGACAGTTATTTTTTGTTAATGATTAAATTATTAGACTTTATTAAAGAAGCTAACTACACAGTTGGAGAGAAACTGAGGTATCTGTACAAACAGGTATTTCAGCATTTTCTGAAGGTGCTGTTTCTACGTTCTGTAAACACATTTCCAAAAGTAAAATGCCAGTGATTTTTGTTAACTGCTCTGTGCAGTCCCCTTGCTGTCAGTAGGCACAGTCACACTGGTGGGAAGATGATACAGGAATCCCATCTCCTTGAATAATATGATTTGTTTCAAAAACATATAACCTCTCAACACCTTATACTCTGCAATCAAGTACTACCTCAACCTCCACTTAATATACATACTCATTGAATTATTTACTGTAAAAAGAAATCAGCATGGAATCAAACTAAAGATGAAGGACTTGATTCCAAAGGATTTAAAGCAGAAGCTTTAAGCTTTTTAAGTGGAAAAGCTTTTAAAGTGGAAGCTGCTGCTTCTACTCCTCCCTCTCCCTTCTCAATCCCCTTATACCATTTCCGATCCTGGGCTGAGCTCCTACAGCATCCTCACAGATAGAAAAAATACTTAATTCTGAATAAGGTTACAGACTTGTTTCATTATTACATTAGAACAACTCTGCAAATACTGCAATATGAGCAACCGATCTGAGGTAGCCAGTAGTTAAGGTCAGGAGAAACTGACAGGAACCACTGCTCTTAGTTTGCATGCCTTCAACAGACCAGTAGGGTGATGCTGAGTAACTTGTATCTCTGTTAGTTATTCCCTGCTACTTGTTTTCCTCTGTCCTAAAAACTTGGGAAAGGGACTTGCACCTTGTGCTAACAGGCATTGTTTGCAACTGCAAAAATAAAAAAAAAAAAAAATAAAATTGGCAATAAACAAAACAAGTTTGCATTGCCAGCAAGAACTCCATAACATTTACGGATCTGTAAAGTAGGAAACTAGAAGCTTTCATCAGTCACTGCTCCCGACCTTTTTTTCTTATTATTTTTCTCACCGTTTGCCAAGCAGCTAAAAAGAAAAGATTGTCCCGAACAAGTCCCAACTTAATTCCTATTTCCAACTGCAAATACAGAAACAGGTATAGTTACATAGCTGAAAAAGCAAAGCATTCTAAAACTGGATTATCAGTTATCAGCTATTCCACAAAAGTTACATGACTACAGAAATATTCTTATTCACTCCTAACAACAATTACATTTAAACTTAAACCTGCAGAAACACGATGTGGGAACATGATGTGGGTGCATAGATGACCATTATTTTATTCACGCAAACTCTTTATCTTCAGTCTCTGAAGCACGGATCACAAAACAGCTTTGAAAATCAACTCCAAGTAGTTACTGTGCTTCAGCCATTCTTTAACAACACTTTAAACATGATGCAGAGATGCTGAGGTATCTCTCTTTGATACCCTTTCAATACATTCCCATTTCCTACCCCATTACTTCACTACACCTCATTTGATCCTATGATTAACTGCTCCAGATGAATCAGCACTACGTTAAAAAAAGTAGTTTTCTGACTACAGGAAGCCATCATGCATGAACTCTCATAAAAATCACTATCTATGACTGACAAAAATTGATCACGAAACAGCTATCTAATACCTTCTCTTCCTCCTAGTCTTCTCAGGAAGTATCTTCTATACTTTCTATTTCAATAATTGTTCTGCCTTATAGTACTTCAAATCAACTTGCTGATCTAACAAAAAGTTACATTCACTTGTAGAAAGTCAGTTTTTAGAGAGAACTGCAAGTAGAACAATAGAATCATTAAGGTTGGAAAAGACCTCTAAGGCTGACCAGTCCAACCATCAGCCCATCCCCACCATGCTCACTAACCATTTCCCTCAGTGCCACATCCACACATTTCTTGAACACCTCCAGGGACAGTAACTCCACCACCTCTGAGTACATTGCCTCAGAACTACCACAGTAAGGCAAGTAAATGGCAGTACATAACTAAGTATAGGGCAGGACTACGTTTTTCAACACCCCCACAGTACTAACGCTAAACTTGCTGTAAAGGCATATGTTTGCCCAGCACTCCACAAACCAGTCATGAACCAGTCCAGCAAGCCTGCCTTATTCCTGTTCCCTTTCTGGCCACACATCAATGCATTTTTTTTTTTCCTAACTCCTTGTGGAAGCTACACAGCAGAGGAAAGCAAAGAATTTAGTTGAACACAATCAGCTTTAACTCAGGGTGGCTATCAGCCCACCCATGTCTTTATTCCACCAAAAAAAAAAAGAAGAAGAAAGTCTGAGAACACTTTTGGAAACAGCTCCTGTAATAATCGCTCAAAACAAAATCACAAAGTTAAAACATTCCCCAAGCTTAGCTGATGGTCCCTAATAAATACAAGCCTCAGAATTTCTATCATTCCTTTTAAAAGGCATAAGTACTATTCCTGAGTAATGTTCTGGACAGCCTTACACTGCACAGAGCTGTTGGCCTGGGAACCAGCTCCCCCCAACTTCCCTTGTCCTGACACAAAAAAACTGAGTGATTTTTAATTAACACTGCAAGTCACACCCAGTACTTACGATTCATCCAGATCCTCCACAAAAGCTGCTTCTGATGCCAACGCCAGCGCAACCACTGCTGGGTGAGAAGAACCGTGAGTGACCCCGGCCGGGCTGGGGGTGCCCGCTCGGAGTCCTTCGCACGATCCGGGGCCCTCTCCCAGCCCTCGCCTCCCCTCCACCCCGGCCGCGGCTCCCCGTGCCCGCACCGCCCGCCACTGCCTCCGCACGCCGCGGCACTGCCCGCCGCCCCTCGGCCCTTCTCCCGCCCCAGGGCCCGCCGCTCTCTCCCGGTCCCTGCACCGCACGCATCCCGCACGGCCGTTACCTGCCGCCCACAGACACTGCTGCCGCCCACCCATCGCTGCCATGTTGACAGGAGACCGGGCACGGCCGGAAGGGGAAACGGCACGGCGCCGCGCCGACCTTCCCTCACTGCGCATGGGCAAGGGGGCGGGCGGTGCGGCGCAGTTTCTGCTATTGGCGTAACGGCGGTCCGTGGTGGCCTCTGTCTGTGTCTTTCAGGGCCCTGGAGAGCAGCTCTTGGGAGGTGGAAGAAGAAGAAGAGGAGGGAATCCTGACGTCCTAGCATGATGTCTGGGTGGAGCTTGGTGTGCGTCCGCTGCCTTGGTAGAGCTCTTCCTACGTTTCCCAAGGAAGCCGCCGCGTTCGAGTAGCTCCTATGGGAACACAAAGGGCTAGGGCTCCTCCCAGTCTCTCTCTCTGCTTTCAGTCGCAGATGGAAAGCTTCTGCCTGTTTGCGAGGATGTTCACTGCCTAGCTGGGCAGGACTCAGCAGAACCTTCTGAAAAACTTGGCACTGTGATGTCCCAGCAGATCGTTGTGCTCTGATTGACTAAAAACATTGTTCCCATTCCTTGAAACATGAATTTCAACGTATCTGTACCATCCAGAGGTCTTTGATGGATAGAATCCCATACTCAACCACTTACTGTTAAATCAGCAACCCTCCATCACGTTTACGAAAAACACAGGCTTGCACTAATATCAATTTTATTGTTCTCCTCTTTTCCCATCCTCTGCTGGCTTGCTTTCAGCGCAGATTTGCAGATCCTGGAAGGGCAAGTAATCCAGCTAAGAAACCTTGGGAAAAAAAAAAAAGAAAAAGAAAAAGAAAAAGAAAAAAAAAAGTATTTGAAAGCAAGTTTTTCATCTGGAAATGTTTAGCCTTGTTTAGAGACATCCTGGAGAATCTTATTATTACTTATTACTATATCCAAACACCTTCAGGTTTATGGAGGACAGCCAGCCTCTTCTTAGTGGTGCCCAGTGCCAGCACAAGAGCCGTGGGCATAAACTTGCACAGGAGGCTCCCTCTGAACAGCAGGCAGCACTTCCGTGCTGCGCAGGTGACGGAGCACTGGCACACATTCTCCAGAGGCTGTGGGGTCTCCTTCTCGGAGATCTCCAGAAGCTGCCTGGCCGTGGGCCTGGGCACCCTGCTCTGGGTGGCCCTGCTGCAGTGGGGCTGGAACTGGGGGATCCAGAGGGCCCTTTCAACCTCAGCCATTCTGGGATTCTGATATCTGTTCCTTTTTGATTTTGCCTTTCTCCTCCATATTGCAGTTACTCCCCTGATCTGTACAAGCAAATGTTTGAGGTTTTGAGGAGGAGAAAGATAGATTGTTTCCAGCGAGAATTCGGTTCCTCTGACTTTAGTCAAGTCACTTTATCCACTGGAGAGACCTACAAGCAAGGAGCAAACATTCCATTTGCCTCACCTTGGACTCCTGTGTGTGTTAGCCAGATAAGTGTATAAATACATGTACTCCTTCACTAGCCTAAAAGCAAACTGGGTATTCAATATCTCTGTTTCATCTAATGGTTTTTCTGTTTAGCATATTGGACTCATCAAATGATCTGCAGAATTGTCCAGCCCTTTGGATAGGCTAGTTTCTGGGTCATTGCTTTATTGGCAGAGAAATAGGTCAAGACCTGAGAACATATGTCACAGCTCACATTAAAATTCAAGTTATCTGATTCTGGCCAGATAGACTTATCATTTTCTTGCCAAGTTTGTCTGAAATACAGCATTATGCACCTTAATAAGACTATTTCCTATTTTATTTTTCATAAAGCTAGTGGGACAACTAATGAGTTGCTAACATATCTAATGAATAAACCTACAGTTATTCACAGAATACATAGAATTTCTGTTCCACAGCATTTCAGTTTTTGTATACCAGCATTAGCTAAGCACTGACAGCGTATGCCTGACCAGATGAGAACTGACATCTGTCTTGATCCTAATCTAGCTGCTGTCTAGACTGAGACAATGAAAACATTTTAACTCATCAGTCCTTTAACAAAAAGTAAAAATAAAAATAAAAAAAAATCCATACAGGAGAAAATGGGACTAGCCAGATAACTTTAAGTTAGTATAATCCTATTCTCTTATTCAGACAGTGCACAGCTTCACTGAGAAAAACACTTTGTATAGTTTGGTATAGAGTTGATGAAAACTATTTGCACAACATTAAGTCTCGTTTGTCATCTTTGAAGTTTATCGTCTCTGCAAGTAATGGAATATCTTTTCTCTGACTTTTGCATTCAGTGCTAAATTTTGTCTTAGGCAATCAGCTACACTGTTCTAGAACTAGATTATTTTGAGATTTAAGGAGTCACTGTATTTTCTTCTTTGTAACTAAATTTATTACACCCACATACACAATGCTGTACTATTTCTACTTACACAATTTATAGTGCAGGTTTATTCCCTAAAATGTGCTATGCATATTGAAGGTCTTGCACTGAAGGCAAGTAACAAGGCATCATGGGAAAAGCACACAAAATGCAAAAGAAATAGGGTAATGATAAGTGTGTTCTAGAGAAAATTCAAGGTTTTCTTCTGTTTATTATATCTACTTTGAACATTTCATTAAAAAAAAAAAGGATTAATAGATAACTGTATTTTACTTAACTCAGTGGAACTCAGTGTAAGAAAGATAACTAGACAAGAAAAGGGATGGCTTGGAAAATATGGAAACTGAGCAGGAAGGATGAAAAAAAAAGGAGAGAGAGAGAATGAAGAATAAGAAGCAAAAAACACAGAGAATACTGTTAGGAGGTCAGCAATCAATGAAGCACTGGAAATTAAAAAGACATGTTTACATACAAGGTTTCAAAGGCTCCAGCTCTATGGGAAGATTTAATACTCCTGGATAGTTCTTTTTGAATCTAATAGGTAGGTTCAACAAAGGCAAGATAAATTTTGCTGCTTGGCCTAGTAAAGGCTGCTTTGTCAGAGCTTTTGAGATTTTCAGACTGTGCAGGTTGTCCACTCTTGCCCTGAGTAACTTTGTTTATTTCTTCCATTAGAGAAATAAGTTTCACTGATACCTTAGTATTTTGCCATAATAACTGCGTCTATGATAGTGGGTTTGTACCACTTCAACTCTAGTCTTAGTCTGTTTCAAAAAAGTAACTGAATCACTAATATGGTTGTCATTCATCTGAATTCAATTCAAAATAATGATTATTTTGTAGTGAAATAATTTATTGTCTGGTGTGAAGAACAGACAGTTGTACATGTTTCTTCACACTTTTCTTGTGTGCTTGTCATGAATACATTAGTAAGCTGTAACATGAAGGAGAATCTGGATTAATATCTTGATTTTGATGGCATTAATAAATATGGTTGACACTGGCAGCAGGATTTCTTTAAGATTTCACTTTTCTATATGGCTTTAGTTTTTATAACTGTTTAAATTGTTCAGTAGTTTTTTTTTTTTTTTAATTTGTTTAACTGTTTGTTTCTAGTGGGTTTAGGGAGAATATTTTAACATTACATTTTTACATTCTTTTTATTATAGAGACCTCTGGTGGTCTTTGAGTATATTTACAAAAATAACATTTTCCTTTTTTTTTTTTTTTTTTTCCCTGACTGTATCATTTATAGTGCAAGCTTAAAAAAAAAAAGTTTAAAGACACTTTCAAGTGATTTATGCATCATTAACAGTTGCACTTCAGTTGAGTGGTTTTCACACCTGAATTTCAGTTTTGCTTAATGCATTGCTTTTCTGCATGTTGCAACAGTGATTTGATATTCTTCAAAGCTCCATGAGAATAATTCATCAAAAAAAAGTATATAGTTTGCAGTTCCAGAACTACAGTGAGCTGTCTTGAGCAAGATTTGTATTTAGCTTTATTATACTTTAATTTTCACTCTCTGCTGTCTGCCAGAAAACTTGCCTATCATCCTGGCTATACAAATAAAACAGGTTTGTGGTGTATTTGGAGATGCATAATAAAGGAAAAAGAAGTTACTCAATACAGCTTTCTCCCCAGCTTAGTCACATCATTTTCTAGATCTAGGGGGACAGAACAAAAAAAAATCAAATGTGCTTTGAATTACTGTTAGTTAACACAGTCAATGGTATAATTTAAGTCAGAAAATATTAGGAATGGTGCAGTCAGATAAATTTAGTACTACTCTTGGCGTTGTACAAGATGCTGCCTGGCAAATAAGAGCCTTGTAGTCTGGGTTAGTAGACTGGCAAATAGTTGAAATGAAACTAAGTTGTTTGTGAATTCATAAGGACCTGGTTCAGAATAATTAAAGATTACTTGTATGTCTTATTGATTTTTACATTTTGTCTGGAAAACTGAATGTTGTGTTCTCATTTTTGTTGTTTCAATAACAGAGAAAAACAGTTGCATCCAGAGAAATAATGCTTTTGGAATTTACACTGGCTCATTTGGCAAGTTCTTTACCTTAATATAATTGTGCAGGCTCCATGTTCTGAAAGTGAGCTTGCATTATTGTCACTCAATTACTAAGGGAATGATTCCCAATGGCACAGAGTAAATGACTTCCATAGTCTGAACCTGCACTAGTTAAACTAGAATAGACTTTCCTACTAGGTTGTGTCAGTTAAAAAAAAGTTTCATTATTTCTTAGCACTAATAATTAAAATGTTATCTTTTCTATTTTAGACTTTTCGATTATGTCAGTAGATGACAGTTATTAAAGCAGTGGTTCCTCGTTGATTAACAACACTACACAGCTTTTTTTTTTTTTTTTATCATCCTGATGACTACTGATTTGGGTAGTCTCATGAAGGCAGTAATAATACTAGAAATCAGTCTGACAAACAAAAATACCCAGGAACAATCATCAAGTATCTCTCCATTTAATTCTAGTACACAAATGTAACTGTGATGCAGGGCATGAAACAGAAGGTTCCATTTTCCACCGCAGTAATGACAGACTCAACCTACACCTCCATCATTACTGTTGAATGTTCATGCTCTAATATCTGCAGGATTTTGGAGAAGATCCAGACCTTAAGGAATATGGTAAATGACCATCACCTCCGCCAGCTCTGGGCACAGAACTTCTTCCTTCCTGTTCACTGGAGCCCCACTCTATGTGCCCAGACTGCCACAGATTTCTCTTGTGAGCTGATGGATGGGGCTGCTGCTTACCCATTTGCATGTTCAGCCAGCAGCAAAACTGAGTGTCCCAGAGACACACAGATGAGCAAAAATACTGACATGGCTGTCACATACACAAGGTAGTTAGTGATATTTAGATATTTAAGAAAGGATCTAATTAGAAGATGGAACAGACTAGAGAAATCACGTGCAGGGCTTGGTCTGATACAAGTACTGTTTGGCCATGTTTTATAAATGAGTGGTCCCGTTCTACCCTTGCCTTGTTCCTCCCTGTCCCTCTCATCAAAAACATTCCTTCAAAAGTTTTGCATAGTCTTACAGCCTACCCTTCAATATCCCAAATCCTTATGCTCCTCTTGTTTTCCACTTGTTATCAGTTACAAGGTGCAGGTTGGCTCACTCCAAAACTGTACCTGCAGCTTCTTGATGATCCATCAATTAGCAACTGTAGTCTTCCAGTCCTTGTTATTATTCCTCATTTGTGACCAGGTTTATGTCTATGTATATTACTTCTCCCTTTACTCATTATCACTTTTTGCATTGAAAAAGTCCTTGATCAGATGACCAAAATGAAGCAGGCACTTTCCCCTTCCACATACCATTACACCAGTCTTTCTCATGAACTCTGTTACTGCACAGCCTGGTGACATCTTCCTGCACCTCTTTTACTCTAACACACAGATCCTCCACAAACATCCAAGATAAGAGCAAGCAGGCAAGGAGTCCACCTTTCCCTGTCCCAATCTCAGCAAGTGGCCAATGTATAGGGATGCAACCACGGCCCCGCAAAGCTGCAGCTCCTTTGGGAGCTTGCTCCAGGTCACAGTCTCTGTTGTGCTGGGGTAGTTCTTCCAATGGACATTGGGGACTATGTTACCACCACTACTGAGCACAGGCATGCTCTTGTCAGCCTTTTTGTGTCAGCTGCTGTGACTCTTGGCTGCTTCTGTTAGCAGCGCCCTATATCTGCAAGTATCAGTCCCAAATCACACTGGAATGATTAGGTCAATAAACAAATAGACTAAATGCAGTGTACCGCAGACTATGTAGAAATTCCAGTCTGTATATTCTAGGAACCAGGAACAAATCAGGACAGGATTACCTCAGCTAGTTCCACCAAGGGGCCAAGAATTCCCTCTGGGCAAAAATCATGTTCTAACCAGTTGACGCATGGTGGGTAATACATTAACAATCATGTAGTGTTGAGATACAGCCTGAGGAATGCTCTGTCTAGACATGCTGTAGACCAACCGGGTTTCTACATCATAAAATTCTCAGGATCTCCTAATGCATTTTCGCATTTTGGAAATGAGGAAACTGAGACACAAAAAATAGAAAGCAACCTATCTATGCATAGCAACTGTATAAGAAAGCCCTGTAAAAATAAATAAATAAATAAATTTCAATAGGCAGAACTAGCACTGTTTCTAAGAAGTAGACACTCAGCTAGGTGTTTGAGACATACATTTCATTGGAAAAAGAAAGAAAGAAAGAAAGAAAGAAAGAAAGAAAGAAAGAAAGAAAGAAAGAAAGAAAGAAAGAAAGAAAGAAAGAAAGAAAGAAAGAAAGAAAGAAAGAAGGAAAGAAAGAAAGAAAGAAAGAAAAAAGATATACACAAGTGAGATGGTGGAGTTCTACTCGAAAGGGAGAAATCTTCAGAATGATGGGAAAGATCTTGTCTCTTGTGATAAGTATACCACCTTGAAAACATACATACATTTTGCAGTGTGAAGACTGCTCTTCCTATTTTGAATTACTGCTTTTTGCTATATGTTACTTCATTCTTATTGCTCCCGTTCTATAATAAGGGCATTTTGTGTGTGAGGACTCAAGCTAACAATAATTTTATAGAATTTACATCTGAATAAATTATTTATGCTTGTGAAACTGAGCAGACTGCTTTAGCAGCTAGGTAGCTAGTTAAGTACCTAGTAAAATTTTCTAACTATTAAGCTATTGAAACTATATGCACTATGGGGAAATAATGCAGTGTTCCTACTTTCATTCTTAAGTAGCTTGCCTAAAACATACTTGAACCAATTTTGAATTTTTATGTGTCCAAATTAATTTTCGTAGTCATTAGTAAGCAAATTTATATGAATTTCAAAGCTACTGATATAAAATAGTATTTTGTAAACATGTACTTCTGCAATTTGAGGTTAAAATACTATCTCAGATATAGGTAAAAAACTTAACTGGTTTGTTAAAAATTGAATACTGACCACTGTAATTTTAGTATCTATAGATCTCATAAACAGAACAAGAATAATCCTGTTCAGTTTATGAAAGCTTTCTATCATTAAAGGTATGATGACCACTGTGCTTGAATTTGAATCAGTTATTTTGCTACATTTGGTCTGCACTTGTCCACGTATCTCTGTGTTGTATTTCTTTCTCCTCCTGCTAAATGAGGAAGGACCCAAAGAGGATTTTTATAGCCAAACAGTAGCATGCGCCCCAATATGCCTATGTAGTAAATAAGTAATTTTTGTTTAATAAGAACATGGTGTATGTAAGAATGGTGTATATATATATAACTATATGGCATAAATACCTGCATAGTAACTTTGACTAGACCTCAGTATGTCCAGAGGTCCAGGTGTGATCATGCCTACCATTTCTTTGATATATGCCACAACATAATTTCTGAACCCGAAAAAGAAAAAAAACTTAACCCCATGTAACATACAAATCAAAACCAGTAACTTCTTACACCCTGAATTCTTTGTCATAGATAGTTTGATGTTTCTTCTTACTTTCCAGTAACACCACTGTTTAATCACTCAAGGTCTGTTTAGATACCCAAAAGAAAAAAAAAATAATATGAATTCATGTGGATCTTTTCCCCAGGTGCTCAGTCAGTGGTTCAGTCCATGACTCAGCAGTTTCCATATGAATTTACTTAAATAATAATCTCAACAGAAGAAAAGCAGAGAAAATAACCAAGACTGGTGTGATCCCACACAGAGTGCCTAGGGAAGAGCTGTCTTGCCCCTAGACAATGTTATCCTCTTTTGAATTGGTGTTGAGTTTCCTGAGCTACAGAAGATTAACTGCAGAGGTTATGCCACCTTGTGATAACTTTCCTTTTTTTTGTTTTTCTGGAATTTTGCCACTTACCTTACATGATTAAAGAATATTAAGACAAATTGTTTTTATTATTATTGCTATTATTACCAGCTAGGATGTAAATGTAAGAAGATTTATTTTAATGACATAAGCATTTTTGTTCCTTTAAGTATGCAGATTGCTTCAAAAAACCTCAGACTGCATCAGCTCTGTGATAGAGATAAGGCTGCAGCATACAAATTTGATTGTTCTGTTTGAATTGAAGGATGTAGCAGAACTCATATAGGTCATTCTGAGCATTTTAAACATCCAAGTGCACATAACAGTATAATTAATTTTCTTTTAGAGACAGATATTTTCTGCCAGTAGTCATCCAGTGCCGGGCTGTGATGACCTTTGCTCCACCCTAACTTTGTTTGTAATCTCCCATTGTCCTGAGGTTAGAGTCTTAGAGTTAAGGTTAACGTTTTCCCATGGTTCACAATTAAGATTTATTTTTCTTTAATAGTATCTAAAATTATTAATATGTTATATATCCTTTTTTTTTTTTTTTTTTGAGACACAGTTACATATACATATATTCAGCATATTCCAGACAAGAGTTGTAGTAGCAATTAGACATAATTCTGGGATTCCAACCTCATTACTTTATAGAAGTAACATTACAGAAGAATTTTGTAAATTCTATCCTGAAATACCAACATTTCAAAAGAGCATATTCATTTTGCCAGGAGAATACCTTCAGAAGATACAGAAATTGTATAGACAATTCTATATAATGAAACAAAATACTATTGTTGCACATAACAAGTAGGGCTCAAAAATGACACACAGCTGGACATGGGGCTGAGGCTATTTTTCTCAGCCTGTGTAGAAAACAACGCTGTTACCAGATGCTTTGTTGAAGTTAGTTTTGTGATATTTTTCTCTGGAATGGTGGCCAGCATCTTTGTAACCAACAGCTTAACTTATTCCTTAGCTTCCCAGCATCCCACTGATTTTCACAGAACTATCTGTCCTCCTTCTGGACTTTGAAGTTGCAAAAAAAAAAAAAAAAAAGGTTTTTGCTGGCTTATGAATCAGTCTGTCAACATCTTGGGACTGTAAATTACAGCATACTTACTACAGTTTGCTTGAATTGGCAGAAACTACTTGTAGATATGTCAGCATCCTATGATTATTAGCAGCAGTAGTATGAGATATCTGGTAAAAATATTTTTTAATGTTGCTCTTATTCTGTTCTGATTCTTGCAGCATTTGGGAAGTTATTCTGCTTTTACTGATTTGAAAACTTGTTATGGTAGGCAGTCCGATAACCTTGATTAAATTTTAAAACAAACAAACAACAACAACAACAAAACAGTGCTCGCAGCATTTTTATTAAACTCTCTCAAATTTATTCGCTTGTTTTGGCACTTTCTTTTTCTACTATATTTAAGAATTGTGTTTCCACATTTATTTTTTTTTTAATGATTCTAACCTAACAGAGACTAGGAGTCTGAATTCCATATCATCTGTGTCACTGACTTCCTGTGCTACATACATCGTATGCATTTACTTCATCTGCAAAGACCCGTAAAATGTACGAGGGCTGTTCCTGTTTTGTGATGTTGGCCCATGATGTCAGAGGCCTATATTGGTGGTATGGCAGTAGAGGTTGAACCTTCCCATCAATATTCTGTTCCATTTTGTTGCCCTGTAACAAATGGTAATGGAGGGGCAAACTGACAAAACTGCATCTGACCTAAGAGTGCACATGAAGCAAAGGTGTGGAATTGAATTCCTCCACATAGAAAAAATGGCAGCCACTAACATTCATTGCTGCTATCTGAACTTTTATGATCCCAAACAATGGATGTAAGCACAGTGAGGTGATGGGTGGCACATTTTAGCAGTGGTTACAGCTGTGAGAAAGATGAGCCACATTCTGGACAGCCACATATATTTTTTTTACAAGCATAGCATGCAGGTTCATTGCTGGTGAAAATGCATAGCTGATGGTGGTGAATATGTTGAAAAGTGGTGTTTTGTAGCTGAGGAGTTCTATCAAATAGTGTTATTGTGCTCTCTGTATCTGTTGTAGTTTACACTGGAATAAACAGGAGGCATTACTGTCAGTGTGACCTACATGTAATTATCATAAAGATGTTGTGAAATCTAATATTTGTAAAGTACACACTATATTATTTTATTCAGAAGTCTTATGAGAGAAAATGTGTATTATTTTAAACATTACCTCAGAAGAATGTGGACATCTAATAAACTAAGCACATAGTTAAAAACTTCACTCTGGGAAGGTTTACTTTTGCTTCAAGTTAGAGTTAAATAAGCTAATATTATGTAAGTTTCACAGACATTGCCTGTACTGTACAAATACCAACAGGGGAAAAAAAAATAAAAAGGATTCAGGTGTTTAACTTCAGATGCTGTTAAAAGGGAACATGAGAAGCTGACAGATTGCATAAAGCAATTTTTGTGCGTTACTCTTTTGTGTGAGACACTAATTTTCACTTTATATTGTTGCTTATAAAATATAGTTCAGCATAATTTTTGTATTTGTAAAAAATGTCTCTATAAAAATGTTGTAACATTAAACATCATAATACATTATGAATGAATTTGTAATATCCACAAGCATCAAGGAAAATGTGAGAGGAAGACTCCCAGGGTCTGGAGTGGGAATTAAAAGGCAGAACTTAATACCAAAGACTTTCTTTCTGAGAATTCACAGCCAATGTGTATTAATGTCATAGTTCCAAGGACAGAAAATAATGTGCTAACAGAAATCTGCAAGAATTTAGATATTCTGAGAAACTTATGTTTCCAGAGATGTGCAGGAGTTTCTTAGCCAGATTTAATTAGAATTGTTTCTGACATTCCTTGCTGATTTATGTATACTTTTATTAGCTGCTTACACTGAGAACATTGGTGCCAGTAATTGCAAATTAGTTTCTGTGGATTCTTCGACAGTGTTGCTAGATGAATATGCAATTTCTAAAAACTTCAGTTTTCTACAGCTATCGTGCCATAGCCTGCTTTATTTTAATGGAATACTCATTGTACAAACACAGAGGCAGAAATTTTCAGCAAAATGCTTTGCACTGAAAATACACATCAAAAGAACTGTTGGTGCAAAAGCACTGTTTTAGATTAGATTTTTATTCATGTAAAGAAAAGGATGGGGGGGACTAAATTCTAAATAATTGGACCTTTATTTGAAATGAATAAAATAGATCTACTTTTTCAGTCACTATTTTTTTCATTTGAGATTATATTAGGGCATTAAATGTTCGCATTTCATTCTTTCACGATGTTTTCTGTCTATTTTACAGTTGACCATTACAATTTTCTGGATAACCAATATATTTTAGTCTACATTCTCACAAGTTTTCACTAGCTTTGTCATGGATGCAGCAACCTTTTAAGAAACAGTACATCCTCCTTGAACAATACTGAGGAGTAGGAAGAGATTATTTGTTGGGTGATACATGATGATCAGCTAGGAGCAAAAAGCTCCTGGATTTAGGAGAGAGAGAATCTGAGTCCCCTGGTCTCCATCAGTCAGCTGGGGAAGAGCCAAGCTCCTCCAAAGCAGGGGAAAGGTTTTACATTTTTAAGTCAGCTCTTTTTCCTTTTAGTCCCAGGGCTGTTAACTGTTGCTGCTTCAATGGTTACACTCCATCTGTTTTCACTTTCCTTATCAATCCTCATTTTCACTCACTCACTTTCTCACATCTCAACAAGTATTTTCCCAGCAAGCTTGAGCCAAGGTCAGCTGGAGGGGCTATGACTCTCTCAGATGGCCAAACCCTACCACAGGAACGTACAGTGATGAATGAGAAGCTACCAAATGAGAAGTACTAGTAGACAAGCCAAGAAAGCAATGGAACAGAGACATGAGGTTAGATATGGGAAAAATGGGCAGAAGATCACACTGTAAATGGTTTATGATGCTAAACAAAATTGTATAAATAGGTTCTAATCAAGGTATAACTTTGAATTTCATGTCCCTGTATGGGGGTACAATATGGTAAAATGATGAAAGATAACCATATAAAAGATATTGTTGGTATCAAACTACCAAGATTATTTGAGGATATCAAAGACAATTTTTTATTTTTGAATTCACATATGTAATTAATTTAACTTCTAAAACACATTTGTGTTTTATACTGATTTCTTTAAAATATTCAATTGAAGCGGAAGAAAAAGATTGAAGGGGAAAGAAAAAACATTGTTCAGATGATCCTCTGAAGCACTGCAAACCAATCCCATCCTTGCCTTCCTCCCCAGACCCAGCAAGGCTGTAGCAGTGCTGAGCTATGACCTACCCCCAAAAAGCATTGCTGGGCCCAGCCATGGTCTCTTCCTGCCCATCCTTAGCCTGCCCCTGACCTGGGCCTACCCTGATGCCCCATCTGCCCTACTCCTGGCTGGGTTGGTAGGAGTTGGCCTGGCTAATTTATTTATTATTCATTTGAGTTTTCATCTTATTTTGACAGTACAACAGATGTATGTGATCATACAGTAGTGTTGAGTTTGGATACTATAGTCTGACTCACAGTTCAAAAAGAACATTATGTTCCACGGAGCAGTGTTTGTTACTGATTATTCAGTCTTGCGAACATCATTACGGATAAGTAATTTATTAAGTAATTTCACTGTTTATCTATATTTCTTTGTTACCCTTCATTTGATACAAGTTATTCTTAAGCACACATGCCTTTAGCATGCATCCTTCCAACTTCATTAGCTCCAATTAGAATAACCTACTGGGAAGGACCTTGAATAGATCATAAAAATCTTGATATAGGAGTTGATTTGATCTTCTACCACACAGAGTCACAAGGAGTACAGTTGACAAAGAGTATCTTTCTAAATGCCTGAAAAAAATACTGGAAAAATTATTTAAGATTATTTAAGTACCTAGAAAAATTACACCCAGAACGTACCACATAAATGTGCAAAAAAGAGTAGAGCATGTATGCCAATAAATATCAAATGGGCAGGAGTTAAGTGGATGGCGCCACTTTCCAACAGTGCCTAGTGACAGAACAAGAGGCAGCAAGATCTCCTTGAGAGCAGCCCTGCGGAGAAGGACTTGGGGGTCCTGGTGGATGGCCAACTGTGTTCTGCGCTGCATTAAAAAAGGGGTGGCCAGCAGGGAGAGGGAGGTGATTGTGCCCCACTATTCGGATCTTGTGAGGCTCCATCTGGAGTACTGCGCCCAGGCCTGGGGCCCCCAGTGCAGGAAGGACATGGAGCTCTTAGAGTGGGTCCAGAGGAGGGCCACCAAGATGATCAGAGGGCTGGAGCATCTCTCCTATTAGGAAAGGTAGAGCGAACTGGGATTGTTTAGCTTGGAGAAAAGAAGGCTCCGGGGAGACCTCATTGTGGCCTTCCAGTACTTGAAGGGAGCATATAAATAGGAAAGGGAGCAGCTTTTTATGAGGTTGGATAGTGACAGGACAAGGGGGAATAGTCTTAAACTGAGATGGCCACTGCTGAATGCACTAAACCAGGCTGAAATAAGAGCTGATACTTTAGAAAGTGAAAACCAGCTATTGAAAGACCGTATTGAGAAATTAGAACAGGAACTTAATATATTAATGGGGGAAAAAAAAAAAAAGCTTTACATCTCTTAGTAGGCCAGGTCCATAATATTTCAATAGATAATGACCACATTTCTGAAACAATGGATCTTGTTGAGCAGGGAAATAAAAATTCTAAATCAGATTTGGAGTTTCCACTTGCGACGGATTCTCTAGAATTCTGTCCTATTATAACCAAAAAAAAAACCAACAAAGAAAACACAAGATAGACTGGCAGGGGTGCCCCCTGATCAATGGCCCCCTGCGCAAACACATTTGCATGTAACAGCTAGCACACTAACAGAATGAATGGACACGGTACAACAATTCCACCAGAAGCCAAAGAAAAACATACCAACCTGGTTACTAAGACTATGGGATTCAGGGGCAGAAAGCATTGTGATCAATGAGCTGGAAATATCTAAATTAGCCACCATGATGTTGCACCCTGCCCTTAGGCAAAGATTATACGCAGGCATCCAATATACTAATGAAAATTATTCTGTTATCAATTGGCTAATGGCAGCATGCTGTATGGTATGGCCAAACAAATCAGATATACCATTAAATAAAGGATTATGGTCCTCCATGGAGGACCTTCAAAATTACATTCGTGAACTGGGCATAAGAGAAGCAATAAATGAGGACTCATTTCAAAGTCCAGATATAGTAAGATTTTTGGCAGATATGAGAGGCTTGATCTTACAACAGGTCCCCTCCCATCTATACAGGACCCTAGTTTCTATGTTAAACCCCCTGGTGGCCTCAGAGTCTGGTCCAGCAGGCTGCCCAATTAGTGGCTGGCTTGGGGGAGACAGCGCCTGCGGAAGAGGTGCAATATTCAAGCAGTAGAGGAAGCAGAGGTCCTTCCAGTAATTAAAACTTAGAAGCCAGGTATACAGAATCCTCAATCAAGGCCCATAAGAGTCTCATGAAAGCAGATGTTTAACAATCTTATCTGGGCTGGGGTCCAATTTGCAAAAATTGATCACCATCCCAATCACGTCCTCCTTCAGCTTTGGAGACAGCTGAAGGATAATCAGAAATTTCAAAATTACCAAAAAAAAAAAAAAAAAAAAAAAACCTGAGGGTAAGAGTTATAGACAGAGTACCAACAACAACGTGGAACCTAGAGGATTTCACAATGCCCGAGCCACCAGAAACAAAAGATTTAACCATAGCACAGTGACAAGGGATGTTAGTCCCTCTAGGGCCTCCAAAAGGGACCAGAGCCCCTTTGTTGAATTGACAATTTTCTGGTCCTGAAAGAATATTCAGAGAGTTGTGGCACTAGTTGATACAGGGGTGGAAACATTGATAGTTCATGGAGATCCAACTAAATTTGATTGTGATAGAGTGATGACTGGTGGGTTTGGGGGACAGACAATTTCGGTCACCCAAATATGGTTGAAATTGGGGATTGGGCATCTCCCACCCTGGGAGTATGAGGTATCTGTTGCCCCAGTCCAAGAATACATCCTAGGCATAGATATTTTATGGGGTTGGCTCTCCAGACAACTGTGGGAGAGTTCAGACTTCGACAAAGGTGTATTAGTGTCTGGGCGGTGCAGACAGTATTGAGAGGCCATGCAAAGCATGAGCCTATTTGCCTGCCAAAACCATGCTGGATTATCAATGTTAGATAGTATAGACTCCTGGGTGGACAAGATGAAATATCAAGAACGGTGCAGGAATTAGAGGAAGTAGGTGCGCATTAGAGAAAGACCTGCACGTAGTCCATATAACTCTCCCATATGGCCAGTGTGGAAGTCAGATGGAGAATGACAATGGACTACAGAGAGTTAAATAAGGTCACGCCACCTATTCATGCGGCCGTACCCAATATTGCCTTCCTAATGGACACATTGAGTAGAGAGAGAAAAACTTACCATTGTATCCTAGATTTGGCAAACGTGTTCTTCAATATTCTAATTGCTGAAGAATTGCAAGATCAGTTTGCATTTACATGGGGAGGCAGGCAGTGGACCTTTCAGGTCCTGCCATAAGGGTACGGTGCATTCGCCAACATACTGTCATAATCTAGTGGTGCATGACCTGTCTAATTGGAGAAAACCTGATAATGTTAATTTGTATCATTATACTGATGATCTCCTCTTGACATCTGACTCATTGCAGGTGGTAGGACAAGCAGCAGATTTGTTAACGACCTATCTGCAGGAAAGAGGATGGGCTATAAATCCTCAGAAGGTGCAAGGTCCAGGCCTGTCCGTAAAATTCCTGGGGATAGTTTGGTCAGGAAAGACCAAAGTACTACCCAGGGCTGTAATAGATAAGTTTCAGGCATTCCCAGTCCCTACAACACCAAAGCAGCTGTAGGAGTTTTTAGGTATATTGGGGTACTGGTGCTCCTTTATACCTCATTTAGCACAGCTGCTGAGGCCATTGTACAGACTCACAAAATAGGGGCAGCTATGGGACTGGGGGAGAACAGAACAGGATGCTTTCCAGCGGGTGCAACTGGCAGTTAAACAAGCCCAGGCATTGGGTATATTTGATCCTACCCTCCCAGTCAAAGTGGACGTTCATGCCACTTAGGATGGCTTTCGCTGTGGCCTGTGGTAACGCCAGAGTTCTGTTCAGACCCACAATGGATTCTGGTCTCAGGTCTGGCACAGAGCAGAAGAAAGATATAGTATGATTGAAAAACAGTTATTGGCTGCCTACTCCGCATTACAGGTGGTAGGGCTGATAACTCAAACAGCTGAAATCATAGTCAAGACCACTCTACTGATTCAGGGGTGGGTAAAAGATCTGACCCACCTTCCTAAGATGGGGATGGCCCAAGCACAAACAGTGGCACAATGGGTCGCCCATCTCAGCCAGAGGAGTAGTCTGTCTTCATCACCACTAAAAGAACTTCAAAAGATCCTAGGCCCAGTGGCACCAAAATAAACATTGGTTGTTCCACCAGAGGAGTCTGATCCAGGAAGGAAAATATCCTATTGCTGAAGATGCCTCGTGCACAGATGGATCCAGCAAGGGCAATCCGAGCAAGTGGAGAGAGATAGCATACCATCCCTCCACCGAGACAACCTGGTTTGACGAGGGGGATGGTCAAAGCAGCCAATGAGCAGAACTGCGAGCTATGTGGACGGTTATAACCAAGGAACCTGGTGATGGTATACTGCACAGATATCTGCACAGATAGTTGGGCTGTGTACTGGGAGCTCACTCTTTGAATTGCACAGTGGGCCACCCAGAAATGGACTATCCATGCCCAACCAATTTGGGGCAAAGATATGCGGTTAGACATATGGAATATGGTCAAACTCAGGGCTGTATATGTCTATCATGTTTCTGGTCACCAACCCCTACAATCACTGAGAAATGATGAAGCGGACACACTGGCCCAAGTTTGATGGATTGAGAATTCACCATCTGAGAACATCACGCATTGGTTACATCAGAAGCTACGGTATGCTGGACAAAAGACAATGTGGGCAGCTGCTAAAGCATGGGGGCTGCCCATGCAGCTATCCAACATCGCTCAGGCATGCTGAGACTGTGACGCTTGCTCTAAGATGATACCGAGATCATTGCCCGAAACAACAGCCCATCTTGCTAGAGGACACAGTCTTTTCCAGCAATGGCAGGTTGATTACATTGGGCCTCTCCCTCAGTCTGAGGGGACGAGATATGCCCTGACCTGCATCAACACTGCAAGTGAGCTACTACAGGCCTATCCAGTGACAAGAGCGAACCAGCCATATACCATCAAGGCACTTACCAAACTGATGTCTGCCTACGGGATACCTCAAGTCATCGAGAGCAACCAAGGAACTCATTTTACTGGTGCAGTGATACAGTGCTGGGCAGAAGAAAACAACACTGAATGGCAATTCCAATGGCCATATAATTCAATGGGGGCAGGCCTCATTGAGCATTATAGCGATATTCTTAATGCTACCCTGAAGACAGACTCTAAGTCCCTGAAGGGGTGGACAGAAAGACTCTATGAAACCCTGTGGGACCTGAATGAAAGACCTAGAGATGGCAGACCCAGTGCCCTGAAAATGCTACAGACAACATGGGCCTTCCCGCTTAGGATCCAAACTACAGGCAGTGATAATCAGGTAAGACCCCAAATTGGCAATGAAAATAATCTTCTGCTTCCTGCCCCTGGGAATTTAGAACCAGGTATCCATAGAATAAAATGGTTTTGGAAGGTTCAGGTAGGACCTATACGGTGTGGCCTACTTGCACCTTGGGGGAGATTATTGGAGGTGGGAAGCTAGGTAGTCCTTCCGGTAATAGGTACATGGCCTACTGATATTCTGGTCAACACCCCAGTCTTCATTGCTAAAGGGACCCCATCATGTCCCTATGGCAGATCAGGACACCCCATTTGGTGCCTGACATAGTTATGCAGCTGCAGATATCTGGCCAAAGGGTATGTACAGGCGGCCAGGGCATGCCCCAGTACAAGCTGAAGTGTTAACCCAGGATAGAAATATGGCCTGTATCTTGCCCTGGGGGGCAGACCTTCCCCTCCTGGTACCCCTGAAACATCTGTATTACTCCCTGTGAGTCTTTGAGCCTCTAGGATCATCGGAAGGAACCAAGTGCCATCAAAGTGTTCCAGTGAGATCATGTGCAACACCCAGTGATGGTCTACATGGGACTGATGGAGCACAGGTTGGACCTGCAGCACATGACTACATGCCTCCAATGCCACCACTGAGCACTGGCCCATGAAAGAGCATGAACATCTGCCATACACCCATCATCACTTGTCTTAATTGTGTCAACATACATTGCGATGTGTCAGGTCTCTGTATTAGGGAAGACTCACCCTCTGAGCATGTATGCCAATAAATATCAAATGGGCAGGAGTTAAGTGGATGGCGCCACTTTCCAACAGTGCCTAGTGACAGAACAAGAGGCAGCAAGATCTCCTTGAGAGCAGCCCTGTGGAGAAGGACTTGGGGGTCCTGGTGGATGGCCAACTGTGTTCTGCGCTGCATTAAAAAAGGGGTGGCCAGCAGGGAGAGGGAGGTGATTGTGCCCCACTACTCGGATCTTGTGAGGCTCCATCTGGAGTACTGCGCCCAGGCCTGGGGCCCCCAGGACAGGACATGGAGCTCTTGGAGCAGGTTCAGAGGAGGGCCACCAAGATGATTAGAGGGCTGGAGCATCTCTCCTATTAGGAAAGGTAGAGCGAACTGGGATTGTTTAGCTTGGAGAAAAGAAGGCTCCAGGGAGACCTCATTGTGGCCTTCCAGTACTTGAAGGGAGCATATAAATAGGAAAGGGAGCAGCTTTTTATGAGGTTGGATAGTGATAGGACAAGGGGGAATGGTATTAAACTGAGATGGGGAGGTTTAGGTTAGATAATATGAGGAAGTTTTTGTCACACAGAGGATGGTGATGCCCTGGAACAGGTTGCCCAAGGAGGTTGTGGATGCCCCATCCCTGGAGGCATTCAAGGCCAGGCTGGATGTGGCTCTGGGCAGCCTGGTCTAGTGGTTGGCAACCCTGCACGTAGCAGGGGGGTTGAAACTCAATGATCATTGTGGTCCTTTTCAACCCAGGCCTTTCTATGATTCTATGAAGATTATGTTCTTTAGAAAATTTCAAGCTTGTGTTAGAAGCTTATAGTTAATTAATTCTTGGCTAATACAGTCATCCATAAGGATGCTAATCCTTGCTGAACTCTAACAAGTGAAGGCAGGTCACCTTTTCAGATACTAGGCAAGCCTTATTTTTCAGTCTGTTTGTAAACAAGATGAACAACAGAGCTCTTAAGGCCCCTAAAAGATTTAAGGCTTGTTACTGGGACAGAGTAGTGGTAGTCCCACCCACCTGAAAAAACAAACAAACAAACAAAACAAAACCCAAAAAACAACAGTAATCTAAGAATGCAGAAGTTACTAAATTAGTTTACTGATGGTTTCAGTTTCTAGTTCTGATATCAGAATTTGCTTGCATATTTTTTTCTCATTACAAAATTATATTTTTGAAGCATATTTTTAATTCACAACATCATAGTTTTCAGCAATTGTTGAAGCTCAGTTGCCATAGATAAATTTGGGAATAAGCCTTGTGGGTGGAGAAACAAACTTCTTTAGGCTTAGAAAGTGACATCTCTCAACTCTAGTGATGACTTTCCTTAAGCAAGGAGTGGAGATTTAGCATAAAAAGAAAGTGGAGAAGTTCTGCCCAATAATATGTTATTATTGAGTGGATATTTGCACAGTAAGTAAAAACATATATTTTTAGAATACAAATGGATATGCTTCTATAAATGTGAAGGGAACCTTACTTGAGATGTTTATGATAGTAATTTTTTTTAGCTTCCCCCCAGTACACTTATGCTGTTCTCACTTTTATTTAACTATCCAAATAGTTAAGGAATTGTCATTACTATTTTATATTTTTGAAAATTACCCTTATAGCTTCTCACATTTTGCCTTAGTTATAGTAACTAGAAGTTCATACATAACAGCTTTTATTCTGCTGCTTTCTTACATTACTGTCATTGTTTTGTTCTGAAGAAATCTGTGCTATCAACTTGGATCAAGCTAAACAGTACAGACTGTATGCGTATCTTTGTCTTATTTGTGATAGGGTCCTGGATGTTGGGAAAATGTATCTTCTCATTTTTGCCAGGCATTCTTGTGTTTAAGCATGACAAAATGCTACGAATAGAAAAAGAATAAGATTAAGCAAAGTAATTTACTGATAGAAAACTTACTCAGAGTAATTGTGCTGTGCAGTTTGCTACTGAAAAACATGAAGTTAAAATGTAAAAGTGTTGAGAGAGTAAATATTTTTGTTATACACTTCATCCTTTCATATGCTTTTGAAAATGACAAAAGCACGTTAAGCCCAAAATGCAAGTAGTGAGAAATGTCTTTTTCCTTCTCAGTAAGAAGGTCAGAAAACCAACATAGCTGAAGCTGTAGTCTCATTGACATGGAAAATACTGGACTCAATATACCCATTCATATCTCCAGTTGTTTTTTTTTTTTTTTCTCCCCAGTGAATATAATTATGCAAAGTAAAATTCTACAGTAGTAATATTAGTAACTTCCAAGGAGGTGAATGTAGGTATCAGGCTAACCCAACTGCAGTCAATTCAGTATGTGTTAACCTTTTGGGCAGTTGTATGCAGTTAGAATGGATCAATTTACCAAGGGGCTTCTGCTTACTGAAGGATTATGCTAGTGACTTTTTAAAAATTTCTTTAGAACTAACTGAGATGCAAGAGACATGCAGTGATCTTAACCCTCAGTTTTGCAGTGGGTATTTATCAGTTCAGACTGTTGCTGGCACTTAAACTTTGGAATGTTGATAGAGATAGGTTTGAGACTACACGTAAAGAACCAAGTAGATTGGACAATGTACTTTAATAAGAGAGCACTCTAAAACTATAGTAAAGATTGTTGTCTTTAGACTAATGTCAACCCTTTTTTTTTTTTTTTTTTTTTTTTTTTCCCCACAACAAATTCTTGGATATGGAATAGTATAATTCTTGCAGATTATTTGTAAAGTTGAGTATAACCACATATGCTGTTCCTTCTATGATAATTTTGGGAGTAATTTGCATATCACTTCATGGCACTGTCTCATTCTGTACATGATAGTCTTAGGTGATTAATGATGTTTCCTTTGAAACTGTGGTGAGCTTTTGCAACAATGTTAAGTTGGGGAAAAAAAAAGGAAAAAAAAAACAGTAGAGCAAAAGCTTGCAAGTAGAAGAGATTTTCCTGTAGTTCTAATTGGGTTGCTAACTGAAAAAAAGTGATGTAAACTAAAATTTGTTATTGAATTATCCAAAAGTATATTTTTGATAATACTTGTGAGGTGAGACATAAATAAAGAACACTACAGTAAGATAAAATATTGTATTCTTGTAGTTATTGTGTATTAAAAATGGGAAAAATAGTGCACTGATCATTTCCAAAACAACAACAACAACAAAGGGGAAAAAATACACTGTGATCTGGATTTTACTTTTTATGTAATCTTGAGTAGGGGCAACTGACTTAAAGTCATCACAAGAGCGTGGCACAAGGTCTTAAATATATTCATACTTTTTTTGGCCTCTTTAATTGCTGTAAGCCTATAAGTACTGCTAAGACACTTTCACCATCTGCATGCAGCCAATGTTCATCTTGTTTTTGGACTACATGAAAAAATCAGAAACACATACTTGTTTGTGTGTTTTTTTTAATAATCTTCTGGTTTAAAGACATAATTGTGAGAGTTCCTTTTCAGAAATGGAGAGAGATGAAATCCAGACAATATGAAATCTAAATGAAAATACTCTTTTTATTAGTAACACAGCACTTTCAATATTGCCAAATTTTGTAACTCAAAATGTTGAAGGCACAAATTGTTCCCATTAGTGAGAATGGTAATGCCAGAGTGATACTGTTATGTTTTATATCCTCTAAAAAATAAATACAGTTATGGAGTTAAAAAAAAACTTATTTACAGTATTTGAAGGTCTTGAGGAAGTCACTGCTGCTATTTGACTATTGAGTGTATATATAGTAATGCTTTCTACTGAAAACTATCTTATAGGTAATTTGAGGTTTCATTTACTGTGGGGAAAAAATGAAAATAATCTGTACTTGAGGACTGGAAGGGTGATGTTATTAGAGAATATTCTAGTGGGATATGAGATGTGGCTGCAGGAAGAGCCATGGAAGATACAATAAGACAGTAGTTACTTTAACTTTTTTTAATTTGGTTACTTTAACTTTTTTAATTTAATCCTGGTTTTTAATTTTTTAATAATATTTTCATAGAAATATCTAGGTTTTTCAATTTTCTTTAATTTTATTTTTTTGCTGAGTGTCCTTTGTCTGCTGTCAGTGCAGCAGAGTTTTTGCATCACAGATGTCATATGATGCCTATGTTTTTGATAGGAGTGGGAGGATAGGTATGTTCATTTCTTCAAAATAAACGTACTGTCAGAAGATGCTCTTATTTAAGTGAAGAGTCTTGTGGCTATAGCTGCTACTCTTGATGAAAAGACTGCTTTATTGTTATTAATAGATGCTGAAATATTAATAGGGAAGTAGACTTATGTTCCTTAAAGCTATGTGTAAGGAACTCTGGCTTCTCAGTCTGAAATCCTGGCAAAGGCTATGATGAGATTTTTGTAACTGAGAATATACTCTGTTCAAAGCTATGGCAAATATAATATAAGCTATGTGAAATGATATCAGTTTTTATACCTCTATGACCTGCTATGTAGTTGGTCTTGTAGGATCAGTTTCAGAACACCAGTGGCATCATGCATATGTCAATTGCAAAAACCAATGTACTTATTTGAATAAACATTTCTTACCTTCTGTATTAATACCACAACCCCGAAGTTTAAGGTGAATTATTTCATTTTTCAGAAATGAACTTTTAATTTTTTCACTTTTTCCTTGTTGTGTTCTTGTATCAATATAATCTAAAATATAAATTTTCATAATACCTGATTAATTACATAGTTAATTGTGAAAGTACATATATTAGCTAGATGATAGTCATCCAGAGGGAAATATCATCAGGTATTTAAAATTCAGGAGATCTGAATAGGAGTGAGGGGTAACATAAGAATCCATACAGTATGGCTAAGTCTTGTGCACGTGCTTAATTACTGGGATTAGAACAATTAATTTTAGCTTGTGCATTATATTTAGGAGGCAGGGGTCATAGTCTTCAGTTTTGAAAGAAAAGAAGGAATACAAACTGAAGAAAGCAATATTTAGCAAAAAACAATATGGCATAATGTTTTGTTGGATAAATGACTTGTTCATAAAAGAAAAATATTTTGATTTTAGTTTTGATAAAGCCTGGCCAATGAGAGTCATTTTCAAGTTAGTGTGGAGTGGCCTTAAGGTTGTAAATAATACTGTTGGCCAAATTCCAGTACTGTGCAGATGAGAAAAGGATGCAGGAAATTCTGTTGTTTATACATGTCTCTGTAACACTGAGAAGCAAGAGGAGCCTTGAAAATCCAGAGGGTAAGGGGTCTCAAGCTTGTGGACTTAATAATTAATTCTTATATTTCTCTTTTGGGTTACTACAATGCTGATAGTGGAGAGGAAAACAACCTGAAATACTCAGTAAAAAGTATTAAAGATTAGAAAACAGCCTTTGAAAAGCAGCTAACTTAGATTTAGCTTTCTCTTCTTTCCTTTTACTAACACCAAGTAATATTAATACTAATGCTCTATTAAACATAGCTTTTTGCTTTTTTTCCCTAAATATAGGTTACTTGCTTACCATAACAAGGTACATTTTTAAATTTTCAAAGTGGCAGTTTACTAGATGATTTTCCTATTTTTAATTTAGCAGTTTGTACAAATATGGAAAATATACTTCAATATTGAAAACCTTTTTAAAATCACTCTGTGAAATATATCTGGAACAGAGTAAGCTGGTAAATCTTTAGTAGTTTTTAATCACTGATGTTTTAAAAGTTAGTGTCGTGAGAACTATTTGCAGCTGTTGATATTGCATGTTATTGTTAGGAAGTAGTGTTCTCAGTATTTCTCTTTTCTAATGAATATAATCCTCATTTCCTTCAGAAAATATTGGATAGCATAAGAAAAAAGAGTGGGAAGTAAGTGTTCTTAGCTATATGACATAATCATACTTCGTTGAATTATTATCATTTTAGAATTACAATTTGCTGATGCTGGACAAAGATGTCTAGTTTGTCATTATTTGAAAGGCTGTACCCCAGATGATGTGGGAATATATGGACCGTCTATCACCAAGATAAGTGATAGAACCAAGAGCCAAATTTCAAAACTAATTCTGATGAGTTCAATAAATGTATATAGCAGATAGGATTAACAGGCTTCCTACTGGGTATACAATTAACTGTATTTTGTCTGTCTGTGCACTGATTCTTAAAACCATTTTGTAAAGCATACTCTAGTATCAATAATCTTATTGTTATAAGCCTAACTCTTCTTCTAGATTATTTATGTCAAAAAATTTACATTTCTGAAGTTTTTTGAATGTACTATATATATATATAATATACTGAAGATTATATATGTATATATACTATATATATAATATACTGAAGATAAAATTATTTCCATAGAATGCTAGGTATCATTAATTGAAATAGGCATATCTCTCCATACCTTTAAATGTTCCAGATAATTCTACAAAAATTGGAGAAAAATTAACATGTCTGTCACATTCATGTATGTGTGTAGTATGCTTTGAACTGAGGCCATTCTTTCAAATTAAATATTGACTTCAGGTAGACCTGAGATATAAATTCATCACAAAAATGAATACTGTAAAGTAGCTGGTAATGGGCAAACTAAAAGTACTGTCATTGAATTCAGCAACAAAGGGTCTGGATCTTGGAATCATTTAAACCATACAAATTTATTATTCTGCTGGTTGACTAATCTGTTGGCTGAAGAGATTAGCAATTTTTATCTATTACTATTACTATACTATACTATACTATACTATACTATATTATAATAACTATTATTCCTTTAGTATCTGCAGAAGATAAGAAATGTTCATGTTCCAAAATACACTGAGAATAAAAAACTTGTCTTCTGCCACTTTTACCAAATAAATTTTAGTTAACGCTTTTCCCCTGAATTTTCATTGGTGAGTATATATGGAGATTAAGGGCAACTTTCTGTGAGGATAAACTACTAGTGCAGATTTTAATTCATCTTGCTTTATTTGTAGAGCCTAAAAATATTATAAATGAAGTATATATTCTGAATTTAAATGTTGCTTTTACTTGCTTTTTAAAATATCCATTGCAAGTCACTACACTAGTACACTTGAATGAAGTATTTAGCAGCATTCCAAGGGAAACACGAACCTTACATTAATATCCAGGCTTCATTGTCTATATAAATGAACATGTGCTCTGAAGTGTACAGTGCAGCTTTTCAGTGTTTGGTTTATTTTCATCCAATGAAATCTGATGTCAAGAAAAAGATTACAGTGTGCTGTAAGTATAAGTTTTTCAGGTTGCTTAGTTCTGCTGACAGTTACTAAAAGTTTGTCTGTATTTAATATATAAATTTAAAAAGTGCTGTGCAAGCACGAACTTTCTGTTCCGAGGATCCATGTTTGTGCAACACAGGACACAACACAAGAGGGCTACTTTAGAGAGGAACATTAGATTTGTCTCCTCTAGAAGGAGGAAGCAGTTCCTTCTCTGCCTGTGAACTGTTTATATAGATGTGAAGGCTGCTGTTACTTATGCCATTATCATTACCGGGGGTCTGATTATTCAGTACTATTCACTCCTGTAAGAGCAATCCATTTTTTAACTAGGTGTCAGTAGATGTAAAGATAATTATTCTTTTGTGATGGAGTTTCAAGTGAAAACTTGAAGCAGCAGTTCTAAGGGAAGTATCTTGGAAAACAGAGATAAGTACTTTATTTGCATTTATATTAAGCTATGTTGTAGCAAAATGGAGAAAAGAAGCAACAAACTCTTGGATAACACTGAAATTGAAATAATCAATTTCAGTTTGTGTGTTTTGTTTTCCTAGCATGGATTGATTTGTAGCTCATGTGCCTATATAGAGTCCATCTCTGTAATGATTGCCTGTTCCTTGCCCTAACTCTTTACTTTCTTTCTCAACTTTGAATCTTCGGCTTTAACTCAATAAGTTATAACTGCAATTACAAACTCAACATTAATCTCGTTTATTTGCAAGGGCTGCTTTAATGTTAAAGTTTTTCCTGCATTTTCTAAACAGATCTTTATTGCAGTTACAATTATTTTGGGTAAGCTTATATATATTAAAGACAGTATGCAAGTTAGTTCCTAAACAACAATTCTATGGTTATTATAATCCATTCCTGTTGCACAAATCTTTTTGGAAGGTTTGGGCTTGGTCTTTAATTTTCCAAGTTGTTTAAAAAATCATTTTCCTGTGAGTCTTTTTCATGAGGTATTAACAGGATTGTGCAAGTCAATTTGTTCCTTATTTTACTGACATGACATAGAGGTATATTAACATATAGAAAATGAAATGTTATCTAGAAATTAATTTCCTGTTAAGGCATGATAGAAACCATATTCCATGTTCATTTGGAAAAGCAGGTTTCTGAGCTAAGTATGCTTTTATTCCTATTCCATTTTTAGTCTATGCAGTAATATATCATTGGCTGATTTATTGTGAAAATGATCCTCCCTGTACAGCCTGATTCTCTGGACTCATGCTGCTTCTAGGTCTGATTTACATTAGGTTAAATGAGAGAAGTTTCATGCCAAATCCCATATTTAATGTCAATCACATTACTGGAGAAATACCAGGGAAGAACTGCCCAGAAAGCTCTTATTGTTTTTGCTTTAATGCTTTTTAACCTATTTTCAGTATACTTGAATATTTCTCCATAACTTTTGTAGGTATCACTTTTGGCAAAAAGATGGTAACTTCTTTTTTGTCTGGAGTAAAATATTGAAAAGAAATTTTGTAGAGGAGCCAGGCTCGGTAATCATTATGTATGCAATTTTTACCTCTTTCAGTGGTGCCTACCTCTGTAGACAGCGGGAGGACAAAGAGATTCATGCTTCTCTATGAATTTGTGACCAGTAACACATAATATGTGATACTTCATGGATTATTTTATGTTGCTCTTGTAACAGTGGAAATTTTACAATGGAACAGTGATGATATAAATTATCTCTTAAGTACATTTCCTTCATATTAGTGGAGTTGGTATCATCATATAATAATGTGTCAGCATTAAATACCACCAACCCTTGAACTACTGAAAGACAAAAGATTATTAGTGTTAATATACTACAGTGGTTAAGGATAACTGAGACTAATTACATGTAAGAGTCTAAGAAGTAATCCCCTTAAAGAAAATTCTTTAAAGACCTAATGGCTTCTAAAACTGTTCTGGTAAAACTGAGTGCATCTCTGTACAGCAGAATTCTGTTAATTATTATCCAACTGAATTGGAGTAGTTGAGCAAGCCAACAAGCCAAAGGAATAGGCTCTGACCCAGAGAAAACAAAATATTCTTGAGTGTTCTTATATGGATGGGAAATTCACCAGTTTCCAGAGTGACACTGAGCAGTATTTTGAACAAAAATTGTTTTGTATCTTAACCATTGGAATGTTTTATCTGAAAAAATGTGTCAGATATCTGTGATTAATTTTGTCCTTCTCCCAGTATTATGAAATTGCTTTTGAAAGTAGGTCATGTTTTTTGTATAAAAAGATCATGAATAATTACAAGTATAGCATAACTATTTGTTATTTTATATCAGAATATACTTCTCAGGTATTGTCAAGAGCTTTTTAAAAAGCAGGATTAAAAACATTTTTTTAGGGCATTTAGAGCTTTAATCTTTGCACTAGAAACAAAAATGTCCACTCATTTTTTTGTTACAAGGGAGGGAAAAAAGCCTATAGACAGAAGTGGACCTACCCAGTTAAAACTCACTTTTTAACTCAGTAGTATTTAAAATTTAAAGAGATGTGATATAAACTTTAAAAAGTAAACCTGTGATAGTTTTTATTCATATAATGAAACATTTCCGTATGTTTAAGTGACCTTATACAGTATATGACTTGTTCAATAAACTGCTGTTCAAGTCTATTCTCTTTGGTTGCCTTTTTCAACTTCCTTTTGCATCATAGAATCATAGAATGGCATGGGTTGTAAGAGACCCCTGCAATGCGCAGAACTGCCACCTACTATTTGTGGCTGTCCAGGGTTCATCCAACATGTTGCATCTGAAAACAGTCTCAATCCAACCTGGCCTTGAGGACCTCCAGGTATGGGGCATTCAAAGTTTCTCTGGGCAGCCTGTCCCAGTACCTAAACATCCTTTTGAATCTGAAAGGAGCCCACTGACTTGATGTATAGGACAATCAGAGAAAATGATTAAACTAGATCTTCTCTTAAGCCCTCAGAGCTGTTTGGGAGTATGTTAGCATTTTAAATTCTCGCTGTACCCAATCACACACTACAGAGGTTCTCACAAAATCAGCAAGATAAATTTAGCATTTTAAGATGAGTAAGAAAATGTTGTATTGTATATTGCTGAGGTTACTAATGGCTGAGAAAGGAAACCAATTATTGAAAACTGAACCACAACACAGTGACCTTCAGTTTGAATAACCTACCATAAACTTATTTAAAGTTTACTTGAAGATATTTGTTTCATAGGTTCATTTATAGGCTTTCTGAATTAAAATGAACGGCTGAAGGAGACTTTTAGCTTTCTTTTCTCCTTTGATTTTTACTTTTTCAGTTGACTTCAGTGTTTGCAAGTTTTAAAAAGATGTCTGGAACAGATTATGAATATCATGCCCAAAGGCAGATCTAGCCTTGTGGGTGATGAATGTCTTCGATATGTACTCCCATACATTTCTGAAGCCTTCTACATTTCTTTCTGGGAAAGAGGGAGTTTTCCCTCAAATGTTCAGGGAAAATCCACAAAAGGTGATCAATATTGCTTCAAACAGCTATCTAAATTAACCTGTGGTTTCAGACAGCTTAACTCATCGCAAGATCCAGATTATTATCAGCACAATAATAACGAAAGAAATTTTAATTATACGGTAGCAACTCTTCATCTCTTTGGTTATCCTTGCAAAGGGAGAAATCTCCCAATGTGACAGAGTAATCAGTCAAACTTGGAAGATAGGAAGCCTGTCTAGTCTAATAGAATGGAAGAATTTTGAATAAGAAATAGATACGAGTCCAGATGGACTAACCTCTAAGATGTTTTTTTCCTCAGACGTTGACCAGTTGTCTGATGTAACCATTTATAAGAGTCCTGTCTATCCTGCCATAACTGTTGTCAAATACGGTTTGCTGTATTGGTAGTGAGCCACAGTGATACTTCTATAAAATAAGAGCTTTTATTATTTTCCTGCATCTGTTGATGTCATAGCAGTAAAAACGGATACTGTAGAAAGATGTAAGAGAGATGTCTTCTCAAAAGGAGGAAATCATATGAAGTTTACTAGAGTGACCATTAACAAAAATCACTTTGTTTTCAAAGTAAGACTGTTAGATTGTTCCGAATTCATACAATTACAGTTGACTAATAAAAAGTAGGTGCCTATACATGGAATGAATGGGATTAGATTAGAACTAAGGTGACTTGGCTACTTGTGTAGTCCATAAATTTACACTAGGTTTTGTAAACCTCTTTATAAGTCGGTTACTCTGAATATATCTAAAACACTGATTGTTCAGTCATATCCTAATTACCTGGGAGCTTGAATTTGCCTTTTTTTTAATCATTTGTATTCTAATAAAAGCTCACAGTCAATAATAACTTCAGTGGTGAACCAGCTAATCAAACTCATCACAGAAACCACAGATAGCTGATATATGGGGTAAGGCTTGTGTTTGCTTCTGTCTACTACTAGGTTTTGTTTGAGTTTGTCTAGGAAACTGTGGTGGTGGTCTATTTTCCTTGCATAATCTTGTTATAAATTTTCTTTCCAAGTGTAGTGACTGAGAAATTAGTAACAATACTGCAGACTCAAGCATATAGAAGTTACAGTTAAAATGTTATGAAGATTTGTAATCAAAACATTCATGTGGGGAAAAAATACTGTAAATGATTCAAGTATTTCTGAGCTTTTTGTGGGCTGGTAGTGGTAGTAAATGACAGCATCTCTATACAAATTCATGTTGTTCATATTTAATACTAAGTATTTGAACATAACTTCAAAGACATAAAGAAATATAGGCTTGCCTCTGTAAAAGAATTTGGAAGATATTGAAATGATATGTAATGACTTATGTTAACCAATAGACTTACAGCATACTGAGTATATAATACTGGCTCTCATCCTGAAGAAGTCTACAAACTGCTTATACTGAAAGTGGCAGCCAAAAAGGAAAAAGAGTAGGATTTGTTTAGTCTTTAGCTTTATTACAATCTGTGACTACCTTCCAAGTTGTTTTTTTATGAATCTGTATGTGCATGGTATGTATATCACTCTACAGTAAGATATAAAATATATTCCTGCATTTAAAAAGACGCAAAAATAATGAAATATCGTTTTTACAGTAAAATCTATTCATTCCCGGGCAAAAATAGTAAAAGAGTGCAGTAGGTAGGATTGCAGAGAAGTGAAATCTGTTTCTCTTCTGGTACATCCTTTTTAGCTGTAGCAGCCTCATCCCTGGAAGTGTTCAAGGTCAGGCTGGATGGGACTTGTGCAACCTGATCTAGTGATCCCTGCCCATGGGAGGGGGGATGGAACTAGGTGATCTTAAAGGTCCACCTTCCAACCCTGTGATTCTATGATCCTTTTACGAAGAGAACTATAGTGATTCATTCTGAGCAGGAACAGCTGAGAAAACAGTTGCCAACAGTAATATAGGAGTAAAATAATTTTTTATTTTGAAAGAATATCACATCCCTTGCCCCCACTCAAGTTATGAATGTTCCTGGGTGCTATGAAAACCTGTGTGAATTTCTCTAATATCTAATAATCTTTCTGAGTGTATGTAGCATCTTTTCAAAGGGATACTTAGTTAACTTTCTACCCAGCCTCTTTGCTTTAGAACAGTTTCAGGAGCTAATTTATTGATTAAAAGCTTATTCCATCTGCCAAATATGTTGGAAATTTTTCAACTGATTTGAAAATATATAGGCATGAAAGAAGGCAGATGTACAATAGTGCTGTTCATGACTTGGTTTTCATTCTTCAAGCACATGTCACAAGCTCATACTGAGTCTTTCACCAAACAGTAGCCTTCACCAACCAGTCCTTCTCTGTGAGGTTACTTTCTCATCAGTGTACTAATACTCATCATCCAGTCTCTCTTTAGGCTCTCTGGATGTCACCCTTTCTCTCCAGTGCTGATTGCACCACCCTGCTTGGTGTCTTTTGCAAACTTGCTGAGGGTGCACTCAGTCCCACTGTCCCAAGTCACTTACCAAGATGTTTAGTAGTGCCAGTCCCCAAACTAACCCCCAAGTAATACCACTCATCTCTACTAGTCCTCTACACCATACCTCCAAGAATCTGTGTGCATCCCTGAGAATAATTAGTCATGGTCACAGATACTTTCTTAGAAAGGAAGAGAAATATCTCAAGATGAAAAAAAGTAATCTTTCTTAATCTTTCTTTGGGATTTGGATCTGAAAAAAGTTTTCTGCCCTCAGCCTCAAGAACAACCAAGTTATGTGAAATAGTGTAACAGTTCTTATTTTCAAAGAACAGTTCCTTATTTTGTACTATCTTTTTAAATTTAACTCCTTTTCGGCATTACCATTCTAAGATTACTCATACTTAACTAAATAAATTTCTCTGATCTTGCATATTCCATTGTTGCTTGCTGTTTGACTTCAATATAACCAAACAGTGAAATATAAAATCTAAATATTTCATCATGTCTATAGTTTCAAATTTTAACGGCTAGTGAGGAGCACATATTCATTTCTTTGAGTTTCTCTTGCATTCTGTATGTGTATGATTGTATGCGTGCATGTGCTAAGAACTTTTTTTTCCCTTCATTTGCCAACATTTTGATTCCTTGATTTCTTGGAAGCAAGGAACAAATAAACTTGCAGAAATAGAAGTGGGAATGTTACACAATTGAACATATGTTGTCAATGTGCAATCAAGGTTCATATCTCAGTATGTTATAAAATGCATTTCTTTCTAATATCTATGTACTTGATGTGTGGATGAGTGCGTAGGCCTGTACGGAAGCTACATAAATGTAATCTCATAAAAATATCAACTCTTATCTGATTGAAGATTTGGGGAGTATAGCTGGCTTAAATCCTTCAGTAATAACTCTTGCATGCTTTGTAGTGATTTTTTCTGTTTGTCTGTTTTACATTTGAAATGGAAGAAAAATAAGTAAAAAACAACAAACACATTATTGCCCTTGAATGATAAGTAGAGATAACTTAGCTGTTTTTTGTTGTTGTTGTTGTTGTTGTTTGTTTTGTTTTGTTTGTTTGCTTTTTGAAACAATCAGTCTGGGTTTATCTTTCAATCACTGCAGCCCAAAATCTTTCAATCACACAGCCCAGAAGGGGAAAATGAGGAGGGTAGAGAGATGGGAGCTAGGCCTAAAGACAGAACAGCGGCAACAATCTAAGGAGTTAATTTTACTAAATATGATATTGGAATGCAAGATAACACAATATGATACAATATAACTGATGATACAATATAAGAGAGAGAGAGAGTAATATATGAATATCTTGACTAAAACATAGTCAAGATATAATATAAAACATCTTGACTATGTTTTAGTCAAGATATTCATATATTCTTCCTATTAACAGTTATTCAGTTAACATAATAAAATGACTATTTAAATAAAATAACCATAGGAGCTGCAGATGTCACAAATGGGGATATACTGTGTTGTCTGTGGTAATAATGAAGAAATACTGTTTCCAAGATCAGTGATTTCATAAGATGGGCTCCTCAACTTACATGCTACTTTTCACTCCATTTGGCTGAAAGATGTGTATTCAGACAAATTTCAAATTTCAAATATACCGTAAGGAAATATGAGCACGAAAGTGATACTCAGTTTTCTCAAAACTTTTTGTTTGGCCAGGCCTAGGAAATGTGTAAGATTTCGCTCAGTGTTTCTGTCTTTATTCCTTCCTTACTGACAGGACAAATATTTTGGGTTTATCTTTTATCAAACAAAGCTCTGAGATTTAATTATGAACTTTAGAAATTATTTTTTTGATCTTACATTGTCTCTTACATTTCAAAAGCTGAGACTGATCCTTGGTAATAGAAGAAAGATGAAATTACATAGTGTTTATTTTGCATGTCAGGACATGAATGAATTGTGGTTGTGATTTCAATTTGATTCCAAAAACATATTTAACAAACTTGAATATCTTAAGTGATGCAGTGAGAAAAACTTTTTATTTCATGCGTCTTAAAGATTTCATAATCGAACAAAAGGAAAAAAGAAGCGAAAGGCAGCAAAACAATTAAGACATTTCTCTTCATGAAATTAGAAACATAAATTTATATGATTTTTGCAGTTTAATTGTTTTTAGTTATCAAAAATGAGTAGTAACTATAGGGATTTTTAAATAATGAGAGTTGCATCAAATATTTTATATTAAAAAAAATGTGGCTACATAAGTGTAAAAAGAAAAAAAAAAAAAAGACCAGATAATTTATGACAGGAAATAATTTGCATTGCTTGTGTCTTTACTTCAGGACATTTTTTGGCTGATTTTAGTTTTGACACATGTAAGGAATATAATCTTTGGAGACAACATCAACTGCTTAAAAATATAACAATATTAAACCATATGGTATATTTTATAGCCATGGAGAAGAAAAAGAAACACAGTGATCCTTGGCTATGCATTCAGAAGTATTGAAATCACCACCTTTTAATTTTCAGTACTAAAATAACAGTTTTCTTAACTTGCTCAGAGAGACCATGATCAGACCCAGATTGTTGAAATATAAGAATGTGCATACACTGTCACTGTCCATCAAAATCTCTCATATTTACAGGACAAATATACCCTTTAAATTGCACTTTAATTTATGTGTTCATTACCTATTAAAAAAACAAAAAACAAAAACACCCACCCACCAAAACCAAAGAAACATCAAACAAAGGCTCAATCGTCTTCATATAGACTAGTCTAACACAACAGTACATTAACTCATTACTTCATGAATTCTGTAGCTAACAAGCTGTCTAATTTCCAGTGAGTGCACCTATTAGCCAAATAGTTTCTGAGACGATGGTGTCAGAGCTCACTCTTCTGCTGTTGCTACTTCTTGTGTGTTGCCAGGACATTCAAAAGCCTCAGCAATACAGTTGTGATTCCAAAGCTTTTTGAGTATGTTGACCTATTTGTACTTTTCAGATTGGAAGTTAAACTATATCATATCAGTAAGTTCGTGGACAGCGCCTTTACAGAGATACAAGAGAGAGTAGCTACAGGGCTTGGCTGGCTGCAGGCAAAGCTAACTGCAGAGTGGCCCTTACCTCCCTGTCTGCTGTGCCATCTGTATATGTTATGCTTGCCCAGATGGCTCTGGTCCCAGGTGCTAGCACGAGCTTTGTGCTCAGCAGGATCTCAGGTGTGAAGTCACATACTTCCAGATATGTAGGGCTGATTTTGAGGTGATCATGAACTTTGACAGGTGTGATGATTTGGAAGTTGTGAATAGAATAAAGTCTGTTTTGAATAGAATCTGTTTTGCCAGGGGGTTCCACTGTACATCTCTTCACATGCTGTTAAAGCAAAACATCAGTCCCATTGTGCCCTAGCCAACCAATTACCAGTTCTGTCTTAGGATTTTGTGCAGAATGACCAGCCGCCCGACTTCTCTTTGCCTCAGGTCTTGTGGGCTTTTTGTGAGTAAGTACACGTTCTTAGTTTAAATTAAATCATCAATAAATTTTTGGTCTGTACTCACTCCCAGCCATTTCTGCTTTTTACTTGTCAATTTTTTTCACCCCATTCTCTAGCCACAGGATCAAACAATCCCACATAGTGTACAAGTCTGCATAGGCATGTATGGCTCAGTGCTTCAAAGCCATTTCCACACCTCTAAGCTCTGCTTTGCCAGCTGGGCCAAGCCACCAGCTCCTGCTGTGTAGACTTTCCCTACAGTCTATGCTGGTATGGCTGCAACTTTACTTCTTGCTAATTTCCCACTCACTGTGCACTCCCATCTGCGACCCACACTTCTGCCGGCCGAGAAGAGCAGATGAGAGGATTCAGTTGATGGTAGCAGTTTTCCAGTTATAATCATTAATAACAAACTTAAAAAAAAAATCATTAAAATCATTAATAAACTAACTCAAACCACACACAAGTCGGAGGGGGGGGGGGGGGGGGGGTGGGAACAAAAAACAAAAAACAAATAATGCACTTCCTGGTATGACAGATTTTTATAAAACTTTATAAAACAGATTTTTAAAAAACTTTTTTCCCCATGGAACTGATATGTATATTTGATATAAGTTCAAACAGTTTTGCATCTCCTGGAATGAAATGTAAAAGTAAAATGAAAATTACTTTTCGTTTCGTTTTTCTTGTTTTAGAAACAGCTGCAGCAACATAATGTAAAGTTCTGACACTTGGGGCCTGTCCTGTTTAATATTTTTATTGATGACCTGGGTGAGAGCATTGAGTGCGCCCTCAGTAAGTTTGCAGATGACACCAAGCTGGCTGGAAGTGTCGATCCGCCTGGGGGGAGCGAGGCCCTACAGAGGGATCTGGATAGCTGGGCTGAAGCCAATGGGATGGGATTCAACAAGACCAAATGCCGGGTCCTGCACTTTGGCCACAATAACCCCAGACAATGCTACAGGCTTGGGGCAGAGTGGCTGGAAGACTGTGTAGAGGAAATGGACCTGGGGGTGTTGATTGACGCTAGACTGAACATGAGCCAGCAGTGTGCCCAGGTGGCCAAGAAGGACAATGGCATCCTGGCTTGTATCAGAAATAGTGTGTTCAGCAGGAACAGGGAAGTAATTGTCCCCCTGTACTCAGCACTGGTGAAGCCGCACCTCGAGTATTGTGTCCAGTTTTGGGCCCCTCACTGTAAGAAAGACATCGAGGCCCTGCAGCGTGTCCAGAGGAGGGCAACAAAGCTGGTGAGGGGTCTGGAGCACAGGCCTTATGAAGAGGGGCTGAAGGAGCTGGGATTGTTCAGTCTAGAGAAGAGAAGGCTCAGGGGAGACCTTATTGCTCTCTATAACTACCTGAAAGGAGGTTGTAGTGAGCTAGTGATAGGACTAGAGGGAATGGCTTCAAGCTGCACCAGGGAAGGTTCAGGCTGGATGTTAGGAAATACTACCTCTCTGAATGAGTGGTCAGGCACTGGAATGGGCTGCCCAGAGAGGTGGTGGAGTCACTGACCCTGGTGGTGTTCAAAGAACGTTTGGATGTTCTGTTGAGGGACATGGTTTAGCGAGAACCATTGGTGAAGGGCGAATGGTTGGACTGCATGATCCTGTAGGTCTTTTCCAACCTTAGCGATTCTATAATTCTATGATTCTGTGATTTCCTGTAGCACTTATGACCAAAGATATGCAGTCTGGACCTTCTTTTTTTTTTTTTTTTTTTTAAATTGCATTTACAGCTTATACAAAAGAAAAATAACTGGTTTCTTCTGAAGGAGATAATTTCTGTAAAGATATAGAAATCCCTAATGTTTGGCTGGGGCTTTCATAACTAGGAGATGTAACTGAAAAGTCAGTCATGCAATTAGAAAAAGGGTGCTAATATGGCATCCTCAATTTGATAGTCATGGAAAACTTGAGTTCAATGAGCAGGTATTAACACAAGTGAAGTATAATAATCATTTTTAGTTCTGGTTATTTTGTCTTGTTTGTCACCAGGAGTTAATACATTTCTCTTTGCCCATAATAATAGCCTGGAATGACAAATCAAGAGCTCCTTTTTCATTGCTATTGTTTACGAACATTCTTTAAATAAGCAAAGTTACAATATAATGAAATATGTTTTAAAGCACATTCCTTGTTTTGTCTGCCAATGTCTGCAAATTTTTCCTTCTTATATCAATCAGATCTCTTTTATGCAATCTTAACCCCTCTCAAACAATGCTATGAATCTTGCTTCCTATACTTTGTGCATACTTTAGATTACTCAGTTAAGGAAGATTACTCTAAGAGGTATTCTGTGTTACTTCTCATCCCTGAATTATTAAACAGGTGGAACTACCAGAAGGTTTCACTGGAAAGAAAACTCCACTTTCATCTACTTTTCTAACTTAGTCTTATCTTTCCATCTAATTATCTTCTATTAAGTAAATTATGCTCATTGAGTTCCACATGCTGAGCTAGCTAGTCTGCTGCTGCAAACTCAAGCTGGTAACTGTCAAAGTTGCTGTGGAGAGCTGTTTTTTTCCCCCTCTGTTTTCAGTGTTGACTTCTTTCTTATGTTTAGATGTTTCTGTAACAATAATAATATGAATCTTCTTTGTCTATGCTCTAGTTAAGAAATGTTCTCTTTTCAGCCAACATGAGTTTAAATTTGAAGTTTTTGGAGCAGTCAGAACCTTGGGGAAGCATAATGTGTGTTAAGTGATATCAGTAGTAGTTTGATGAATCAAGTGTCTATCTGCTATACATCAGCAACATCAACCCTACTATCACTAAGAAATGATGAACAAAGAAGTTTTCTGTACCTAAGCTGTATTCTAAAAGTTTAGAAATCAACTAATAAGGAGTTAATAAATGCAGTCAGATTTTCTAGGTTTCCCACCGTTTAGATGGATCTTTTTGGCTTTATAAATGAATTCATAAATCAGTCTTAGGTATATGCTAAGAATCTTTTATTCGAGGAAGTGTTTTATGTATGTCTTATCTTTATAAATCTAAGACATTGTCCTACATCCTACAGTCTTAGAGTTCCAGGTAATTTGATTACGTTAACTGAAAAGCACATAGGGAAGTTAAGACACATGAACATCCTCTATTCCTCACTACCTGAGACTAAGTCAGCACTAATATTTTCTGGAGAAAGAGTCATCACGTTTAATTTCAATAAATTAAATTACATTTATTTTTTGGAAGGTTAGGTGCAGAGTCAGAATCAGCTATCCAGGATGAAAACTGCAGGCACAGTTCAGTATTTCACAAAACTGTTGAAGGCCAGGAGCCTACTAGGCTACTGTAGTTAAACTGCAAGTATACTTCAAAAATTACCAGCTTTAAGTTGACAGGCAAGTTTGATTTTATTGGCAGTGCCCCTGCCAACACCACAGAGGATGGCCAAGATTTCATGGATAGTAGATAAGACTACTTGTTTGATCATCAATTTGTGGTTAAATTGCCTAAAAACCAGTGATGGAACCACAGCAACAGGCTGTTCTGAGTCATGAAGATTTTGTTATACTCTTCTCAGGACTTCTGTAACTTCTGTGAAATAAAAATATTTCCATCCGTGTTTCTCCAACTTTTATGATTTGTAAGCTGTATAATTTACAATACATTCATCTTCCAGTGAATGTGCAAAGCCACTAGCAAAGTCCACTAAACCGTGCTAGTTATAAGCACAGTCATAAGTGTCTGCAGATATTTACTGCTCTGGGACAGAGACAAAGGCATTACCACAAACCAAAAATTAAAGTAGCAAACTACAGTAAGATTTTAATATTTAATTATATTGTCTCTAATAGGCCTTATTCAAATTCATGCGTTGGGGTATCTACATAAAGTTTATTCTAATGCAATTTCTGGATACACTGATGGTACTTTGGCAATGGCTGTGATGCAGCTATGTAGCTCTGTGTGGGGTGGTGATGCTGCACCAGGCAGTGATAACATAGGGAGCTGGAGTCCATTTCCATCCTTTTGTTCTCCAGAAACTTCTAAATAATGGCATATAAATGTCCTAGAATGCACTGAAAAGTTGCAAGTAGCTGAAAAGCAGCAGTTTAAAACTGAGAAACTGTAAACAGGAAGTGCAAAAACTTCTATTCAGTTGAAATGAAGCATAAATAATGCCATAACTATCTACTTTTCAGGGTTTTGTTTACTGTATTGGCTTTCTCCATTTCAAATACAGGTCTTAACTCTAATCACTATGACATATAAAAATGCTTTTTTAGAGACAGATGTTGGAACACTTGGAAAAAAAAATAATTTTATCAACTTAGTCTTCTGTTGGGATAGCGAGATTTTGTTTTGTTTTGTTAGGTTATGTTTTGATAGCCAAGAGAAAAAAAATAAGCAGATATAAGTGATAGCAGATTCTACATATCACAGTTTTCTCAATACTGGAGTGAGAAAGCAATTTTTGAGGTGCTGATTTTTGTCTAAGCAAATGAATAACAGTGGATAAATAATGAAAAAGGGTGCAGCAACATTTAGTAGCAGTTATATCACCACTATATAGGTAATATGCTATATAGGAAGATGGTGCTATCTTTTCAAGAATAATATGAAAATATACTTCCTGGGTATCTTGTGGAATGTAGACAGCAAAATAAAACCCACTGTAAAGCTACTTGACTTTCTTCTCTTGTGAAAGGAAAAAAAAATCAAAGGTGAATTTGTATTCTGTTCATTTATGTAGGTAAATTTAACTTACAGTTTTGCCTAGCATAAGGTTCCATAGTTTGAATAAGAAGGCAAGTGAATGATATTTCCTTTGGTAGCAGTTCCTAGTCAAGTAACAAATATACCTGTTTATGCTGTACTCCTAAAATGTCTAACACTATTATTAATAAGATAGATATACCATTATTTTAAGAGTAATATAAACTGCTGCTTGAGGTTATTTAACTGAATATAAATTAATTCATAATTTTATTGAAGGAAGCTAAATTATTCTTTGTCTTTTTTAGGGGTGATATCAGATTATGAATCAAAACATGAACATAGGATCTGTTCAGCATCTAATGGAAGATAGACAGATTTTTAGGACCCAGCCAAGACAGCCAAATAAATTAGATGAAATTTGCCAAACAGATGACAATCTGTGTAATTCAAATTTTCCATCTCAAAATTTCTACCCATATTCACCTCATTATACATATATGCATATGAATTACTGCAGCGACTTGGAAATTTTTGAAGCAGTAAGAATTCGAGAACTAGAAGAAGTCAAAGCCAGAGCTGCCCAAATGGAGAAAACTATGCGCTGGTGGTCAGATTGTACTGCTAATTGGAGGGAGAAATGGAGCAAAGTTAGAGCAGAAAGAAATAAAGCTCGAGAGGAAGTCAGACAACTGAGAATAAAATTGGACAGTGTTGTAAAAGAACTGAGTATGCTTAAAAAGATAAACCAGGATTTAGTAACTGAGAAAGAAAGTTTAGAAAATGTAACTGCTTGGAAAACAGAATATTTCAGTTCCTCAGAAATAGCTCATATGAAAAAAGACCTAAGCCAGTTAACATTTTTGGAACACAAACCTGTGAAAGAACTGAACAAAACCAACAAGATTCCTTGGTCAGAAGACTCAAACAAGGTAAAGAATGTTTTGTTTGTTTGTTTGTTTTTGTATTTTGTTTTGTTTTGTTTTTGTTTTTTTAGTTCATGAAAAAGGAGATTATGTACTTAGAAATGAGATCTTTCAAGGATTTTCACTAAAATATAATGTGATCTCTTATTTTGATTTTCATCCATTTTATAATCCTAATATAGAGAAATACAGAAAACAATTCAGATCCCTCAGCTATGGCTAAATCTATAAATAAAAGGCTGTTATCTCCAATAACTTAATGTTTTATCCTTCACATTAGAAGTTAGCAGCTTATCTCTGAAATCTCCATGTTTTGCATACTATTATCTCAAAAAAGCAGTGTAGGCTCCTGATATCTAAAATAAAATTTAGTTCTCACTACTTGCAATTTCTGAAATGAGGAAAGAGGTGAGGCAAATTCTTCTGCAATGTGACAAGTTATTCATTTGGCACAGAAGAGCTATTGAAATCTCAAAAGAAATCCTAATACAGATGTATTTTCTAATCATTTTTTCTGATTGTTTTTAGTTTTGCTTATATTTTGCACGCATAATCTGTCTCCTCAAAATAGACAATATAACACATTCTATTTCTGACTGGGACTCAGACTAGTATGTTATGTACACAACTGGTCCTTACATAAAACTTGTTAAAGTCCATCATTTCTTTCAACATGACTTACATTAGAAGTCTAAGAGTTCTTATGTGGAATTTCTCAGTATTTTATCTGTACGTATAAATTGCTTTCCTGGTTTTAATAATTCCAGGATTCTGTCTTGACCATAGTTATAGCCAACTAGTGATAACTGGGACCTATTTGTTTAGTAGAGAAACCTTAGAAATATTCTGGTTATGAAAACTCTCACATGTTCACAGAGCATGAGATACCACAAAGCAGTGATCACTCCATCAGAATGACATTTTTTTGTATTAGAGAACGTTCTAACTGTATCTCATTGCAACTACAGAAGATGGTATTTATTCCTTTTTTCCCCCTACATGGTTTAAATGTTTAGAAGAGCCTTGGTAGCTGGCAGAAGTCATATTTAGACTTTTCCTTTATTTACGTTTTTCTCAAATGCCATATTTATCTCTTTTCTCAGGATGTGGAGGTAATCAAACACCCCTTAAGAAGCAGTCAGAATAAAAAAATGACTCCAAAGCATCTTGATTCCTTTCCCAGTGGATTTACCAGTATTTATTTTGAGGAACCTAAAGAGGGTCTGCAAAACACAGCTCAGACATCAGAGAATGATTTAATGCATGCTTCTGTTCTGCATTTGCATTTGGCTGAGTTACAGAAGATCTTAACCAAAGAAAGAGAGTAAGTGCAAAATATATTCTCCTTGGAGAATTCTTCATTATAAATAAGTTTTTAAAGAAACTTTCTAATGTAAATATAGTGAAGTTTTGCATGTATAGCTCATATGTTCTCCTAGGTATTTCTAAGCTCTAATTCAGAAAATATGTATTTTTTAAATGGTTTCGGAAATTGGTAATTACATATATTGTAAGTATTTCACAGTAGTGTGTATGTCTCATTTCCTTTGGCTTGCTTATCATTAGCATGAAAAAGTACTCCATAATACAACTGTTAAGAGTATACAGTTAATTTAAAAAATTGTACTTACCAGAGATTTGTTACCAATTAAGTGACATCTAAGCTATGTTATACTCAATTATTGGAGCACTCTGGCATTATAAGAAATTTTCATAGACTCTTTCAAATTTTTGCTAGTAAACAGTGACTACAGAATGATGAAGGCTATTTTTGAATTACACCAAAATTGCTTTGCAAGGAAACATGTGGTATGTGATATATGTGCCATGTGTGAGGTAGTAGGAGACTTCAGTTTCAATGTGACTGTAACTTCAAAACTGGTTGAAGTTACTCAGAAAAAGTAGAAAATGCCTCTTCTCTTGCAAATACTATGAAGTTTCAGTTTAAAGAGTATGTAATAGACTATAACAAATCTTTCCTGTCATATTCTTTCTTTTTATAATTTCCCAGTAGATAATTCAAGTCTGAAGTATATTAAAATTTTTAAAAAGCATTTATTTTAAATTCTTAGAAAGTATTTACTGTGTTGTTACATGGAGTAGGAAACTGTAGAAAACATGCATTCTTTTTTTGAATCATATTGCAGCAGATTACCAAAACTATGTTCTATCTTACCAAAAAAGATTTCATTTTTTGTTGAAGCCAAAATAAAAAAATGTTTTAATTTTTATGATATTTCATGAGTTAAGAGGCTGATACCTCATATATCCACTCTCCTCTGATTGAAATCTCTAGGGTTCTATGTACTTTATTTGTTCAACAGCGATCATAGTATGCAGAAATTTCCTTTTAAAAAGGACATAATCATTCAATATTTTTAAAACAAATCTCTTATTTGATGAAAAATTAATAAATCCCTGTTCTACCTTCTGTTTTGTATTCGTTCATGCACCTGTCCAGACAGTTCGTAACTGTATTTCAGGATGCCAGGTTTTGATACTTATCCCTAGGTATATACTGACTGTTCTTCATTATGTTGTATATTAATAAATTTACTGGTGCATGATGAAAACTGGTGTATGTTTATGCCATGCAACATACAGCAATTCCAACCTCAGGCAGTAACTGCTCACAGAGCAGCGATTTTCACATAATGGTAGGTATTTGTGTACAACTTCCTCTTTAGGTCTCTTTGGGCAATATTTCCTGTATAAAAAGAGCTTCTGTAAGCAAAATATATTCAGCTGAGACATATGAAGCAATTATATTTGGCTATACACACAGTAGATACCTATGAACAGAATTACTAGACAAGCACTAACATAATCACTGGTCTCTTGAGTCACCCTATGAGTCTTTGTTGGGCGGACTATCATCCACCAGTTCAGGCAGGCTTAGTCTCTGCTTTTCATGGGAATAGGCTTATTTTGATGACTTGACATCTTCAGATTCCCATTTTTTCTCTTTGAGTTTTATACTTGTTCACATCAGTATTTTTGCTCCTGGATTTTGGATCTGCTAATAATCACTATCTCAACAATCTCATATCTGTTTGCACAGCTCCAGCTTAAGTACTTTCTCACAGCTTCTTGCTGACAATTTAGAAATTTTCTCAGTAAACTTCAGCCAAGGACACAGCTGTGCTACATCAAAAGCAAACTTGAGTTACAGACAACTTGAACCCCTAGGCCAAAGGTTACCTTGACAGCCAGTATGATCTTGCTCATTCTACCTAGGACCTCTCAGCAGATCTTTTTGGCTTACTTTCAGTACTCAAGAGCTGTGGTTAGATTTTTTCCAAACTGAAACCAACACATGTAGAGCTAGTGTTTGGACATGCCCCTCCTTAAATGGCTAACCTCACCATAAATGGTTTAAGTGGTTTTGGATCAAGAGTATTCAGTTTAGTTTAAAGAAAGAGGCAACAAGAAGACCCTTTTCACTCAAGTGAACTGATGCAGCTAACATTGTATCCAGGCCTTGAGCCAGGCCGCTCAGTGATAACTCTGGTGTCTCTGCACAAGCCCGCAGCGTACTGTGTGAACATGCCCCAGAGGCAAGCCTTGTCAAATACCCTTTTGTTGACTTCCTTAAGCTTAACAATATTGCTGTGGAAGAAAGATTTTAAATCAGATATTCTCAGAATGTAGCTAAAGTCAATGTGGAGACAATAGCTCTTGTCAAAAGGTTAACAAATTCTTTTAGTCCCAGAAGAGAAAATAACAACTGTGACATACAACAGTATCTTACGTTGCTAGTTGAATTTTCACTTTTACATTTTCAATATTTTTATCTTTTCTGATATATTCATTTTTCATCCCTGAGGTATCATAAAACTTATGTAAAATTGTCATCTCCCAACATAATAATACTTCTGCAGTTTTGCTGTTTTTCAGATTTCAGATTTATTCAGGGTCCTGACTTTATATGCTTTACTCCTACACCAATGTTTATAGCCAGCTGAATATTCAGGGATTATAAACTATGACCAGTTTTTATTAAAAAATGTTAGAAATATAAATTGAAAGCTTTTATTTGTAATTAAGAGTATTTTTTTTCTTTCATTTTTCTTGTGGGCCAAATTCTATTTTGTTAGACTATTGCAAAATGATATATGCATATTACACAAACATGAAATTATGAAGGCAAGGATATAAATTATGAAAAATTCATTGTTATCTTTGGACTTTGGCTGACAGTCTTTGCTGTGGACACAGAAATGAAGCTTTTAATGGGTCTTAAAACAGGAACATCTGTAGTGCTTCATATTTCTTTCATTGTATCCTGAATTGCTGATAATACTGTGTTTTGAAAAGAGGTAAAAGCCAAAAACAAACTTCAGTGTTTCAGTAGGAACCATCATTCCTTCTTTATGAATTACTTATTCTAACCATTTTCCAGAATATAGTAATGAACATTTTACTCAAATAACATTCCAGAGCAGAGTCCTTAGAGTTGCAATTTTAGTGAGGATGTAGTATCTCTGAGATAAATAATCCACATTTCCAAAATGTTTTTATTTCATTCTTTCAAGAATTATTTTTTTTAGTGCTCTGCACATACTGTATGCATATATTCCCATATATATGTGTACTTAAAATAATCTTTTCCCTGTACTCAAATAAAGTGAAACAGTATCCATCCTCTGAGGATCTTTGCTATCTTACCATATATTATGTGACCAAAATCACTAATTGAAGTTCATTTCCAAATTTTATTAAGTTTAAGACAAGGATTTATTTAATTAAAAAATTGAATTCTGTACTGGAATTGTCTGTTCTCTTTTGCCATTATTTTTTTAAAAATCTCTTTGAATAATTATGTGGTTATAGTACAGGTTTAAAATAATTTAAAAATATGCAGTTGAAAAAGGTAGTAAAATGTAACTGAAGTTTTGAATAGAAGTTAAATGTCATTTATGTTTTGTCATCCTCAAAAAAAAAAAATGTAATGCCAATTTTTAAAACATTTTCAGAATGAATGTATTTCTGGAAAAAGAAGTGGAAAGGACGGAAAATGAATTAGCTCTTTGGAAGTGGAAATATGAAGAACTAAAACAATCTAAACTGGAAAGTCTGAACCAGGTATGTTAGCAATACATATTTATCATGTACGATAAGAAACAAAGATGAGGCTTCTGCTTTCCTCTTTAACAAAGAATAAAACTACACTTAGGCTTTATGAAAATAATAAATAAATATCCATGTTTGTTTGAAAATTGTTTTCACAACAGAACTATAGGATGATTCAAGTTGGAAGAAAACTCTGGTCCAATTGCTGATCAAATTGGCAGTTTGGCCCACTAGTAGACTTTACTCATGGTGAAAAAGCTTCTGGGTTCTGACAATGCCCAGTCAGAGCATCTCTTGTTCCAGCATATGATTATTTTCTGTTGTTCTCCCAGTTTGCACCACTGTGAAGAATTTGGCTTTATCTTTTTGATAATCCCTTCTTAAGTGCTGGGGCACTTCTATTAAATCTCACTGAAGCCATCTCTTCACCAAAATGATCAAACCCTGTTCCTTCAGCCTCTCTTCACAGATCTAGTGCTCTTTTTTGACATTATCTGCAGCTATATGTCACAGTTGCCTTTATGCAATTGTCAAGGACCTCTCTGTTCTCTATCACCTTTCAAAGTTGACAGAGAGTGGCCTTGGAGGACACCACCCAGCTCTCTCAGAACACTTTGGTGAACCCACTGTGTCCCAGTGGCCAAGATCTCTCCAGTAATCCCTGATATATTCTCATCCACTGTTGTTCATTCTTCCTCCAAATAACTTTTCAATAGCACTAGCAGACCAGGCCAACAGAGACAAGAGCCTGGGGAAGCATGCCTGAGGGCAGAGTGGGGCTTGTGAGATCATAGAATCATAGAATCTTTAGAGTTGGAAGGGACCTCTGAGGGCCATCTAGTGATTTTTCTAGTGAACAGGGACACCACAGCTAGATCAGGTTGCCCAGGGCCTGATCCAGCCTCGCCTTGGAAGTCTTCAGGGATGGAGCATCCACCACAATGCTAGGTAACTTGTTCCAGTGCCTCACCACCCTCACAGTAAAAGATTTTTTCCTTATATCTAACCTAAATCTACCCTATTTGAGCTTGAAACCATTTCCCCTTGTTCTATCGCCACAGACCATGCTAAAGAGTCTGTCCCCTTCTTTCCTGTAGCTCCCCTTTAGACACTGAAAGGCCGCTATCAGGTCATCTCTCAGCCTTCTCCTCTCTGGGCTGAACAGCCCCAGCTCTCTCAGCCTGTCCTCATAGGAGAAGTGTTCAGTTCTGTGGTTCATTTTTGTGGCCCTTCTCTGGATGTGTTCCAACAGGTCTGTGTCTCTCCTGTACTGAGGACTCCTCATCAGGACATAGTACTCCAGGTGAGACCTCACCAGTGCTGAGTAGAGGAGCAGGACAACATCCCTCAACCTGCTGGCCATGTTTCTTTTGATGCAGCCCAGGATATGGTTGGCTTTCTGCTCTGCGAGGGCACGTCGCTGGTTCATATCTAGCTTGCCATCCACTGTTACCCGCAGGTCCTTTTTTGGTAGAGCTGGTCTCAATCCTTTCATCCCTCAGTTTATATCGGTAGGGTGGGGGTTGCCTCAACCCTGGTGTAAGACCTTGCACTTGGATTTGTTGAACCTCATGAGGTTCACCTGGGCCCACTGCTCAAGTCCGTTTAGGTCCCTCTGAATAGTGTCCCTCTGGTGTTTCAGTTGCACCCCACAGCTTGGTGTCATCAGCAAATTTACTGAGGCTGTATTCAACCCTACTGTCAACGTCACTGATGAAGATATTAAAGAGCATCAGCCCCAGCACCGACCCCTGGGGGACACCATTTGTCAACAGTTTCCACCCAGACATGGAGCCATTGACCACCACACTCTGGACTCGATCCTGCAGTCAGTTCTTTGTTTGTTGAACGGTCCACCCATCAAATCCATATCTTTCCAATTTGGAGAGAAAGATGTTGTGGAATACTGTGTCAAAGGCCTTACTGAAGTCCAGAGAGATGACATCAGTGGCTCTTCTCTTGTCCACTGATGCAGTGACACCATCATAAATGGTCACTAGGTTGGTCAAAAAGGATTTGCCCTTGGTGAAGCCGTGCTGGCTCTTCTGTATCACATCCCTGGCTTCCACATGCCTTAGCATAGCTTCCAGGAGGATCTGCTCCATGATCTTCCCCAACACAGAAGTGAGACTGATAGGTCAGTGGTTCCCAGGTTCATTTTTTTTACCCTTTTTAAAAATGGGTGTGATGTTTCTTTTTTTCCAGTCACCAGGGACTTTACCTAATTGCCACGACTTTTCAAATATCATATAGGGTGGCTTGGCAACTACATCAGCCAATTCTCTGAGGATTCTGGGATGCATCTCAGTGGGACCCATACACTTGTAAATGTTCAGGTTCCTCAGGTAGTCATGAAACTGATCTTTGCTTACAGTGGGAGGGACGTTGCCTGCATGGTCTTCCTACCAGAACTTCCTACCAAACCAAACATTTGAGGGCTGTGTGGTGAGCAGTTATCAGGAAAAACAGAGGCAAAAAAATTAGGTACCTCAGCCTTCTCCTTGTCTGATGTTACCAGCCTGCCTGTGTCACTCACTGGGGGGGCACATCCTCCTGGACTTTCCTTTTCTGATTGAGGTACCTGTAGAAGACTTTCTTGTTCTTTTTGGAATCCATAGCCAAGTTCAATTCAAGCTGGGCCTACACTTTCCAAGATATAGTAGTCCACATCCTAGTAAAGCAGTGCTGACATTTTTTGCAGCGCTATTTGAGCGCTGCTTCTGGTTTAACATCAAGCACTTTGTGTTACTCCAGGATCAGGGCTGCTGCTGGGACAGGTGACTCCAGTGGAAGAGAATCAGATGCCTGTTCCAATAATGCAGGCCAGGCCCAGAATGCAGATCCTAGAGGGTGATGGCTGTCAGCAGCGTTTCATTCAGCAGTTTGCACAGGAGTGCAATAAGAAGCTGGAAACGTGCTGCAGGAACACAATCCTTAAGGACAGAATAGTCTGAATCATGTAGAGGAGGAGCAGCCAGAGGCTGCAATCCTTTGTAGGGTAAATGGAGAGATTCATGGTGCTGAAGGTGCAAAACTGTCATCTCCTGAAAGTGGAGGATGGCTCTTTTTCCACCTCCACATCTGCTATTGCAGAACAGGTTCAAAAGTCTGGTAGCAAAACAGGAGAAGAAAGCCATAACTGGGGAGAAATTGGAGCCAGCTTTATCCTGAACAATGCATTAACACCACAGCAAGAGGCAGTAGCAGCAAGGGGGAAAATCTATTCTGTGGGGAGAGAAGCCCCTATGTCTCTCAATTTTCATTTTGAGGGCTATGTTGCTTGCTGTGGACTTTGATCCAGAACATCACAGAAAGACTACCGAGGCCTGTCCAGACCTTAGACCAGTGTTCCCAGCTGCTCATCTGCATGGGTAGAATTGGTACAGAAACGCATGTATCCTGGAAATTAACCAGAAAGAACTGTGTTTAGTTACAGAACTCAAATATTGTTAGAGAAATTTAAATACCATGCCAAGTTTGTAGAACTGTGCTGTGATGGACAGATGGCTCTTCAGGAAAAACAGGGAAGAAGAGGCCTGAGGGGATGGAATTTGCCCTCAGATCTAAAAGCAACCCAAATCTTTTGAGCTCTTCTGTGTGATGGGTGATAGCTGGACTAAAAACATGTGACTTAGTATTAGAGGAGAGCTCAGTAAGGATGAGATTGTGATGGGAGTTTGTTACAGACCATATGCTGAGGTAGAGATGGTAGAGATTATAGTCTTTAAAGAACTCATATCTCTGAATTTCAGAATCTGGTTCTCATGGGGCACTGGCAGTATGGCTGCTGGAAGGGCATCATGGTTGGATGCAAAGCCATCTAATTATGGAGGATTTCAGGAATTATTGCTCTGTGTAGGCATTAAATGAACTAACTAGTGGTGATGCATAGCTAAGTCTGCTGTTAACTGTTATGAAAGAAAGTAGTTTAAGATGTGTTTGTGAATAATATCATTGTCTATGGTGACTTTGAAATATAGGAGTTTGTGGTCCTGAAGGAAGTGAGAAAGGGAAGTAGTAAGAAAATATCCTGAACTTAAGGAAAACAGAAAGTTTGCTTAATCAGGGAACTGGTGGATGGAATCCCTTGGGAGGAGCTCTGATTGGTGAAGAAAGGAGTTCATCAAAGATGGCAGGTCTCAAAGGACAGCACCTTCAAAGTGCAAAAGAGGTCTGTCATAGTATACAGGTAGATGTGTCTGCTTAGCAGAGAACTCAAGGTGGAATTCTGATGCCAGAAAACTATACTTTTATATGGGAAATCAACTACAAAAGAGAAATATAGGATCATTCATTGGACCTACTTGGAGGTGTTCCATGAAATTATGGGACAGTTCCATCTGAAATTGAGAAAAAACTTTACTGCAAGGATCACAAAGCACTGGAACTGGCTGCCCAGAGAAGCTGTGGAATCTCCTTCTCTGAGATATTCATAACGTACCTGGATGCTTTTCTGTGTAACCTACTGATGATCTCCAGAATTCCCTTCCAACCCTCACAGTTCTGTGATTTTGTGAATAGTGTTAGAAAAGCCACATTCATTTGAATCAAGTTTAATGAGTAGAAGGCTAATAAATATTGTTGTTGCATCTTTCAGGATTTAGTTTTCATAAAAAGTAGTTAAGGACCTCTTACATCCAACAAAACTCAATTTGTGTGTATGTATATATATATATATATACATATACAAGTATTGATACAAAATTATTTTTTTTAAATAAATTTAACGTATCCGATTTGGAAAAATCTTGGAAAATTAACTTTCTTTTCACATTTTGGGAAAGATTCTGATTAGTTTATCAAATTCCAATTAAATTAGTTTAGATCCAATTAGTTTATTAGATTACAATTACAAAATAGTGCATATAAAAATGTAACTTCTTTCACAGATGACTATCCATAGCAACAAAAGAACGTCTTTCTGTCATATTTGAGTTCCTTCAGATTTTAATTCTTTATTTTGTTTGCTCATGAAGAAGGATTTTAGCTTATTATATAACAGAGGAAGTCCATATTTAATTAATAATTTTGTTTAAGAAATGCAGTCTTCATATTTTATGGCACTATGAGCAGAAATGGAACAATAAGGATTAGAAACTTCCTGAGGGGAGGCTGGAAATCAATAGCTTCTAATTTTTATTTATGTGCATGCATACTTATACATGTGTGTTGCTGCTATTTAAGTGTAGGACATGCTGAATTGTTTTAATTGTTAACAGAAGGTGATATTTTGAGCATTCATGTTTGTATTCTGAGATTTACAAGACATATATCTACTTTTTAAATTACAGAACAACATTGGTCTATATTAACCTGGCAAATGTGAATGAAATTACTTATATTTGCTGTTGTTGCTTTTTTTATTCTTCATTTATTGAAATATACAAGTCTTGTTTGTTGGCAATATATGTGTGAATGCCATAGATAAGAAGTGGTTGCTAGAGCCACATACAAAGTTCTTGGCATTAAGTAATTCAAAAGGAAAATAAAGGAAAATGCAGACACATATTAGACTAAGCATGGAATCTCTGTCATTTATACACTTGCAATATTAAATCACAAAGGAGTTTCTAGATTAACATTTATCGTTACCTCAGGATTGCTTCTACCTCCTTGACCAAGAATTTTTGGTTTCAGAGTAAAGTATAAATTGTTGTTTCCTTTTGTAGATCATCTGACAGCTGCATTGGGTATGTGATTTTTTTTTTTTATAGATTCCCACTGTCAGTGCCACAGCTAACTGAACTATTTTTTTAACAGTGTCTAACTCTGCTAGCCTTTTGGAAAACAGTGAGATTCTTCTATGCAATGTTAGAAACTTCACAGCTGCCAAGAAATGGGTATTAGTGCTCCAAGTAATTAACTATATTCTGTTAAAAGATGAATATTCATTTACCTAAAAGAAAAAATACATTTGGAAAGCCTTGATGATCTTGATAATCATCTTTCCTTTCCTTTTTCCTTTCCTTTTTCCTTTCCTTTTTCCTTTCCTTTCCTTTTTCCTTTCCTTTTTCCTTCCCTTTCCTTTTCCCTTCCCTTCCCTTCCCTTCCCTTCCCTTCCCTTCCCTTCCCTTCCCTTCCCTTCCCTTCCCTTCCCTTCCCTTCCCTTCCCTTCCCTTCCCTTCCCTTCCCTTCCCTTCCCTTCCCTTCCCTTTCCTTCCCCTCCTACCCTACCCTCCCCCTCCCCCTTCCACTTCCCCTTTTTAATAGATGCATTCTGCATCTACTTTAAATTTTCTTGAGTTCAGTACAAAAAGCAGGGAATTTATGTTTGACTGCAGCATTTAACTTGGCCTGTTTGTCCTCATAAATTAGATTATTTTAACAGCAGCAATGTGAAGTTGCATTTAGTGTTGAAATCATTTTTTTTTTCTGTTAAAAAGGCTCTACTCTGCCAGTGAATAGTGAAATAAGAAGATTTACACTGAGAATTTTATTATTCAAATATTTGTTAATGGTTGGCAGCATCGTTTCTTTATTAGCAAGCAGTTAACTCTCTGCTTTTTACAGCACACAATTTTGTCAGTTCCTATGAGCGCTACTCCAAAAGTAATGCCTCCTATTTCATGATTTTGGCCCACAGTGTCAGAGTTGGATGCTGGTGGAATGGAAGTAGAGATTGAACCTTTCTATTCCATTACATTTTGCTTCCATGCAACAAATGGCAGCAAAGGGGTGGTCTGACAAAATTACGTCTGACATGGAAGAGTGAATGAAGCAAAATGTGTAACTGAATTCCTCCAAACAGAAAAAATCCATTTACATTCATCAATGCTCGCTGAACAGTTATGGAGACCAAACCATGGATGTGAGCACAGTGAGACAGTGGGTATTGCATTTGGCAGTAATGGCACAACAGTGGTTCACCTCCACTGGTACAGAGTTTTATTATGAACATGGCATGCAGGCTCTTGTTCATTGCTGGCAAAAATGCATAGATGGTTTAAAAGTTAAATAAGATGGACTGCTTATAAAACAATTCTACATTATACTTTGAACAGTGGAAAGCATGCATGTACTGCTGTATTCCACTGGTGTGCACTATAGACTTACAAATGCCACTATAGGCAGTGAGTTCTGTGTTCAGAAACATTTACTGCTAGCTGAAGTACAGAATGTACTCTTATTCTAGATTGTCGAGTGTGTTGGTAATTAATGAGGGAAATTTAAAGACCATTTTTTGGGATATGAAACAAAAATTATTCTAATTGGTACTTAAATATATTGGAAGATCAACATAAAAAAAATACCTTTTGATGAAAAAGAACATAAGCTAAATAAGCATTTTGAATCTTTAGGCAGAGGTACGAGGTGGAAACCCCACTGGTTTACCATTGTTCCTTCACTTTTTGCAGAGTTGAAGATAAGTCACCAGTGTTGTTGCTGGTATACTAGAGCCAAAGAAATACTGACACTTTTCAATATCTTAATTTTCAAAATTTTCATTTCCAAAATTTTTGGTTTTTTTCAAGCATTTTAAGGTTGTTATTATCTATTTAAATTGGTAAAACTTGTGATTTGCTTTTACTGGACATTGAACATCTTAACTGTAGGTAACAGGTCTTTTATTTCCCCTGAATTACTTCCCTACTTGAAAACAAGTATTTCTGCAGTTTGGCAAAAAATCTCAACAGGTTTTGAATTGGTTTTGCTGACTTCTGTAGACATAGTGGATCAGATGTACCATGAACTGGTACTAGTGTAGTTTGTTATACACTGGTTTTGAATTCAGATCTTTCCTATCATTTTATTTTTTATTAGATATATTTAATCAGCCTATCTTTCTTTAAAAAAAAAATAGTAGAGAAAATTTATAGATTCTTTAAAGGAACTTTTTGAAATTAATTTAATGTATCTATTGATACTTTCACCAATGTTGGACTTACCTGCCCTTGTTTTCAGTGCTGTATTCCCTGCTTTGCACTACTGGTCATTTACTTAGTCTTACAGTTCTTCAGGTAATCACAGTAGTCAAACTGTGCTGATGACACAAAACTGGGAGGAGTGGCTGACACGCCAGAAGGCTGTGCTGCCATCCAGTGAGACCTAGACAGGCTGAAGAGTTGGGTGGGGAGAAATTTAATGAAATACAACAAGGGCAAATGTACTTGCACCTGGGCAAGAACAACTCCAGTTGCCACTACAGGTTGGGAACTGACCTGCTGGAGAGCAGCATAGGGGAAAGGGACCTGGGGGTCCTGGTGGACAGCCGGATGACCATGAGCCAGCACCGTACCCTTGTGGCAAAGAAGGCCAATGGCTTCCTGGTGTGTATTAGAAGGGGTTAGTAAGTTGAGAGAGGTTCTCCTCCTCCTCTACTCTGCCCTGGTGAGACCGCATCTGGAATACTGTGTCCAGTTCTGGGCCCCTCAGTTCAAGAAGGACAAGGAACTGATTGAGAGAGTCCAGCACAGAGCCACAAAAAGTTATTAAGGGAGTGAAGCATCTCCCTTACGAGTCGAGGCTGAGAGAGCTGGGTCTCTAATTTGGAGGAGACTGAGGGGTGACCTCATTAATATTTATAAATACGTACAGGGTAAGTGTCGTGAGGATGGAGACAGGGTTTTCTCAGTGACATCCAATGATAGGACAAGGGGAAATGGGTACAAGCTGGAACACAGGAGGTGCCACATAAATAAGAGAAAAAACTTCTTTATAGTGAGGGTGACAGAACACTGGAACAGGCTGCCCAGAGAGGTTGTGGAGTCTCCTCTGGAGACATTCAAAACCTTCCTGGATGCATTCCTATATGACCTGATCTAGGTGTTCCTGCTCCTGCAGGGGGATTGGACTAGATGGTCTTTCAAGGTCCCTTCCAGTCCCTGATATTCTGTGATTCTGTGAAATTACTTTTACTGACATGGCTATTTGTTTTGTACATGTAGGCAATTTTTTTTTATTATTATTTAGTTTGTGTTCTAGATATTAAGTATTATTATTAAAAAAAACAACAAACAATGAAGTAATGAATTGCTGATGATTAATCAGTATGTGAAGGTAAGGTATCAAATACATTGAGCTTGTTTTTATTTTTAGAGATCTACAATTACAGCATACATTCCTATTCCCAACTCCACTTAGCTATTAATCTGAAAAGTCAACACTATTTATCATTTGTAGGAAAATGATCTTGTATATTTTCTGACTTAAAATAACTTTGTAGAGTGCTTTGACTGTTGCAATCATTTTTATGTATTCTCGATACAGTTTCTTGACAAGTACACTGAAAAATGTAAGCTGAAACAGTTTTGTGTTTTCCTGTCTACCAGTTAACATTCTTGTTGCATGTTTAATTATCTAGGGCTAATTTTTGTTAAGCTGGATTAAACTGTGTTCTTCTGATCTACAGCACGTTGTACTGATACAGCCCAGGAAAATTATCTATACATTTGGCTCAGTATAGCAATATAAAGTCAGGATGGAAGGTCAGCTTAGAAAGCAGTTGGAAAAAGGGAGTCATTACTTCATTGACATTTTATGTGGCCAATAAAATTTTCAGAGAGTGAGGGAGATATCGCACAGTTTACTGTTTTCAGGTGATTTTTTACATGCCTACATTCCTCTTCCTGTGGCAAATCTCTTTTTTTTTTTTTTTTTAATTAAGAGTTAGCTTCTTCCTTTTATATTTAGAACATTAGAATGGTCCATGAATTTATTAAAAAAATAAATCATAATTAATACACAGAAATAGATTAGAACTTAAACAAAGGCAGGCTGATGTAATACGGACTATAATTAAGTTTGTGTGCTGTTTCTCTGTAAAAGTCCTTATGTTTTTAATTATCTTTGGTAAATTGTAGGTAAATTGTCAGTGTTCTGAGGACTGAGACTAAAGATTTAATCATTCAACCTTTTGCAGAGAAAAGAAGCTTATTTATGCAACCAGAACACACTGTATGTGTATTTCTTATACATTAGCATGTAAACTGGCAAGTCTGTTTTTCATCTTGATAGTGGGAAAGATCTGCATTAGCCAGTCCCAGTTTTCTAAGAGGGTAGCCTGTGTTCCTCCTTATTTTAGGGAGAAGATTGTGCCATTAGAATTGGAGGGGAAAAAAAAATGCACCCTCCTTTCATCCTCTTTCCCCTGGTAACAGCAATAGAAACAGTAACTTGTGGTCATTAAAAATCTTAAACTGGAATATTTCAGCTTGTGCTTCTAATGCTATTTAGATGAAAAGGAAAATAAGTAGGGTTTAATAAAATGTTTCACGTAATAATAATAATAAAATGTTCTCAGCGTAGGCCTGATATATTTTCTTTTGAAATGTAAACCAAAATATCTATATTGGAGATTTAAGCACACTGGGGTGTTAGTGAACAGGGTTTTTGATTTTTTTTTAATAAAGCTAAGATGTCACTGAGACAAGCTAAGGGATGAAAGTTCATGTTTTGCTTCAGATCTTTTGGTTCAGAATGCTCCAAACCATATGCCCTTTGAGATTTAAAATTAAATTAGGAGAAGTAATTGCTGTAATCCCTATTCCTAAAACAATCCTTGCCATTTACTTAGATTTTAACACAGTTTGCTCAATCTATTACCGCCATTACCCCCACTGTGTTCTGTCACAATCCAATCAACTGCAAGAAAAGCATGATACTGTTTGCAAAGAAAGCAAACAACAAAACATATTTGTGTCTGAATGTCAAGAGTTCTAACTTCCCTTTGCTTAGTAGTAAAACACAACAAATTAAAGTATGATTTTTTTATTAAATTTATTTCAGATAATTTTGGTGGTTGATTGCTAATATGGAGATTTACTTGTGTACTCCCTTAATTAAACTACCACTTCTTCATAATTAGTAACAAAAGCAACCACGCATATGTTATCACATCAATATGCTGATTCTCCACATGGCTGATGGACTGTCAAGCTTTGAGTGTTTTGGTTGCATCCTTTATGAATTTCAAGCTATATTCTCCAAGGGATTAGCCGAAATGTGAATTCCTTTCTTGAATGAGATTACAGAACAATTTAAAATAATCTAAATGGCTACTCTTAGATTACTCATATTCTTTTTTTTTTTTTTTTGGTACATTTAGATTATTCTTAGTTGAAGCTATGGTTATTATATTCTGCTTTAGGGAAAAAAATGAAATGTAGTTTGAGAATTAAGTCATTAACCCCATCTCAGATATCAGCACATGTAGTAATATAGTAAATGAGCATGTTATACATGCCATTTTTATATGAGATCATGCTTATTGTGCTTATCTAATATTGATATTTTGCTAAACAGAAGAAAAAAATTAAAATCGTTATTTGAAGATTATGTATTACTAAAGATTCTACAAAAAGATGATGTAGATGCCCCATACATTCATAGGAGTCTAGATTCAGTCTCCAATTACTGGAAGCATTTCAATCTAAGTTGTTTTGTTGTTGTTGTTGTTTTTTTTTTTTTTTTTGGTCATTATTCAAAAAATATCCTTGATGTCAAAAGATGCTTAAAGAATGGCTAATATGAAATTTATGAAACTTATGAGTGTAGATTTACTGAAATCTGTTAGAAATATTTTATATTCACACATTTGTGTAAGTATTGTCTTGAATGTGTACACTTTTCTTCCCATGGGAACTTCAACTTTGATTTCTGCTGTCATGAACTACTCTGAGGATCAGCGTCTTCAGATTTGTGTGCATGCTCAATGTAGAATTAGAAGTGTATGACTTTTGAACAGTTTAAAGAAGTTGAGAAACCTTTAGAAGTAGCTAGTATGCTAGAAGTATGCTAGAAGAGCTTATTTTTCCAAATAGTTAATATTGGATAAGCTGAAAGACCTTGCAGGCTTCCTGGTGCCTTTGCCTACTTTTCGCTTTTTGGCTTCTTATGCTCTTCTACTTCCCAGTTTTTAGGTTTTTCTGCCTCTCCAACCTTCCCTCAGGGTCTCAGGGAAGATCTGGTCCATTTCTTTCTCATCCTCTCTAGTGTTGTGCAGTCTGGTAACATCTTCCCAAAGCTCCTCCAAGTGGAAGCACAACCTCTCAGCAGTTGCTCACATCCTGCAATCTCTGAGACTGTGTGCCCCAGTGAGAGGCCCCAAGGACTCTTTACAGCCTGAGGCTTGTAGAGCTGCATCCTCTTTCTGAAGCTCTGTTGGGGTCTGAGAGTTTGATAGTTAAGGGACAGTTAGTCCAGCAGCTGCCAAGAGAGTCCTCAGATGATCAGTGACCAAGTGCCCAGTAACTGAAGGAGAGACTTAGCTGAATACTTTCAACTTCAGTCTGAAATATTTACTTACTAAAAGCACTTACTACTTCAGTCAGCATCAATATTAATGGTAACATTTAGGAAAAGTTCTTACTCAAATATTTTATTTTGATGTATGCAAATATATGGTCTGCAACCTTTTGACAGCAAATATGTATGTAATCTGAGAGCTCCCCAACCAGGAATAGTGATTAAATATTGAAATATTTATGGTAACAAATATGAAACAGAAAGAGTGAACACTGAGATAAGCCTGATACTATATTTTGTTTTGCAAAGTGGTTGCAAATGGAAAAGGTTATGTTTAAATTTATTTTTATTAGTTTTGCTAATTAAATTTTTATTTAGAAAGAAGTTGCACTAGTTTTCATAGTAATCAAGTGTTTTTTCTTAGAGACATGTGGCCTAGGAATCAGTTTTGTGACTTCTCTCAACTGCAGTATACCTTTTTTGACAGGAAAAATGCCAGCGTGTTCTTATAGGCTGGGAATGTATGAGTTTTGCATCTTGAACTACTACAGATTGTTGAAAGTATAGAAGTTCTGTTTGAAAACAGAAAAAAAGTGCATAGTTCTTTTCACATTTGCATTAGTAGTCTGGGTGATCAGAACATGTTGACATGTTTCATTTCCTTATCATCTTCTTTTTTTTATTTCCATATGAAAAATGTAAATATTTATTTTTTACTTAAAATAAGATAAAGCGCACAGTAAAAAATAGTGCATTGTGTTTTGATGGTGTTGTTACTGATTCCAAGAGTTTAGGGAGGTCAAAGTAGTTATTCTGAAGTTTTTCAGATAACTGAGGACTGCAGATTTTTGGACAGACATAATAGATAATTCTTTCTGATACTCAGTGAAAAAAAGAAAAGAAAAAAAGTGTTCTTTTGAATGCACAGTAGATTCTCCTGAAGTCAGCAGGATGATTTTAAACATCTTCATGTGAATTCTTTGCTATAAGTGGGGCTCTACCAGATATATTATGATCCACACTGATGATGTACTTGAGAGATGAATGTAACAAACAAGATCCAAATAATCCTATCTTTCATGTCCTTTATGTTAATGGATGTTACTGCAAACTGCTAAAGCTGCATTAAGAATTATATATAAAGTGAATACAGTTTCTAGGTTTTTTATGATTGTTTTTATTTAACACAATATGTAATCAATATAAATTGTATTTAAAAGAAAATGATAAAAGCAATGACAGATTCAACATGGATGGGCAGATCTGTGTGGTGAAGAGCAGTTCCCCCACCTCACTCCAAGCATTTCCATTTCTCAAACTTATTCATACTTCTCTGAATGTTATTCCATGATTGTTGTAAAGTTTCAGCCTATATATTTTTATGCCTCAATGAATGTCTTATATTTCTGCAGAAATCACTCTTTCAGCAAGTTAGCCATACACCCAGAGGTATTTTCTCTGTGAGTAGATGGGAAGGATGAAAATAAATGCCAATAAATCAGCAACTTTTTTTTAATGTCAACATAGTGTCAAAATGGTGTAATAATATCAGGTTCCTGCAGACTTAAACATTTGAGTAGTACTAGAAGGAAGAAATATTTGATTACTAAACACACTGGAGCTCAGATAAATATGTTGTTAAGAATATAAACATTCATTAAAAGTTCAGTTTGTTGCAGGTCTTGCTGCCTCAAGATATTGTCAGACACGATAACATTTCTCATTTATCAGTATAGTTTCTGATGGACTAACTAGGGTTCTTGGCAGATTTGCTTACAGTAAGAAATAAAGCAGAGTAATTTTTTTTTTTCCTATACTGCATATTGAGATACTTGTCAAATAAAAAAAGAAATAACATTTGTCATACCTTTCCTATGGTAGGGTGCTATTCATTCTAGTAGTATTTGATTACTTTTTTTTTTAAGATGACAAGCAAAAAAGTTATATAAACAGTATCACATACTGTAAATATTCATCAAAAAATTGCTTCATGTTACACTGCTAGTAACGATTTTGCTTGCCATTGCACCTGTGCGCAGTAGTGGTAAGCAAATGTGAATCCTTTCAGAATCAGGAACTTTTGCAGTTGCCACCAAGCTCTTATGGTCATCTAGCAGCAGCTATCTCTAAAGAAATAAAATGCACCAAAATAGTTGT